>NC_030682.2:67405586-67776836 GCF_000004195.4 Xenopus tropicalis
AAAAGGAAGATTTCAAACAGTGGATTACAAATGTATTCCTAATTCCTCAATTAAAGTCTCCTTCATAACTGACAAAATGCGTGCTGAGTCATTTATTACAAATAGGTAAAAAAAATGGGGAGAAAAAAATCTAAAGTAAGAATAGAAAAAAGTAATTTGTTGTAACCTGTTTTATAATGTATCTGAAAAAAAATCTTCTTATAGAAAATTATGCTTTTTTAATGTATTTCATAGAATTGCTCAGCAGTGTTCCTGTAGATAATGTTTGTAAAGAAACCCTTCCTTGTATTTAAAGTGCAAATTGTATTTCTGAGCCTGAAATCTGCAAGAATGGATTATATTACGACAAATTCCAAAAGAAAATGTTATGCTTGCTTGAAACATTTTAAAATTATGAAGCGGGGGTGCAATGATAGCATGACTAAATGATTAAAACGGATATAAAAAGATATTCTCTGCACTCACCCAGGGCTACTATAGTGGGAGTTTTAACCTTGGAAAAGCAAGTTGCTTCTAAAACTTATGCATCCGTTTACTAAGGTGCGATATCAATAATGACCTGCACCAGAAAAAATGCAAGCACAGGTTTACTACAGTGTGAGCACTTCTATCATTGCCAATTTTCTGGCACACATATACTGTATATTATAATCTATTATCGCATTAATGCTACAAAAGTTGTCTCGCAATGTTTGCTAGAAGATTATTGCTAGAATTGTTGCCAAATATAGACAAAATTTTTATCACCACAGAAAGTGACATTATGTGAAACAAAGCCAGAAATTATATAGTGGGAGTAATATAAAGCCAGTCTTTTGACAGTGAAAATGAGTGATTGCACCGAGGACGAATGATACCTATAAATGTAATATAAGGGAATTATTTATGAATAATTTATATAATGTGAATATTACTGATTCCTAATAATACTTCAATGGCCATAATTATATTTAATTTTATTAGCAAGATTATGCAGTTAACGTAAATAAGTGCCAAAAAACTCACAACTATCCAGAAATAATGCTGAAACTAACTGCTACACTTGCATATTATTATTGCAAAACAAAATGGTGTCATTACACTTAAGTTAACATGGGAGCGGTGTTCATTTTTGTTCAAAATGGGCAAAGGTTTATAGGCAATTTTTACAAACTTTAGTAAACAGACACTTTAGGCCTTAGGGCAGTGGCACATGGGGAGATTAGTAGCCCGCGATAAATCTTCACTATTGCGGTGATAAATCTCCCCGACATGCCATCCCACCGGCAAGAATGTAAATCGGCAGTGGGATGGGATATGCCTCTCTTCGGTCCCTCGATGACGCCTCGCAAGGAAACTTCGGAAAACCGAAGTGATATTGATGATTTGGGGAGGGAATTCCACAACGTCACAGCTCTCACAGTAAAAAATCCTTTCAGAATATTTAAACGGAACCTCCCTTCTTCTAAGTGGAGTGGGTACCCTCGTGTCAGTTGAAAGAACCTACTGGTAAATAAAGCATTAGAGAGGTTATTATATGATCCTCTTGTATATTTATATATAGTTATCATGTCACCTCTTAAGCGCCTCTTCTCCAGTGTAAACAAACCTAACTTGGCCAGTCTTTCTTCATTACTGATATATACCTTTTACCCATTTCTGGCTTCTGGTGTTTCATTAAGGTATTTAACAATGGGGTTCAGAGGGATGGTTGAAAATAAAGGGTCAATTGAGGAGTCCCTTTGCCAAGACAAATAATTTACCAAATCTATCTGCAATGCAGAAAAAACACTACTTTTTTTCTTAAGAAGTAATTTCTTTTTCAGAGCGTAGTATAATCCTTAATAAAATAAATGTCATAAATATATTTTCCAATGTATTTTTCTCAGTGCAATGGTCTTTTTAATTTCTGGATTCAGGATTTCTTCACAATGAGAATTTTTCATCAAACTTTTATGACAGATATTTTACATACTGGTATGTAGTTTTACTGTATATATAGAGGACTATATAACATATGTTATTTACAGAATTAGTCAGAGAAAAAAAATCAACATTTATATGTAACTTTTAATGTACACAAATATTTTAAAGACTAGTTTCTTAGTGCTTAGGGTTCTCCCTGAGTCAGGCCCTACACCAATGTGTTCCTAAAATGCTTTCAGCTGAATAGCTTGCATTTATTAATATATATTTTTATTAGGAACCGAAAAAGTTAATCAGAATTTTATGTGTGCATCCAACAGTTGCTAAATTGTATCAGGTTCTGACAGGATATAGCTCATGTGAATAAGGAAGTTTCAATGAATTATAGATATAAGGTTTAAACAACAGTGGGAGAAATGAAAATTAAAAAAAAAATGGACAGGTTGAAATGTATATTAACCTGGTAACTAGTCATGAGCGAATTTTTATGCAGGCATGGATTTGCAGCAAATTTCCGCATTTAGCTATGGGCGAATTGTTTCACGAAACTTCAGTGAAAATTTGCTGTGCGTCAAAAAGGGCACGGTCGCATCAAAAAAGGGCGCGGGCAACAAAAAAAAAAGACGTGGATGACCAAAAAAGACACGAGCGACAAAAAAGACGCGGACAACGAAAAAAAAAACTCCACGACAAATGCGTTTTCGTCATTTCGCAAATTTTTTTGCCGTTTCACTAATTTTATGGCGAAGCGAAACGGGACAGATTCGCTCATCACTACTGGTAACAAGTATTTAAATGTAAAATAAATACCCAAACACTAAATGGTTGATTATGTAGAATGTTGTGACCAATCAAAAGATCAGCATTCTAATATGATGATT
This sequence comes from Xenopus tropicalis, assembly GCF_000004195.4. Classification (NCBI taxonomy): domain Eukaryota; kingdom Metazoa; phylum Chordata; class Amphibia; order Anura; family Pipidae; genus Xenopus; species Xenopus tropicalis. Next base: position 67,408,373 of record NC_030682.2, read on the forward strand.
ATGTTGATTCCATGTTATGAAGTATAATGTAAGTGCTAGGCAGAGCAGACAATTTTCCTAATGATATAGAATGTGGATATATTATATGCATGGTGCTTCAAACCAGTAAAGCTTCCTTCTCTGATTAAGCATCTTATGTGGGTCTTCGTGTGTCTTTGAATTCGGAAACTAACTGAGTTAACAGTTTGGACTGGGCATTTTCTTTGCCCTTTAAGAGAAGCATTGGAACTAAACTCTGCTGAGGCAACAATCCAAACCTCTATAACTGTTTATTACTGAAGACTGGTCAAGCAAAGTCTTGTACCACACACAAACTTTTGGCTTTGTCAGTGTCACTGCACAGTAAACTACAGCATGGCTTTAGATACTAACATTGATTAAGCTGTCTGCTCATGTTCTAGATTTATGTGTACAAATTTTGAAAAAGAAAGTAGTTTAGCATTGTTGCTTATAGTGGCTGATATCAAATGTTCTTTATCAAGCAACATGTCAAGCCAGGCAGGTCCAACGAGATTGTCACCCACAAGCACCTCACACTTGGCTGGAGGCTTAACCTGAAAGTGAGACAGGAAGCACAGCAGTGGAGAGAGGCTGGAAGGCCAAATAGCAAAGTACCAGGGACTAAGCGAAGGCATAGTTAAAACAGGTCTGGGTTGAGGCAGGCAGCAGGGTTCATAAACGAGAAGGTCAGGCAGAAGGTCAATAACGGAAGTTTTAGGTAGAAATAAACGCTGGGCACTCTAAAAGCGATAACCGAGCACTGTGGGCTACTTGTAGTGTCTTTTTAAAACATCCCGCCGACATAGCGGGCATCATTGCACGTGTGTCAAAACGTAAGCGCTGCACATGGATGGGGACTCGGCAACAGCGGCGGTGAGTGCCTTACACAATATTCTTTCTAACAGCCACGGATTTACAACTCTTGTCCCCAGTCACACGCAGAAGCTTCCCCCCTCCACTCACTAGCCCACTTGCGCTCCTCTTCTCCCCTTCTCTTTTGCTTGTGCATATGCTCCTCCTTGGGTTCCAGATCAACAAGTGTCAAATCCCCTGTATGCCCATGCGAATGCTGCTGGGTGGCATGCCACACCTAAAATCTTTCTGCTCTAGGCCTTTGTGGCTTTCCCACAAATCTGGGTCTGTTTTGTCTGGTTATTGGGGTGACTGGGCTGGGACAGTTTAACATTTTGTTTGTAAATTAACCCCACTGGTGGGCAAAATGAAAAACCAGGCCTGGGCAGTATTTTTATATATGTTTACAGTCAGCATTCAATTATCATAGAATTCATTTGCTGCTCATATAATTTGCAAGTTCAATATTTATGTCACATACAATTTAAGCTACAGTCTGCAAGAGGGACACATTCAAAGAAAAAATATCCACAATGTATGCAAATGAAACTTTCATTAAAAATTATTTATCAAAATATGTCTCAACTTCAGTTGCTCTGGTCAGGTGAGAATTGAGGGTACTTGTGGAATAAGGCATTGTGGTTTTACATTATATTAGCACTAATTAACAAAAGCTGTAGCGGCACAAAGGAACCTGGAGCTGCTATAGTCAGTATTACTTACAAAGAAGTCACTGGGGATACAAGATAGTAATAATGAAAGAAATAGCAGCTTCTTTTAATCTCTTTAGAGAACCGTTGTGAGCTAAAAATGTAATTACATTTTTGTAAATAAAACGCCCAAAAGCTTTCCTTCTGGCATCATTATGCATATGATTGTTAATTGCTAAACAAATCATTAAATATTCTGTTAATTCTGACACTGAAATATGTAGATAGATTAAAATAGATAATCTATCTAGATATCTAATAAAATAGATAGATGAATAGATAGATAGATAAATAGACAGACTGATAGATAGATAGATAGATAGATAGATAGATAGATAGATAGATGATAGATAGATAGATAGATAATATATAGATATGGAGCTACAGATTTGCTTTGTTATACATACATATTTTACTTGTACTGACCCTTATTAGTGTATCTATATTCTGGCAAGTATCAATACAACAATGTTTAATGTATCTTTTTTCTGGCTACTTCAGTTTTCTCTTCCTTTTGTAAGTAAATTAAAGGAAATGAAAGATTAAACAACAATAAAAAAATATGAAAAAAACATCATACAGTGGGCCTTTTATACCCATTCATACATTAAAAAATGTCAGTCAGCCATGTGCTGGGGTGCATTCTAAGATATTATAACCAAAGGGCAGACTGGCATTTTAATTTACAACCCTACATTTATAGATTATGGGGCTGATTTACTAACCCACGAATCCGACCCGAATTGGAAAAGTTCCGACTTGAAAATGAACATTTTGCGACTTTTTCGTATGTTTTGCGATTTTTTCGGATTCTTTACGAATTTTTCGTTACCAATACGATTTTTGCGTAAAAACGCGAGTTTTTTGTATCCATTACGAAAGTTGCGTAAAAAGTTGCGCATTTTTCGTAGCGTTAAAACTTACGCGAAAAGTTGCGCATTTTTCGTAGCGTTAAAACTTAATGCTACGAAAAATGCGCAACTTTTCGCGTAAGTTTTAACGCTACGAAAAATGCGCAACTTTCGTAATGGATACGAAAAACTCGCGTTTTTACGCAAAAATCGTATTGGTAACGAAAAATTCGTAAAGAATCCGAAAAAATCGCAAAATACCGATCATTACGAAAAAAACGCAATCGGACTCATTTCGACCCGTTCGTGGGTAAGTAAATCAGCCCCTATGTCTTGTGTGATATGTATATTAGTGTCTAGTAATATTTTCAGGTTGCACTATTGCAACAACATCTTAAAGAGGATACCACATAAGCATACTGCACTATGCACTATGAAGACCCCCGAGGCTGTAAAAAGTAGTGTGGACACTGTGAAACTAGTAGGGTGACTGTAATAAGAAAGTGTTAGTGGTAAAAGAAGTGAGAACACTAAGATAAGACTGGGGGAGGCTGTGAAAAAAAGCACATAAATTGTGAATTGAGTGGGGGATGCTAAGGAGATGGGGTGGCTGTGAAATGAGCAGGGCCCCTGTAAAAGCAGCATGGGCAACTGTGAAAGTAGTGGGGATACTGGAAATGCAGATAGGAGTAGATAAAAGTGAAGGATATGATTAGGAGGTGCTATGACAGGAGTGAAAGATGCTTCAAATTCAAAAGACTCAAGGATGGAAAGTCTGCTAAATAATACATCTCAAGTAAGTTTAATATTTTTGTGTATAAAGATTTTTGTATTGTTCTCATTATATGTGTATAAATCATGCACAGTATTTTCTTTTTTTGTTTTTTTTTCCTCATCATTTATACATTATTAAAAGTAATTATAAAAAATAAGGTATAGATTTTAGACAGCAGTCTCAGTACATCTTGCTGATTTCACCAACAAAAATGTCTATGGATTCTATAACAAAAACCCTTGCATTCTAATATTTATTACATTTATAAGGAAGACTTACAGTGACAGTGTACATATTTCTAACTATTCCATCTAAAATATCAACATAAGTTATGCTGCATCAGGAACCTTTATTGCATTTGCTTATTAGTTGCAACTGCATAATCTATGTTATAAACCACCGGGCACATAATGTGTGTGAAAGTATTCTGTATAATTGTGGACACAAATAGTTCTTGATAATATTGTGTCACTAAAATGGACACAACTGTGAATGCACTCTATCACAAACCTGGTGCAGTTGTGTTGAATATTTTCTATGTCTGCCTGGTGTTTTTTTTTCGAGATAATACAACTATGTGGTGAAAAATATGTCCAGAGGTAAATAGTCAGGACCACCATGTTGGGGCTTATTCAAGAATATATTACTTGTTAGGGATGTAGTGAACCTCACAAAAAAAGTTCGCGAACCCGTTTGCGAACTTCTGCCAAAAAGTGCGAACTTTGCGAACCCCATAGACTTCAATGAGAAGGCGAACTTTGAAACCTAGAAAAGCCATTTATGGCCAGAAAACTGATTTTAAAGTTGTTTAAAGGGTGCCACAACCTGGACAGTGGCATGCAGGAGGGGGATCAAGGGCAAAAATTTCTCTGAAAAATACGTTGTTGTAATCAGTAATCAGAAAATAAAAGCAGTCCTTACAAGGACTATTGGGTTACAGCAGATGAGATCAGAAGGACAGCTGTCCCCAGCAGCTACATACAGAGCAGTAGAAAGTAGATTACTAGTCAGCAAAGCTACCTAAACTGCCCCTCAAACCCCTGCACAGCTCTCTCCCTATGCTAACTCATCAAGCACACACAGGCAGAATGTAAAATGGCTGCTGGGCTTTGGTTTATATATGGAAGGGAGTGGTCCGGGGGTGGTCCAGGAGGGAGAGCTGCCTGATTGGCTGCCATGTATCTGCTGGCTCTGGGGTGAGAGGTCAAAATTTGGCTCCAGCTAAGGCGAACCCAAAATTGCGAACATCGGTAAAAGTTCGCGAACTTGCGAACTTGCGAACACCCGATTTTCGTGCGAATTAGTTCTCCGGCGAACAGTTCGCTACATCTCTATTACTTGTAAACCATAGGGCTAAACAATATTTACTGTACAGTCTCCTTTTTGTGTGCTTGAAGTAAGTTTGACCAGCTAGCACTTCAAATATGCTTTAGATTGTTTGGGAGTAAATGTAAATGCTCTTGTATTTTTATAGCTTTATTAATTTTGCAATATTAGCTTTATCTCTTTCCACTCACTTCTGTATAGCTATAATATCATACTTATTTCCTGTACCTTGTCTCCCACAGAAACCTCTATCCATAAAGGTGGCCATACATGCACCGATATTATGATATGAAACAAGGCTTTGTACGATATTTGGGGCGGGTATGGTGGATTGGTGGGGTGACTGATATCGCAAAAGCCTTGGATATCCCCCATCTTGTCAATCGGGCGGGACAAAAAATTTTGATTGGCCACTGTTAAAGGCGTCTGAGCAAAGGCAAGCATTTAGGGCTTAATCATCAAATAGGATAGAATTATTGTTATTGTTTCTACCCCCTATATCTGATGATTAAGCTCTGCACGTTAGTGGAGGGTATGAGCACAGGAAAACATTGTAATTGTAACATGTATGGCCACCCTAAGACCTTCTAGTTGTTCACAGCACCCTTGTTGCCAATATCTTTACTTAGGACTTAACATGAGTATCAGATGTTATGTGGGTAGAAAAGGAGGGCAATTGGCAAACTATTCCTTGTTTTTTTAGCTGCACATTCGTTCAGTTAGTTAGTTTCCAATATAGCAGTAAGATGACATATAGTAGATTTTAGAGGAATGTAATAAAAAGTCTATGGTTTGACCACATCTAATAACCCATAGCAAGGTGTGGGTTTTGAAATAACTAACCAGGCCATGCTACCTTCTGATTTCTATGGATTAATACACAAGTAGCAAATAAGACTTCTTCATAGTGTCTGGATAATATGTGAGCAAGTGCTGGATCTGAAGATTGATCATTAGACCAAATAATGTGCTACAGATTTAGGCAACTGCAGGGATAAAACAGCAAAAATAAAATCTTTGAGCTTATTGTCCAAACAGACATAGCTCTAAAATAGTCTAATTAAATTATAACCAAAGGTGGCAGTTTACCTCCATACCTGAGGCACAGAAAGGAAGTAAGGTTGAGATGTAAACAGAAGTTGCAACCAGCAACGCTGCTGCACTGCTCTGCCTTTTCTGATCAGAAGCAATGCAACGTATCGGACTGCTTGCTGCCACTCTTATAGGAATATATTTTGCATAGGTCCTACTTGTTTATTCCCCTTTTGGCAACAATAATTGTATTTTAAATCTTTTAACCCTTTCACTGCCAACAACGTATGGTGTATGTTGTTGCAGTGAAAGGCTTTATCTGCCAACAACGTGCGCCGTACGTTGTTTGGCAGATAAAGGTACTCTCTGCAGAAGTGGCATGTGCGATGACAGCCCCCTGGGCAATGAGCCAGGGGGACTGTCATGTCGGCCCTGTGACGCGATCGTCGCAGGGCCGACCTCTAAGCAGCAGACGTGATCACATCGCTGCTTAGTCTTTACTTCCTGCTTCCTGTTGGCCCCCCCCTCAAGCACCGGCCAGATGAAGACTGCAGCAGGAGGACCAGGACTGTGATCCCTGCTTCAGGACAGGTAAGGTGGGGTTTTTTTTGCACTTTTGCACACTCACATTCACTTACACACACTTACATACATTTACACACACAACAGAAAATTTAGCAGGTTTTTTTTGTTTGTTTGTTTTTGTTTTTGTTTCATTTTGCAGACTTATATACACTAATATACACACTTACACACTGTAATACAACTTTTACACATGTACACACATGTATACACAAACATTTTTTTTTTACCACTTTGTTTTTAGTTTCTTTTGCCTAAAAACTGTATATTTTGTCGTGTGACTTATTTTGTCGTTTCGCTAATTCGCACAATTTTTGTTTTATTTATTTTTATCCCTGTATTAGTATTCCTGATCTGTTTTTAGCATAGCTTTGCCGTGTGTAACTTTGGTGTAGAAAAATAACTTTACCTATTTTGAATTCATCACAATGTGTACTTTCCAAAAATATATGGTTTTCTGGGGGTCTCTGTATAGTTAGGGGGTGTTACTGCACATAATACACTGTCAGGGGGCTCTGTGTGCAAAAGCTGAGTTGGCAGGCGAGAAATCCATATGCGCTATTTTCATTTTGGGGTCAGTACATACAGCAGACTTTGGTATATCTATACATATTGGGCATCAAACTGTTCAGTAGACCTCTGGTGTTCCTATTTGGGGTGATTTGCCTTTGTATGCAAGAAATTGTGTGAGATAAATGCAGCAAATTGCAAAATTTTTAGGCGATTTTCTGAAATGTCATTAAAACCACTAACTTTAGGAAAGCTTTGCAGATTGGTACGTCGGTGTAGAAAGGATTCTATTTTGGGGTCAGTTTACACCAAAGACTTTGGTATATCTATACATATTGGGCATCAAACTGTTCAGTAGACCTTAGGTGTTCCTATTTGGGGTGATTTGCCATTGTACACAAGAAATTGTGTGAGATAAATGCGGCAAATTGCAACATTTTTAGGCAATTTTCTGAAATGTCATAAAAATCGGCAAACAGGAAAGCTTTACAGCTTGGTACTTTGGAGTAAAAAGAAATGTGTACCCATTATAGATTCAGGGGAATGTGTACTTTCCAAAAATATATGGCTTTCTGGGGTGAGTGTTCTATTTTTGTACCAATATCCCACATGAAGGATGTAAATGTGTTGATTTTGCAGGAGCTGAAATGACAGATCACATGGGGGTATGTTCTTATTGGGGCCCCTACATGCCACATATTTGGGTAAACCTATACATATTGGGCATCAAACTGTTCAGTGGACCCCTGGCATTCAAATTTAGGGTGTTTTATCTTGGTATCTAATGCTATGTGGGAGATAAGATGCTGCTAAGTGGGGATTTGAGGGGATTTTTGGAAATGTCATAAAAATTTCTACATTTAGAAAAGCTTTGCGGCTTGGTACTTTGGAGTAGAAAGACATGGGTACCCATTTTAGATTCGGGGGAATGTGTACTTTCCAAAAATATACGGATTTCTGGGGTGAGAGTACTTTATACTAGCTTTATTCCACATATAATGATGTAAATGTGTTGATTTTGCAGGAGCTGAAATGACAGAAATGACAGATCGTATGGGGGTATGTTCACATTGGGGCCCCTACATGCCACATACTTAGGTAAACCTATACATATTGGGCATCAAACTGTTCAGTGGAGCCCTGGCGTTCATATTTAGGGTGTTTTATTTGGTTACTTTATGACCTATAGGAGATCAGATACTATAGACTGGAAGCTTTGAAGTGATTTTTTGAAAAATTTCACAAATTTTGATAAAAACCAATAACTTTAGGAATGCATTGCAACTTGATAGTTTGGAGTAGACAGACAGTTGTGCGAGTAGACAGACAGTTGTGCCTATTCTCGATTCCCCAGAATCTGTTCTTTCCAGAAATGTGTAATTTTCTGGGATAAACCTTCTGTTAGTGGATTTTTTGGCCTTGAAATCTAAAGTATGCAGCTTTCTGAAGCAGTGCTTTGGAAATTTGGTAGTGTACTGCTGGGAGTTTTTGACCTATACAAGTGAGAAATCTTCATAAAACTATATATATTTGGTATTGGCACGTTCAGGAGACATGGGACTTTTCAGATCAGTTGTATTTTTGTGAATAAAATAATTTTTGTTTCTAGTATGTGTGTTTATATTATGGAAAATGTGATTTTTTAAATTTTTATCTTGTTACAGAATTGGAATTACACCAAAATTCAACCATATTTTGAAAGCTTAGGTTGTCCTGAAAAAAACAATATATTGTTTTCTTGGGTAAACTAAAAATCCCCTAGAGGAAAGGCCCCTAAAGTGAAACAGTGCAAAATGTTCAAAAACTGTCCACTTTGGTCCAAAACGGCCGGCAGTGAAAGGGTTAAGTATGTTTATCTTGCCTAAGCTGGCCTCTGTGTTATAAGATCCTGCTCAAATCTTTTTCTGGGGTCTTTCCTTATTTTTTACTTCTGCCTGTTTCTTGAACAGGACTCTAGCTGCCTGCCTTGACCTCTGGTCTGTTCCCAACTATGATTTTTGTCTCATCCTTGTCTGTGTTATGCTTATCTGGTTAGCCTCTGAAGTTACTAGGTTTCCTGTTGCAGAATGTTGCAGGGCCCCAAAAGGACATCAGTGAAGACCAATGCTGTCAGGAGTTGACTTGCTTAACAGACAAGTGGCCCTCAATCAGCGATCTGCCTAGCCTTTCACAATAACTATTGTCATACATATTTATAAAAGGGTACAAGTAAAAATTCACTTCAGATAAATAAGCCCCTATAAAACCCATACAAGTAAACAGAGAGTGAAAGAATTTCAGTCTGGTAGACTTTTATGAGATCTGAAAATACAACTTGAAAAATATAACCCTAGGTACAGGGTACAATGATATATTAATCCTATTATTTATAGGCACTATTTAAGTATTAATTCAGAACATTTAAAAATGAAACCATTTCAAAACCTTAAAATATAAGCTTTAAAAATGAAAAAGTATATTTGTTTACTCTACCTACTTTACTCTTCTATGCAACTGCACAATATAATTGTATGTACTCATGTTTAAAAAAAATCCATTATGCTATCACACCTAACCCTTCCTCAGCACTGCAGAACTTGCCCTCAACCTGTCACAGTTTAATAAATAGACACCATGGTGCTATCAGTTAAGAAGGCAATTTTTGTGGCTATTCATAAAATGCTTATTGATGTTGGTTGTGGAAATAAGTTTTGCAAATTAAATCCAGATGGAAGCAAGTGTAAACTGAAATTTTAAAGCTAGCTAATAGGAGCTCATGCAGTTTTAGTTCACATTCTCCCACCGTGTTATGACTGCATGAATGCAGGTGCACCTGAGAGCAATATTGCACTTGCATTACTTGCTAGCCCCTAAAACACAGAGGGGCGTACTCCACATTCCTAAATATATATATATATATACACATACATATATATAAAACAAAGAACTCAGCACTGCAAAGGATTTGATGAAAAAATTCAAATAATTCTTTAATGTGCAAAATCAACATTTCACATATTAGGACCTTTCTCAATGCCTCAAAGTGTCCAAAACCCCCACTATGGACACTATGAGGGATCTTGAGAAAAGTCCTAATATGTGACCAAAATGTTGATTTTGCACATTAAAGAATTCTTTTGTTTTTTTCATCAAGTCCTGTGAGTGCCGAGTCCTTTGTTTTCTATACCATTTACAGTAACTCCTTGCCCGACACCAAGGCATTTGTTTTCTGGAGTGTTCCCTCCTTCTATTATGGTATATATATATATATTTATATTTATTTGATTACGTGTACGACTCAACTGTCGTATGACTCAACTATACCATGCTTTTTCGATACAAAACCTGCTAGCAGAGAAAACAGCGTGTTTGTGCTTTAGCTGGCAAATCGTTCCTTTGGTTCTATACGTTCTAGTGGGTGGTTATCACTGATTGTGACTTTTTTATGCTTTTCCCGTGGCTTCTGTTTGCTTTACCTGTGGTTTCTACACAGTTACTTCCTTCTTACACTTCTCTTCTGTTTTCTCCTCTTCTGATACAGTTTATTTATTTTATTTTTTATTCTATTGATATGTGTCGCTACACTGGCGGTACTCTTGCACAATCTGTCCCCCTCTTATTATGTGTTATTTAATCACTATGCCCCCTAAGTTGTGTGTGCTTTAGCTGAAAAAGAACAAGCTATGTTTCAATGTTGGAATACATTACAGTTTGGTCAGTACACACAATATGCTACTTTACTGAATAAACACTTTTATTTTTTTACATTATTTTTATGGTAAAGATGGGTGATCTTGGTTGGGGGTGTGTTACGTCACAGTTCAGGTTGAAAATACCTGATCTTTCCTGATGTGTTCATAGCAATGTATTGATGAGGTTGCTGTACATATGTGTCCCCTATACGGCCTTACCAACCCCAGAAATGGTTGCCACCTTCCTGATAAAATGATGCTTGCTCCCAATCAGTGGCGTAACTTGGTGAGCTAGGCCCCCTGCAAAGAAATCTTTTGAGTCCCTCCTCCCCCGCCTCCCTCCAGGCCCACACTGTTCTTTAAAAAAAAAGTTAGGAGAGGGGCCTGGTGGGGGACTAAAATACAGGTCTGCTGTATAGGTATTTACACCACTGCTCCCAATTTTATTAATAGAGAAGAAAAGTAAACATATAAGAAGGCCAGTATTTTTGTAGAAAAGGTGGAAACCTTACTTCCATAACTTGCATGTCATTGAGACAAACAAGTACAAGGCTGCATTCTGGATTCATCACAAGGTGCAGACTGCAGCAGGGGATTTTAAATGACCCTTGTAGTGGTTAGGAATAATAGTAAGCTACACAATGTGAAGTTACTCATTATTAGTTACCTGAGGAAGAAACTATTGTAGGCCAACTATGGTTAAGGAGATGGGAAAGAGAGTATAAGGCTAGAAAATATATGATTTTTAATTATCATGCTATTATATAGCTCCAAAATATTTAGGCAGTGCTTTACAGAAATCATAAATCACATCATATAAATCAACAAATAAAGTATTAAATATCTAAAAACAGTCACAAAAAATAATGGAGTTAATGGAGTATTGATAAAGCTAATTCATTATGATAGCTTCTCATTAAAGTGCAGAACATAAAAGGAACCGAGTCAACAGAAAATATAAAATATAAAATGTGGATGGGACAAAATAAAATAAGAACAGAATAATATATTCTCCATTTAACAAATACGGGTAAAGGCAAGACTTCATTAGATTTTTTGGCACATGCAACTCATAAAAATGTTCAAATGAGTGGCCAATGTGGAAGATGATAAGGGGTCCTAAAAAAATCATATAAATCTGCACGTTTTTATAAATCTATTTCAGTTCTTTTTTCATATTTTGTTATATTGTTTCCTGTGGGCAATGTTTTTATACTTAATTTAATGTTTACATAATGCAACACAGCTAATAGTAGATTCAAAGCATATTACCAGTACCTTGGATGATATCAACAAAATATATATTTATTTAAATTGTTGCTGTTGTCACATCATCTGCAATTTTAGAGCAATGCTATGCTTCTTTATACTATTCTTAGCGCACTTGCTTCAGTTGTTCAGAACTAACAGCTGTGACAACAAAGCAATAGTCAAGTACTTTTTGCTTGCGTGTACTCAGATCAAGCCAAAATACCCAGTCTCTGTGTTTGATATAATAAAGATGTTGGCAACTATTAAAAACTGTACACAGATATAAGTACTGCTCTCACTTACACAGATACTTGACAGGCATTTTTTAAAAGAATTGACAGCCCTTTGAACTGCACTGATACATCTTTGCTGTTTTAAACTCGGTACCACGTGGCTGATACGGTTGATATTCTTCACCATTTCTAACATCTCAACTTCAGCTCTCACCAAACAGGAATAAAAATGACCCGAGGAATTGTCAGTCTCCATTGAGTTTTCGATCGATGACATCTTCTTTTCCTCTTACTGATTTCAGAGAAAGCTCTTCAAAATACAGTGCTGAAAGGCAAGCTTTGCTTCCTCCAATTGCACCCCCCTTCCCTAACAGTACCTTGTCTTTATTAATGCTGCCTGTGTGATGATCCAACCCTAACTCCAATAACAAACGCCTGTAATTTAACTGGCTGGGACTAGCTGCCAATCTATAATGTCCCTGGCTATGATTAATCTGATAAATAATAAATATATCAATCTAGTCTATCAGACAAGGACAAATTCTCACCAGCGGGGAGGCACAATGCATCTCTTAAAGCTGCCTATAGTGCTGAAATTAATTATTTAATGCTTAATTCTTTGGGAAATGAGAAAGTTTTGATTAATGTTGTCCACTTTCGTTTTTCGCTTGTTTGATATGTGTCACATAACTTTTCCTCTGCAGTTGTTCTTAACAAGCCAGAGGCTACTGTCATTGAGAATAGACAGTGAAAGTTTTGAAGATTAATTAAAAGTAATTTTTAGGAAAATGCTTAGTTACAGACTGTCTATAAACATTTCAGCCTAGTGTTATATATTTGGTGTTAATAACATATTTTGTCACTCAAGATATGATAATTGTGCTTTTTTTATACATATGTCATTTTCTTTGTTTTGCCTTTCTACTGTCTTTGCTGCTTGAATTATTTTATGCTAAATCAGTTTTAACAGCTAAGCTGTGAGGCCAACCTTTTTTTTTAAACATTTAATTACTTCCTTAATTATGCTATTATTTTTGGTCCCATGACCACTAGATATTAGAGCTACAACTCTCAGCATTACCCAGCATATTAAATTTAACAGAATCTTGGGAGTTTTAGTTTCTTTCATGTGCAGATTCCAGTTTTCGCATTAATGTTTTTCTTTCATTTACAAACTTTTTTAAATTAACAGTATGGTTTAGTAGTACAGGTATGGGACCTGTTATCCAGAATGCTCGGGACCTGGGGTTTTCCGGATAAGGGATCTTTCTGTAATTTGGATCTCCATAACTTGAGTTGCTAAAAATCATATAAATATTGATTAAACCCAATAGGTTGTTTTGCCTCCAATAAGGATTCATTTATCTTAGTTGGGATCAAGTACAAGGTACTGTTTTATTATTACAGAGAAAAAGGAAATAATTTTTAAAACTTAGAATTATTTACTTATAATGGAGTCTATGGAAGATGGCCTTTCCGTAATTCGGAAATTTCTGGATAATGGGCTTCCGGATAAGGGATTTCGTACCTGTACAGTATACACACTTTCATTTATGGATTTAAACAGTCCCAGATGAGGAGCAAATTATTATATATATATATACAGTAAAATTGGTGGAAAATTGATGGAAAATTGAGTTTTCCTTCATCACACCTGCGAGTGTGAACATTCCTGTTGTTCTACCTATTGCTCCTGAAGTGCTGCACCTGAAGCAAACATCCTGTGTCCGTGCATTTATCTTTTTTTTTATATACTAAAAAGAACCTGCCATAGGCCAATAAGTAATTTCTGCCAACTATATACATGGTAAATGCCCCTTCCTACTTTAAATACAATTTTGACAGAGTCAATTTGGATAAAGGCTGTGATTTCTGTCTGCTAATTAAAGAATGGAAATTTCAAATTGCCCACACCATGAATATTTCACGTTACCTGGGTGCTTGTGCCAAAACAAAACAAAAAAATGACAACACAAAAAAATATTTGAACAACCAGCAGTTTTTGGTTCCACCAAGGAACCTTTGTTTGAAACAACATGTTTCATTGTTTGGCAACCATTGGATGGCCCCCCTCCCTGTAAATATGAAATTTCCCAAGCTAAAAGGAAAGTTGAAAGTAATGAGTCCTTGACGCAAAGAAATGTACATGGGGTGAGGTTGGAAATCAGGAAGAGGACTGGATGGAGCAGGAGTAGAGAGAAAACAGGCATGAAAACAATGGAGTGGGTGGACTGAGAAAAGACAAGACCAAGGCAAGATGAAAGCAAGAGCTAGGGGAAAGCCACATTGCTCAAGCTACAACAAGCTCATACTCAAACAAGGAAGTGAAGTTATGGAAGAGCATTAATAGGATGGGATCAGCTTTAAATATGACTGCTGGGCTGCAATGGAATAGGTAGGTTAGAGGATATAATGTATCAGGAACCCGCTGACTGCTCTCCTGATCCAAAGGTTTAAGAATGAACACAGGGGAGTTTAAACCCCTGCTCAAAAATAAACCATTCATTGCAACCAAAGAGCTCTCTGCATATTCAATACTACAATTAAGCAGAAAGTAGTGGGCATATGTATAGAGGATGCACTCACAGGAATTATGTTTTGAGTTAGAGATATATTTTAGATAATTAAATAATCAATTATATAATTATAAATAGAATATATATATAGAATACATATATATATATATATATATATATATATATATATATATATATATATATATATTTATATCATTAATCAATGAAAAAGTTGATAGTGTCTATCAAGATCACATTGACCTGATAAAATGTATTGCATAATGACTCTACTCCAGGTGGGCCCAGTGCTCACATTCTGTGTAATCTGCCCCATTTTGGAGTCTCAAGGGATCCTGTGGTTATGGATCACATGTAGTTATGGTGTTTCTCATTATTAAACCTATTCATGTATTTAAATTTGTGTCACATGTACATATTTTATAATGTAATACTTGTTGGTCTCTCCAAATAAATAATAATATTTTACTAATATTTGTGCAAGTACCGATGAGATTGAAATATGGTAATCAGGAATTAATTTATGACTCTGAAAAATTGCTCAATACTAAAATGGGGGGGGGGGGTGGAGGCATGAATAAATGAGGGACAATCAGTGTACTCATCTAAAAATAAAAGTGACAGGACTTCTACCAATTGGACAGTTGCCTAAAACATTTCTAAAATGCTTTATGTTAAACATCAATAAAAATAATGTAGTACTAATATGCCAGTGCTACTATGTTTAAAATTTTCAGAATTTCCTGAATTTTGTCTACTAAAAGTCTACATTGCAACAGTCTTCCTGACCTACAGGGATTCATCGTAACAGTTTTTATAGTAATTTTATGGTAATATTATAATGTTATTAATAGCTTTGTTGGAACGGATAAAATGGCCATGGCCATGGTCAATAGTGCTAGCTTATTGCCATTAGTTGTTCCAACAATGGCATTGGATGCTGTGACAATTATGGCTATATTAAAGGAACACTAACACCAAAATAAAAAGTGTTTTAAGTAATTAAAATATAATGTACTAGTGCCCTGCACTGGTAAAACTGGCTTGTTTGCTTTAGAAACGCTACTAGTTATACTAATAGTTTATATAAATGAGCTGCTGTGTAGCCATGGGGGTCAGCTATTCAAAGGAGAAAAGGCTCAGAGAGAATAATGGTGTTCTATAGAGCTTATATGTTATCCACTTTGTAACCTGTGCCATTTAGCAGCTTATATATACTATAGTAGCATTTCTGAAGCAAACATATCTGTTTTACCAGATCAGGGCAACAGTACATTATATTTTAATTACTTTATAGGATATGTAAAGTCTAAAATTGAAAATCATTAGAAATGCTATAATTTGTGTACTAAACATAATTCTAAACATTCTGAACTTACTGCACAAGCCCAGAGGTTGAGAAGCCTAATTAAAGTAATGATTTATGCTTTCAAAGTTGTCCAGAGGGGGCCGCCATCTTGTTACTTTGTTAGACCATCTTTTTAAGATTTAGGGCTTGCACATGCTCAGTTTTCTCTGGGCTGCTGTTGGGAGGCTAAGCTTAGGGAACATGGTAAATTATCAAAACAGCACGTCAGGTAATATTTGCCATAGAAGCTGATTAATAATTAGAATCATAATATGCAGACTGCACTGGTTCCTGTGTTGCCATGTAATGTAATGTGGGTTTTAGAGTTGTTTGCATTGTTTAATAAAACTTTTCCCAGCTCTCCAGAGCCAGTGGCTCCATAAATATGCAAAGGAATCCTCCAATGAGAATCCCAGCTGATCTGTATAAACCTGGCTCCATGTTCTTTGTTTCCCAGCACTGAACAAGTCTCTCTTTGATTCCAGTGTAACATAATGAAGCTAAATATGATGTAATTATCTCTATATATAAGATAGTATCAAAATGGCTGATGTAGTGCTGGGGATCTAATTATCATTCTCATTGGTCAATTCTCTTGTGGAAATAAGTTTTTCTTCAACCTCCATAGAGAACTAGGTGAACTGAATATCAGTTCAGAAGATAATTATGGCTTTTGCTAACCAAAAGACAATTACAGCACAACCAAAACATTGGCCAAAGCAAAGGTTTGCTGAGCAGACTGGGGGTTTCATACACAGCCTGTTTATAATAGTGAGAGCACAAAATCTGAACTGAGTGATAGTCACTTTGCATATGCAAATCAGCATGTCTGGGAAGGAACAGATTTGTTTGTGCAGAGGTTGCCCTGTACATTTCATGTGGTTCTGCCTATACACCTACTTGCACAGTTTGGCCTCTCCCCATATGTAATGCACATAAACCCCAATGCAACTGGCTTCATAAACACTTTGAGAGAAGTTATTGGTATGTTTTGTGCTTATATCTATAGCTTAGTACTAAAGCTAATAATGTTCTCTACCTAAGTCATGGGGGCGATAGTAAGGTGCATTTGCAAATTGCTGTATTATATACAGAAAAACCTTTGCAACCTTTATTCCCAGATAGGCTTTTTTGTATTAGCAAAGTGACTAAAACTTTTCTTACAGCTTCTGCCTATATTCCAACCTTTGTAACACAGCTCAGTATTTGGAATCATTACAAGGTGGAAAGAAAAGTCACACAATAAGGCCATAGTCAAAGTCTAGCCCCAGGCTCAAAGTGCTAGAGCAGGACTTTAATTTTTTAGGGAGCAGCCCGACAGGACTCTGATTGGTTGGCTTCTATGCATGTTTAATAGTGACCAGGCAGAGACTAAAGCAACAGGCAGGGGAAAGAAGAATATTGTGAGTCGATGCATAAGCTCAGGTCACTGACATCAGCCAAGAGCTACACAGTCGCCATTTCGAGAATTTTGCCACAGTTTCATTAATTTTTCAGCAAAGCAAAATGGAACAGATTCGCTCATCACTACTGGTCCCCTGAAAAACATAAAGTGTGAGTTCTACTGTATACGAAAAGTAAGGGATCATTTACTAAGATCCTGGAAACACATGCAAAACCTCATTCACAGAGCAATTATTTCATGAGTCTGGTGCTGTATTCTTTGGGAAGGCCACAGAATTTCAAGTAACAAGGTAGGCAGTTTGTCATGTGCCATTCTGTAATCTTAAATAAAAAAAATTCAACTTAAAGTACTGAGGGACATCCCATGGGATCATAGGATTGGTGGTGCACACATACAAGGGCACACATGCATGTTAGGTTGCATCAGCCAATTAATGGACAAAGTTCTGTCTTTTATGCTAACATGTTTTTGTGTTACAGTTAGAGCTGCATTTTGTCAGGTGATCTCTGAAGAAGTACACAGACCATCACAAAATAGTGGCTCAATGTAAAAGATATAAAAAGACAATATTTACCTCAGGGTACTGAGGGAGAGAGCCTATATACTTTATACAAAAAGCAAATGCACTTATTGTATCAACCTGCAGGGAGAAGATAACAACTAGAGGGGCATTTCTATGGTATTTCAGAGAGAGGCATATTTGTCAAATGGTAAACTTATTTAGTTCACCATTGATAAGTAAGCCTCTAAAATCACATAGGAGTGGTGGAATTTGCCCCATATGTCTATATCTGAGAAGCCTTACTTTTTGGTGCTAATTCACTAATGTACGAATCCATATCACGAAATCCGATCATTTCTGATGATCGCATTTGTCACGAAAATTCTTTTAGATTTAGAATATGAAAATTTCGTAACTTACGATCCAAAAGCAAATTAACGAAAATATCATGGAAAATACGCACAGTTCTAAAACTTAGAAAGATACATTTTTAATCTTAGGGGTGTCTTATTCCTTAGTTGTGTTTGCCCATGTATAATGCTCAGTTGATGTTAAATGCATGTTAAATGCAGTCCTCATCAGACAGATCTTCATAGACCCCAATAGACCCCTCGTAAACCTAGGGCCAACAATTACACCCTGTATGTGGGTGGCAAAATTTGGCCCAGATACACTTGCAAGTGAACATGGTTGTGCAGGGCCAATTTTACAGACTTGCAAGGGCTGATATCTTTGTTTATTATGCTGTATGTACAGATGACTGTTATTATATATCCAATAGTTCAAAAATGCAACATAAATCATTCTTAAAGTAAGATACATATTATTATATTATATTGTTCAATACTAACAATGCAGTAGGAATTAAAATCAGTGTTGCATTTGTTTTCTGTGGCTTCATTTAATCTGTGAGAACCAGACCACTTTATCAGCTAATGAGTAGAGATGAACGATCCATACAAATCTTGATCTGTTAACAATCAGTGCACTTAACACACAGAAAATTACTATTTAAATATTTTAAAGGCTTTTACAGCTCATTCTTAGTCAATTCAAACTAAACAGTCAGAGTGCTTGCAAATCTAATCATGGCTGAATCATAGTTGAACTGCTCATATCTTTAAATGCCTGAAATTCACCATCATATTTAATAAAATAATAATTAAGTGTATTGTTTATCTTTATTGTGCGTTGAAAATGTATGAAGATTTCACTGCGCATGCCAAAATGCCTTATTTGGATGGTAGACACATGACAAAAGTGAGTGCTGTCAGTAGAGGATTGCCAAGTAATATTCACTGCAACATTCTCAATCAGTCTCCACCTAACAATGCCCAGGTCTACCATGGGGCGACATTTTTTTCTAGGTTTTGCCATGAAAAAACGTTCATAGACTTGTTTCGCGAATTTTTTCTGTTTTGCAAATTTTTCGGTGAAACAGGACAGCACTTAACCCATTGCAACAAATGATGTTGCTCCCAGTGAACTCACGTTATGTGCAAGTAGGTGACTATTTTTACATTTCTGGCTTGTAGGCAAGTTTTACTCCAAGCAGAGCCTCCTACAGGCTTGCAGTCCACATGGGGCTACCAAATATCCAATCACAGTCCTTATTTGGCATCCCCAAATAACATTTTTCATGCTTGTGTGGCTCACCAATAGTGATGAGCAAATGTTTCGCTTTGACGAAAAATGTACAAAACTGATGAAAAATTTGGGAAATGGTGAAAAATGTATGAAATGCAGCTACTGCATGACTTATTTGACATGCAAGGATTTTTTTGATGTGACCACGACTTCTGTGATGCAACCATGACTTTTTTTTACCAATTTTTTGACATGGTGAATTTTTGCAGCAGTTTCGCGAAATAATTTGCCTTCATCACTTTTTACATGAGTGTGGCTCACAAGTAAAAAAGGTTGGGGAACCCTGCTTTAAACCAAACTTATATTTACCAAAACAATTCAAAATAGGAATAGTTTGAAAGACTTTTTTGTAGAACGTTTGGTACTAAGCAGCTGGTATAAACACTGGTACTTTGTTTACTGGCTAACCTTTTTATATAGTTTACAATCAAATGAAAGGGATCATCATAAATTAATCAGGAGTCTGTTTTCTGCATACCACATTCCCTGTACTTGCATTTACTCTTAACAGCTGGAGATGCCATATTGATTACTTTGATTACCTAAAACTTTGCTATAGAAAACTTTTATATCAACACTGCCATTTATTTCCTAAACTATGGCAACAAGTGCTGTGGCTCTTATTGTTGTCAAGAAAAGCTTTTTAAGCTTATGCAAATCCTATGACAACTCTGCAATGCATCAATTTTACCCAAACAACAGAACTACTGTAATATTTTAAATTCAAAAGTATTAAAGTATCATAAACCCTGCTTCGAAATTTAATTTGCAATTAAAATACAGTTTAGAATAAACCTTTATGCCAAAGCTGTGGTTAGACAAGGATAATTTCCTCATAATTAAAACAAATTATTATTTCCACATAATGAAACAGCTGTTTTTTCCAAGATTGATAAAAATAACGCTAATAATAATTATGATGTCATAGAAACAGTGTTATATTTTTGAGAATTTTCCAAAATGTGAATATGTTTACGCATGCTGCAGTTGCATGTTTCCGTACCCTATTAGAAATTTCAATTATTAAAACATTAAAACTGAAAAATGTCTACTGTGAACTGCAAAGGGAATCCTGCGGGGTAAAAAAAATTAACTAGATTATCATCCAGCCAGGTTTTTTGTCATGCAATAGCTGTCACTTTCACCCAGGTGAGTCCATTATCATATGCAATCCCCAACTAATGTCTTTTTCGGCTTCTCTCATCTTATTCTCAGACAGATGTCACTTTGCACTTGCTCTCCATATACCCTTGGGGGAGTCTGTAAATGGTTATATAATCGAACGCAAATAAACATGCCCTCTTATTTCCTTCTCTTTATTGTAAGAAGGGTTAATTTGAAAAATAAAAGGTGCAAGGCAGAATTCATGTGAAGAATGACAGAACACTTTGTCCAGCACAGCTTTGGCTGGTTGTTACAAGCGTCAGGACATTAGACGCAACAAAAGCTAGATTGGCAGTATCATCAATCACCTGCCTGACAGTCAACTTCAGTTTGTTTGTTCCACTCTGCATAATAAGTGATTGGATCAGGTTTAATTAGATATTGGGTAATCAATCATTGCCAACAAGGCAAGCCAGCGTGGGATCAAGATTTCGGAAGAGAGGGGGGGAATAAATAAATAAAGCGCTTCTCATCATGTACAGTGAAGTCATTGTGGAAAGAACGTATGGTATTATTAGATGAAGATATAAAGATGCCACATAATATAATCGTTCACATCTGGAAGACTTTTTACAAGGCCTCAGTGGGCTGACATTGTACTTTTTACTGCATAATTGCAAGAGAATAAAACATTTTGACATACTAGGTTTATTTAAACCAATTACTATATACATAGTTTCAAAGTAGTTTCAAAGTAGCCCCTGCACCTTAGCAAAAAAAGCCATCTCATTTATTTTGACACATGGCAATGCTGCTGAAATTCAGGGAAAAACGCTGCATTGTAGAGAAAAAAACTTTAAGAATTGTGTTCAAAATACCCTTTGCACAATGTTCCTAAGTAAATGGAGCATGTGGGAGCCTGTTTTCCCCGAATGTATCCTCTGTTAAATTAATATTGTATATTACATAGAGTTCGAACATAACAGGATGGGGCCCAAGAAGTGGTGTTGCTTTAGAGCAGTGATCCCCAACCAGTGGCTCATGAGCATCCCCTTGGATGTGGCCTTGATGGCAAGTTTTGGAAGCATAAAGACCATAGGGTTGATTCACTAAAGGTCAATATTTCGAGCGCTATATATAGCATGTGTTAAAAATTTTATCTCATCTAATTTTTTGCATCTTAACGCACAATTCACTTAAAGGATACATATGTTAATTTAGACGTGATGCTGCTTGCGTTATTTAAGTGCATCGCGCACAAATAGTCGCCGCGTGCGAAAAAACGCACGCCGTATTAGCCATACACAGCATTACTTTGTAAAACTACTTTTAAGAAAATGACCATTTCCCTGCAAACTGGAGGCTGCATCACTCTAGGGCCAACACATACTTGAATAAATAACACTGCAAAGTCCATATTGTGTTGCCAAAAGCTCATTTACTGTACTTTTCTATAATTACCTCCTGCCCAAGTAGGTGTTATTTTTCGCAGAGACAAATGCGATATTTAGAGCGTCTAAGTGTTTGTGAATCATGCGTTAGTGTTATTTCTTGCAGAGGTTCATTCTGTTTATTCTAACAGTAGGGTTTTGGGGGCTGGTATTGTGTTGAGAGGCATTTTATACCATTTATCTGAAGCCGATTCCACAGGACCTATACTGTATTTTACAATCATCCAGTTTATTGTGTGTAGACTATTTAGTCTTCTGAATTGCACCTTATCAGAATATAAGATTAAATTACATTTTTTAAATAATCAGTTTTAAAATATCTAGGCAGAAATTATTATTTTAGAGTATGAATTTCTCATTGTAGCATTGGTTTCATTGTTATACAATCAAAGTTAAATTCCAAAGCAAAGTTATGATAAACCCTTACCCTGAGAAACAGCATGTGCTGCTAGTGTTGCTTAAAGGAGACATTTTATATAAATTTCATATTCAGTTATGATATTCATCCTCCCTCAAAATGTGAAATGATGCAGAAAGAAAGATGTTTTGAAACCATTTTACCCCCTAAAACGGTCATTATATGAGAGCTGCATACACAACCTCACAAGTCTGAATCCAGAGCCAAATGAAACATGGGAGTGTCGCTCCAGTCTCCCACAGGAAGTGGTCACAGCACTGACAGACCCCTCCCAGTTTCCTCCCTCTGTGTCTCTCTGCTTGTGCTGCTGCCAGGGGGGGGGGGAGAGAGCGAGTAGAGCAGGAATGGACTGACTGTGACATTGCTAAGCTCCGCCCACTCTATGCATATTCACTTTAAGTAGGTGAGGTTGTGTCATTGAAGTCTATCAGGGCCGGCGGTCCCAGCCACATACGGAAGAGTCTAAGCCGGAAGCTGGCATAAGGTCTGGGTAGAGCACAGTTTTCAAACAGTTATAGACATATTTGAACCCAAAGGTATTAAAATAAAAGCATTTCCTTCTATTTTACATTATTTGACATGGTTTAATGCTTTGTAAAAATGTATGGTATATATCCCCTTTAAAATTGTGCTCTGCAGTTGTAGTCAGTGCAGAACTCAGATGCATTATTTTTTTTAAAAAATTTAGGTAGAATTGTCCTAATTTAGGGCAAGTTTGTTGGAATCTCAAAAAAATCAACCTTCTGGTTTTTGCTTGATTGACTGAAACTGTCCAGATTAAACATTTTCAAGAGCACTATTAAGAATTTCTAATAATTATGTCAGACAAAATTATTGGGAAGTGCATTTTTAAAATCTTTACAAATTGGTCTGGCCATTATTTGTGACATGACAAACAATATCTTGCAAGGAAACAGCTGGCTAGGTGACTTTTGTTCATATAATGTAGAATTTTCACAATGTAACTTGAATCTCTTCAAAAAGTTTCTATTTACTGTTATACAGAAAATCTAGTCCAAGAGATTTGACAAATAGTATATCCCAGAGGGAATTTTTAGTTGTGCTGCCCTAGACAGTTATAAAAAGTGCCCCCTAACTTTTAAAAATATAACATCGAAATGTTTCACGTTTACTTTACATTTCAGAATATCTTGTTGCCTGACCTGACTCTATTTTTCCTATAAGGCAATACAACAATGGGTATGGGTATGATGTATACATTATATTTATCGGAAACTTGAATAAAATATTCAGATTTAAAAAATAGGCAATATAATGATCAATATGCTGATAGTTTTTTTTTTACTTTTCTGTTATGATCAAGCTGTAAAATGTTAACTACTTTTCAAAGAACACAAATGAATGTTTTGTAATCTAAATGCAAATTGAAATTATGAATTTTGTGTGGAGGAGAGACTGTAAAATTTTAACACGATCCTATAATGTCATTAAGTTTGATCCTTATTAGCCAATAAAAACTGAAATAGCAATGAAAGAAAGAAAGAATGGATGGATGGACGGACGGATGGACATGAAAGGAAGGTACAAAAGTGATTTGAAAGATTTGCTATAGGATTGATCAAGGTTGCACATTTGCAAACCTCAAATTTCAAAGCACAGATTCTCAGCTGGATTGAGATATGGGCTTTCATTGGGCCATTATAGGACATACGAATTTTTAATTTTGAGACGCATTACTGTTACTTTGGTCTTTTCTCTGTGATAATTGTCCTGCTGAAAAAATAACTTTTATCTATGTTTTAGGGTACTAAAACTTGTTACCTTGCAGCATTGCCTGTATTTTAACATAATTAAATTGTTTTACCCTTTCTTGAAAAGTAGCCCCACAGCATGATGTCATCACTACCAGGTTTCAGGGTAGAGTCTAGAAAGGTGCTACTAAAGAATACATTATTTAAAAAGAAACGGGTGAAAGTTTGTCTGCAGTTTTTTTTTAGGAAAGGTTAAAAGGTAACCAGCTGCAATATGGAAAAAGGTTTTGAGGGCAGATAACCCCAAGAGTTTTTTCTTGGCAAAAATGTAAAGCAATATGATTGCAAATCTAATACTGGCCTTAAAAATCAGTGTACATTACTGTATAGCTTTCAATATAAACCAGTATTTCACAAACTGTAACACCATCCTTACTTGTAAGACTTTTTTGCAATTCTGAAGATGCAGAAGAGGAATAATTACACTCAGAGTCATTTCCTAATCTACTATACTGAAATGGATCCTGGCTCCCAGATTTATACTAAAAGTCCATAGATATTCTTTCCTGGATTCATAGTTATTCATTCTTATTTTACCGACTTGTTTTACGATAAAACATAGTTTTTCAAATGTTACAGTTATGTTTTGTTAGGGAACATGAAAAATGTTTGAGTGTTTTTTGCAATTTTCATTTTTCAGAAAATCTCGAATGGCGTATTTTTAATAACGAGAAAACAATAAATCTGTCTCAAAATGTAATTTCACTACAAATTTTTAAAACGGGTGAGCCCTGGGCCCTGGGCATAGATACATGAGAAATTTAAAAAAAAAAAAAGGATCAAGAGGCCCTGCTATAAATCATCTCACCTAGACAGCAGCCTTTCTTGTCACTTACATGGTTTACATGGTTATAGTAGCAAATGGCTCAGGGGGGTAAAGATTATTTATTAACTGAAAAAATATAATAGAGCCCCATAATTTGATTGGTTTTTGAGCTATTGTTTTTGGAACAATTTGGTATACTTTTCATTTACATATTATTAAAATTAATAAAATTTTAGGAGTTGCCAAATAATTTAGCATATTTCTCAAAACGTGGCATATAATTTACACTCTGCCTGAATATGCTATTTTGGTTTGTTTGGTTTTTTATATGCTCTATATTTTTAGGGGCACATTTACAAAAGCGAACGTTCCGAGTGTATTTTCGACGATTTTTTCGGGCGTCCGCACGACTTTTTCGTACGGCGCACGACTTTTTCAGACGTTTGCATGAAAAAATCGGAAAGGTTTTACCACTATTTACAATTGTTCGGTACGAAAAAATTTTGGGACTTTCGGATCGCCCATACGATATTATCGTGACTAATACGATTTTTTCGTAAGCATTTTCGTGATATTTGCGATCTTCCAAAATTTTCTTTTCCAATACGATTTTTTCCCATTCGTGATTCGGATTCGTGGATTAGTAAATGTGCCCCTTAGTGTTAGATGTATAAAGCAGGCTTAGGAATAATTTCGGGTGTAATACAGGCCTCTGTAGCTAAATTACTATGGGTGGACTAATAATGAAAGTCATATTACATGTTATTAGGTATTATAATAATAAATATTATACTGCTAAGTGGGCTTTTAACTTTTTAAAGACCCAGAGTGTCAGCAACCCTAACTGTCTATGCACTTCCTGTATTTAGTTATGCCTAGGATTACTGACTCAACTCTATGAGAAGCACTCTGGGAAAGTTTACTATCAATTACATTTTTTTTTTTTTAAAGGTTTATTTTTCTGAGTTTGTAACAATACATAACAAAATACAACATAATACTTAATAAAGCAGGTTACATAATGAAGCAAGAGTTTGGTACATTTATTTCACATTTCCAACATATTTACTCATTATTGTGAGATTGAGTCTGGCCTTGGTCTTTGGCATTAAGTTGAGGATGGCCCATGTCAGTTGTTTGGGGGTCCGTTGGACTCGCACCACATGCCCCAAATTTTTTCAAATTTCCCGTGTGCCCCTCTAGTTTCATAGGTGAGTTTTATAAGAGGTAAGGCAGTGTTAATGAGCTGGTACCAGAGTTCGAGTGTCGGAACGCTGTTGCCCATCCACCTCATTATGATCGCTTTTTTTGGCGTAGAATGTAAGGGACCTAAACGTTGTCCTAGCTGCATTAGTGGGGAGTATGTCTTCCACCGTGCCTAGAAGGCAAGTTATTGGATTAAGCACATTAGGTAGCGCTAGTTCTGTTTCAATGGTGTTCATCACTGTGGACCAGAACTGCGCAATGGGGGGGCAGCTCCATATTAGATGGAGGAAGTCTGCTTGGGGGGCTTTGCACCTTGGGCAGCAGTCATTAGGTATTTTACCAAACTTGTGAAGTTTGTTAGGGGTAATGTACAATTGGTGTAATACCTTGTATTGGATCAGCCTGTCCCGTAGTGAAATTAAGAACTCATAGCAGCTATCTGTGGCTTCCTCCCATTGTTCTGTCATTAGGTTAGGGATTGAGGAGGTCCACAGTGTATGGGCTCGTTCGAATGGTTTAACATTGGATTCCAAAAGGTGTGCGTACAGTCTGGATAGGAGTTTGGGGGCTGTAGGTTGGTGTAGCGTTATTTCTAGGTTCAGTGTAACCAGTGACGGGGTGAGGGTTTGAAACTGGGCCTAGAAGGCATGTCTAAGTTGCAAGTATCTAAATAGATGCAGCTGTACCTGAGGTTCTTTGCTTTGCAGTTCTTGATGTGTAGGGAAGTATGCACCTTGTATTAGGTCTCCCAATTTTTTTATCCCGAGTCTTGGCCAGACTATAAAGTCAGGTAGGTTCTTGAGGTGGGGGAGCAGTGAATTTCCCCATAGAGGCATGTAGGGGGATAGGTGGGGTGGTGAGTGGCCCAGAAGTTTAAGTGCCGTTACCCAGGCTTTGTGAGGGGTCTTAAGGGAGTCTGGGAGGGGTCCCCCATCGGTAATATGCCTGTAGGGAGAGTTACACAAGCCTTCTATGGAGTCAAGAAGGGAGGCGTGTAGAGCCGTGTTGGGGTTGTATGGGTTAGGGCAGAATTGCCACTGCAGGTATGATATTTGGGAGGCCAGATAGTATAGAAAGAAATGAGGGAGAGCTAGGCCTCCTTGTTGAAGCAGGGCCGCTAGTCTTTGCCACGAGATACGCGGCGTTTTGTTTGCCCATATATATGGTATTATTATGGTATTGAGTTTGCGGAACAGTGCGCGTGGAAGGGGATATGGCGTGGCATGAAAAACGTACAGAAGTTTAGGGAGGAAGACCATTTTGAGGAGATTGATGCGCCCCCAAAGTGTGAGTGGTAATTTCACCCAGGTTTTGAGCGTTGAGGCCAGTCGATCCATCAATGGGTCAAGGTTCAGTTTAGTGAACTGTGTGGGGTCTGAGTGAATCCATATCCCCAGATATTTAAAGGATTGGACCCATTGTAATTGCATCCCAGGTGGAAGAGGGACCGGCGGTATGTGGTCTAGGGCATATACTTGGGATTTGTCCCAGTTGATTCTGAGACTGGAGAAGTTGCCAAAGTTTTGAACCTCTTTGAGGAGCGCAGGAAGGGATTGGGCCGGGTTGGCTAAGTACACTAGGATATCGTCTGCAAATAGCGATACTTTTTCGGATATATTAGCATATGTATGCCCAGGGGTTCGATGGCAAGAGCAAATAGGGTGGGAGAGAGAGGACAGCCTTGGCGTGTTCCTCGAGAGAGGTCAAAGGGTTCTGAGATGATGCCATTGACTCTAATTTTTGCTGTGGGGTTTCGGTATAGCAGTTGGACCCATTTGATAAAATGTTGCCCAAGGCCAAATCTTTTCAAAACCTCCCACAGGTAGGGCCATTCAACGGAGTCAAACGCTTTCTCCGAGTCTAAGGAGGCAATGACCCTCGATCCTATTTCTCTGTGAGGTATTTGTAGATTTGTAAATAGTTGGCGGAGGTTTATATCCGTGGCTCTACCCGGCATAAACCCAGATTGATCTGGGTGGACCAGATCTTCTATCACTTTGGCCAGCCTGTTTGCTAAAACTTTGGCCAGGATTTTGGCATCAGTATTGAGTAAAGATATTGGCCGATAGGAGCCGCACACTGCAGGGTCTCTGTCAGGTTTAGGGATGACCACAATTAGGGCCTCAGTGAAGGATGGAGGTAGGGCTCCAGTGTCCCACGAGTCTTGGAGTGTAGCTAGGAGGTGTGTGGGGATTTCCAAATACTGGTACTGCAATACATTTTCATGTGAGTGACTTTTTTTACATGACCACAGCTTTTTTGACATGTCAACAACTTTTTTTCTCACTCCAAATACATTAAATTCAATAGTCGTTTTTCTTGCCAAAATTTTGATACAGTTTTGTGAAAAAATTTGCCAATGTTGAAATGCAGAATTCCACAGAAAAACCATGCTTGGCAAAGAAATTCACTCATCAGTAGTCATTAAACTGAGGTCCATGGGTTAATACATTTTTTTTGAGAAAAATGATAAGAAAAGTGTGTTCATGTCCAAAATCCTTTTATTTACATATTTTATATATTTTATATAATTTATATATACATTTGGACTAGTGATGAGCAAATCTGTCTCATTTAGCTTTACCGAAAAATTTGAGAATCTTTGAAAAGATTCGCAAAAAGCAAAACATTCGAGAAACGTTGAAAATGGCACGTGTCAAAACTGAATCTGAGGGTTGAACAATGCAGGGTGCCAGTTAATTTCAGTACTGATACTGAAGCTTACACAACGGTGAGAAGTCACAGCAGCCAGACAGGTGGGGGGCCACACAGAAGGGGGCCGCTGGCTGCCATTGTGACAACACTGAGTTAGGGTATTCAAAATAGATGTCTCTATTTCAGACTTGGGACATGTCAGGACTTGGGGATCTTTCTGTAATTTGGATTACCATACCTTAATTCTTTTAAAAAAAACATTTTAACATTAAATAAACCAAAATGTGTTTTCTTTAAAGTTTTATGGATAACGGGTTTTCGGATAACAGATCCAAAACATATACTGAGAATGTTTTTTTTTGACATTCATTATTTATTTTCCATTCCAAAAATGTATACACAAGCTGTTCTTTGCATTATACTTATAGCAATTATTTGGAAAGAATTGAATTTATTAGTATTTTTATATTTTTCTTTATTTTTAAGATATCCATGTTTACAATGCTTGAGAAAATGAAATGAACACAAAGGAAAATATTCTAGAAGAGGGAACTGGATGAGAACTTGTGTTTTTCAACAATAATGCCAGCCGGTGTAGATTAGACACTGTTACAAGTTTATAACATCTGGCAACTAATGTTTGATCAGGGATAAAATATGCCGAGGTGACAACATCTTACTGCCCTGCATTTCAGGGACCTTCATTAAAAATTCAATACTTCTCGTACAGGCCCAGAAGGTCCTATGTTCTCTCTAGATACAAGGGAGAGAGACAACTTCACAAGATGTCAAGAACAATATCCATTTGTGTTTACTATTCAGACCCACTGAGTAATTTTTAATTTAAAAAACCTTTCAATGCAAATATGTAATGTTGATCTTTTTTAATGAAATGTAACTAATTAACATACAAACAGTTGAAAATCTATTTTTTTTACTATGTAAAGGAATAAAAATAAGATACTTACAAAAGTCATATTTAAGGATGCAAAATATTTAGTTCACCTTACTTCCTGCTTGCCTCACTTTAATAATATATTGATGTGAACATCTTGGGTATGCCAAACAAATTTTGTACATAGAAAAGCAACTGTCGGAATGCAACACATCAATCTGGCAAAGAGCACTGAGGTAGAACACCTCTTGGGGAGTTTTCTCTGGCAGCCATATTGTTTAGAGGCAAGGGATGACTCCATCTAATAAATATATTATATATTTATTTAACATTGTCTTTCCCAGCCTTAAATAGCAGATGTGTGGACTAATGATACACATTTTAATCAAATTTTCAATGACATTGTTTTCTGATTTGAAAATAATAACTAAATGTTGTCAGTTGTATTAAAGAGAAAACATCTAGGAACAAAGCCAACTAAATGCAATAGCTGAACTTTTCATGGCTGCCAAGAACCAGACCACACCTAGTTGTAATCCCCAGCCTAACAAATGAACATTCGGACAAACGTGTACAAACAGTACATGACACATGTCATGCCAACTGCTTAATATGTCAAGAGGCACAAAATAGATTATGAACCACAGAAGTGTCCTGCTGCAAAAGGTTCCAATGCTGTAGGCTACAGACTGCCCTTGCAGTTTAACTCAACATGTGTGGGCAATACCTCTGATAGTGGAACTAAAGACCCCTCTAAAGCTGTGACATATAACAGTACAGACTTAAAAATATAAATTAACAATAACAAAGATATCATCTGGCAGTAAGATCTGTTAGTGTTAACCAAGTTCGAAATAAGACAAGACATAAGGCATAAGGTAAGCTAGCCCCTGATTGGTCCAGAAGCCATTGCACCCCCCCACTCACTGTAGGCAGAGGTGAGCAGATTGTGCCTTTGATTGCAGCTGTTTCATTTGTTATCAAACATATTTACATAAATAGATTTCAGTAAAGTGCCATTTCAAGCAAAATCTATATGTTTTATTCCAGAATTCCAGCAGCACTGTACCTGTCAGGGAGAGTTGTGCCTTACCTATTAAAATTAGCTCAATTGCCCTGTGTTTCAATGTAAATCAGAGACATTCAATATTTTATAAGTAAGGTTACCACCATTTCTAGCATTTGGCATGTGAGTGAAACATGTGTGCCCTAATCTTTTGATGCTGCTGTGCTGTGGCAATTGATACAGGGCCCTGGGGGAAACCTGGAGCTACCACATGGTTTGGAGGTGGCTGAAGCTCCAGGAATTCCTTGAGTCAAGAGCTACAACTGTGCTCGATTTAGAACTGGAGGGAGAAAGAACTAAGTGGCACAAAACGCAACAAGAGTATACAAAAAAAGTACATTTAACGAATAGGATTATTTGCTGGGTGGAAATTTTGAACCCCTGAAAATTGTTTTTTTTTGTATTTTTTAAAATTTAATATATCTATAACTAAGTTGAACATATTTTTTATGAAACATACATTTTCAGACAGTAAGAAAAATGATGCAGTAAAATCAGTGACAAAGATAACTACAAGCTTTTCTGTTCAAACAGTTGTTCATTTACTTGTCAATACTTACTATATATCCTCGAGTATAAGCACTCAAAATGAGTAAAAAAAGGAATCCTCAGCTTATACTCGCTTATATTTGGTAACTTTGAGTTAACTGAAAAATTAAATAATTCTAGTTTTTAATTTTGTTAATAAAAATTATTATACCATATATCAGTCAGGTACACACATTTCGAGCATGCATGCATGTCGCATCCCTCCCCCGCGCACCGCCGCACGTCACAAGTAGCGCCGGCCAGACCCTGCCCGGGCACTGCAGGACTAACAAAATTAAAAACTAGGATTATTTAATTATTCAGTTAACTCAAAGTTAACAAATCCCATTTAATAGTATAGGAGTTATTTAGTGTGTGCAAAAATTAGCAACAATACTGTGCACATAGGAAAATTGCTGAAGGTCTGCACAGTAAATTAATCTGAGTTCTGCCAAAGAATACAGGGTTGCCTGCATTCAGCAGTGCTATATTAATTTGGGTTGGAGGGGCACATGGGCTTTTGTGTAAATTATCCCTTATCTTTCTGTAGACCTTTCTTTAAAGGAGAAGGAAAGGCTAAACCGCTTGCCTGAAACAACCGGCCGGTGAAAAAGACTGCACTGGCACTGCACTGGCCGGGATATATATTATCTGGGACATGGTGCAGAGTGCAGCCCATAATTTTCCGCATTGACCTGGGGAAAAACTAACAAAGCACCATACCGCTTACCTCTCCCCAGACATCACTTGGCAGAACAAGGATTTTACGCTACTGTAAATATGCAAGCTTAAGTTTGGGCCAGGGAAAGGTAAGATGGCAACATAGAGCAATGTTAGTTTTTTCCTCGGGCTCATGCATTTTTTTCCTAAAAAGAAAAAATTATAGGATTAAAAAAATGTAGCAATTAAATTGAGATATTAACCTGTACAACCTTGCATGTGGTTATCTTATGTTGGATGCGCCTCATTTTCCAGCCCATACCTTTTGTTTATTAATATGGTAGTCATGTAAGCACTTGTGATTGTCCTTTTATTAAATAATTTCATTATTGAAACTAAGCAGTAGCGACTGCATTTCCCACCCTAGTATTATACTCGAGTCAATAAGTTTTTCCAGTTTTCTTAGGTAAAATTAGGTACCTCGGCTTATATTCGGATCGGCTTATACTCGAGTATATACGGTAATGACATCTTATGACAACTTAGCAGGAGGGTTATTGTAATTGTCTACTTTCTTTGCATATTATTCCCTTAATAGTTCATGAAATCATCTTCTTTTATCTTTTTTATTCCTTTTGATATATTTACCATGGCATCTAGTGCCCTCTGGGTGAAAGATAGGGTTTTTGCATAGTTTGTAACAGCATTCAAAACAAAACACATAAGCTGTGTTTTTTTTACAATTTTTTTTTTTTAGAATTTCTGCAATGTAGAATGACAATTCTTGTGCAAATAAGTAACTGTAGCTGCCTAAAAGTTACTTTACAGTTCCTGCTTCCATTGCAAAAAAATAAATAAATAAAAAGGTCACAATACAATAAAAACAAAAGAATAAAGAAATTAGCCACAATCCATGAATCTTTCTATAGTAAAGGTATTTAAGTACTCATTAGTATGAACAAATCCACTAAGCAAATTATTACTTATAGGAGAGATTCCACATTTTACATTTAATCTAGAAACAAGGCATCAGTCTAATATGGTTTACTAGATGGGGGCAAAGCATTTATTTCATTTATTTTTGTTATTTTAGACTGCTAATAGCAGATCTTTGACTCAGCTTAGAGTGAGCAACTGGGGGTTAATTAAATACAGGAAGCCCGTAGAAGTGCACTGACGTTAAAGATCTTTGACACTTTGGGCCTAGAGATGTAGCAAACTGTTCGCTGGTTAACTAATTTGCGCAAACATCGGGTGTTCGCAAGTTCGGAAGTTTGCAAACTTTTCGCGTATGTTCGCAATTTGGGTTTGCCGCGTTTTTTTTTTCCGCTGCGTTTTTTCTCTGCATTTTTTCTTGGTCTAAAAACGCCGCACAAGCCACACATGGCGTTTTTCAGCCTAGTACTGGTGTAAGCAAATCCCGTTTCCATGGTGCTAATAGTGCGAAATAGCAAAAAACGCTGTGTATTTCCGCTAGGTCTGCCAGCTGACTTTGCGGTTTTACGCAACGCTGTGTCAACAAAGTATTTTTCAGAGAAAGTTTTGCCCTTGATCTCCCTCCTGCATGCCACTGTCCAGGTCGTGGCACCCTTTAAACAACTTTAAAATCAGTCTTCTGGCCAGAAATGGCTTTTCTAGGTTTTAAAGTTCGCCTTCCCATTGAAGTCTATGGGGTTCGCAAAATTCGCGAATATTCACGCTCTTTGGCGCAGGTGTGGCAGTTTGAGGTTCGCTACATCCCTATTTGGGCCTTCAGAGAGAGCTGTTCAGCTTGCCTATCAGTATAAAATGGTTTTGTTTAAATTGCTTTTGTTTCAGAAACCACTAAAAATAGTGCTTAGAATTTACATCATTTCTTTATTTGGGTTTAGATTCTCTTTAAGATTTCCATTAGATTACTTAATGTTCTTGACTATTACTGTGCTTCTTACCAGAGTAAGATAAAAGTAGCTAAGAACAGGATAAGAGTTGCTAAGTAACACAGTAATGCACAAGGAAGAGCTAATTCACCTTCTTAATTCTTCTCATGAATAGGTCATGCTTTAGATCTTTTACTGGACCATGTAAATGTTTGAGTATAGCTTGAACAAAAAAAACCTAGTAAGCTTAACTGTAGTAGTCTGAAGCAGTACCATTTCTAATAAATGATATTATATTGCCTAACTGGGAAATGGATTTAGTGTTTCACTTTTCATGTTAGTTTAATGTCCTCTAATAAGGGTCTCTTCGATCCTCACTTAGAAATGTCCTGGTGACAAAATCTCATTCCTCAGTGACCTTGTCACCATGTTTCATGTATTGCCAGCTTGCAACTACAGAACAAATATCAAACTGCCACACCTAATCTTAAACATAGTGACATGGTCACTAAGAAATTAGATCTTTTCACCAGGACATTTCTAAGTGAGGATGGAAGAGACCACAAAGTTCTTGTCAGAACCTCCAAACAAGGAAAAACCAAGAATCAAAGGCCACTCTAATCTACCCTGGTTTCTTTGGGTAATGCATACTAGATACTGGTAGGTACCAGTGGTCCTCTGATAAAGATGGGAGCTATTTCTGCCCAGCTATTCTCAAATATGCTACCCATAAATTAATGGAATTAGCCTCTCATTAGTGATGAGTGAAGTTTTTCACAGGCATCGATTTGCTGGAAAATTCCATATTTCGGCATTGGCAAATTTTTTCATGAAGCTGCCACAAAAATTTGCAGCATGAGGAGAAAGCAGCAGTTGTTTAAAAAAAAAAAAAACAGGATCCATGCTGTTTACACTGGCTGGTTTGTGCACATTTCCAAAACAAGATTATACTACTATGATCAATCCTATGGGGAGGTAGATCTGGGGGCCTTAGTGACAGGTTTATGAAAATTTGTGAAAAAAAAAACATAGACATGAAAAAAAAAACAACAACAAAACGACTTTTCTTCTTGAATGCTAGCTAATTTAACAAAAAAATTTGACAATATTGCCATATTGTCTCAGAAAAATGTTGCATGCTGGTGAGAATCACATTGTTCCATTTAATTTTTTATGTTTCATTAAACTGGTAAAATAAATAAATAAATGAAGGTTTTTAAAGACAATTCTTATTGACTTCAAATGAACCTCGACAGCTTTTACTTGGCAAGTTTTTTCTAGTGATTTTTTGAGGATGTTTTCTTTAATAAATACAGACTATTTGTGGTTCTTAAGGATATTCTCAAGTATATTCGCATTCACTGCGTTTTTTTCTCAAACCATTAAAAAAGGAAACTCAAATTCTGATAAAATGGACCCTTAGGGGCACATTTACTAAGACACGAGTCTGAACCGAATTGGAAAAATTCCGATTTGAAAACGAACATTTTGCGACTTTTTCGTATTTTTTGCGATTTTTTCGGCGTCTTTACGACTTTTTCGTTACCAATACGATTTGCGCGAAAAAACGCGAGTTTTTTGTTGCCATTCCGAAAGTTGCGCAAAATCTGCCGATTTTTTCGTAGCGTTAAAACTTGCGCGAAAAGTTGAGCCTTTTTCGTAGCGTTAAAACTTAAAAGGTGCGACGTTTCGCGCAAGTTTTAACGCTACGAAAAAAGCGCAACTTTTTGCGCAAGTTTTAACGCTACGAAAAATCGCCAGATTTTGCGCAACTTTCAGAATGGCTACGAAAAACTCGCGTTTTTTCGCACAAATCGTATTAGTAACGAAAAAGTTGTGACATTTTTCCGAAAAAATCGCAAAATACCGATCATTACGAAAAAAACGCAATCGGACGCATTCAGCCCGTTCGTGGCTTAGTAAATGTGCCCCTTAGGGTCAAGATGAAGAAAATAGTTTAAGCATACATCTCAAGTATATGTGGTGCATTGGTTCATCTGGTGTAAGAACTTTAGATCTATCATCAGAGATCTTGTTCCATTCATTCACAGAATGCATGGGCAAAGATATCTGTCCATCTACAGACTAAACTTGTTAATGAGATGCTCTCCTTTTTTGGAGTAAGGGAGTAAGGAGTGACAGGGCCCTTAATATTAAATATATCAATGAAGGTTAACAGCTGAATCATTTGACCTGTTGGTGGCTGGCAAATTGGTATGAAATAAAGCCCATGGGGCTGGCCCAGGATGTAAAGTTGTGTTGTAATGTGTGCTCTCACATTTTGTACATTTTACACTGACCTTCCAGTCCTTGGCAAGTTGACACTGTTTTTCTCTAGGAAGGCCTTGTGGTCCTTTATGAACTGAATTTCTCCCTGAATGCTTTGCAGTTTAGTTGATTTAGCTATGTGAGGTTTTATTAACAGGTTAAAAATTTTAGTTATATCATCAGTTCTTTATAAAAGTGCGTCACTGCCGAGCCATAGCACTTGAGCCCAATCTCTGAGTAGTTTAAATTTATCACCCTGATCCTTTTAGTATGTTCTGCAGATTAGGTTGCAATATATTTTATTTGCTTAAGAAGCCTATCTCCTATATGAAAGGTATAAGTCACTTTTGGAAGGAAAATCACCTGACTGTAGGGCAGCCATTAAACTTTAATTTTGATGACTAAACTTGATGACTAACTAAAGTCATGCAAAGAACTTGGCAAAGGCCCCCATAGTAGCTCTTTAACTCATATAAATACAACCTATTTTAAGATGTAATCATATGAATCCTTGGTTCATCCACATATTAATAAAATCAATATTATTATGAAGCTGTATATCTGCCACTATGTTGTGAGAAGTTAATGCTTATTTAATGCTTACTTGCTTAGTAACATTTGCAGGGGTCATTAAGCCAAATGTAAGGCAGTAGACAGTATGGCTAAATAATATGTTAACATTAAATATACACATTTTATCTTTTTTATATTTAAAGATAGTTCACCTAGTGTAACTTCTAGCAGGTCTGTGCCTGTGTGAGTTTTTTTTTCTACAACACAGGGTCCACCAAAATTTTGATTATCTAGGAAACTTTCTTTTTGAAAGTGTTGCAGCCCTTTAATGGCAATTTAATCCAGTTAAAAAATATTTCAAACACAGCATTCCTCTCAGCTGCACTAGCTTTTCCTGACGCTTCTTGGACACAGTTCCCTCCAAGCCCCCTAATTTTAGGGAGAAAGGAGGTTCTCTCCTGTGACTGCATGGTGGATTGATAGATACAGACGCTACTACTGCTTGTGCTAGGTGACAGCCTGCTTGGATTTCCTATCATTGAGACACTGTAGATCCAGGACTGGCTGCAGGGCTGCTGAACTTCTATCATGGTTGGTGATGCAGCTCCTGCTGGTAGCAGAGTTTGGGGCCATCCTCTCTGTAGGTAGAGGCAGTCTAATACAAAGTGACAGATATAATGACATATGCTGATATCAAATGGCAACTATGGCAGTAAAATTCAAGTCTTCGGTGAGGAATGGCAGAGCATTGTAGTGATCTTTTATGAAATTCTGGTGTTAGAATATTGCCTTGGGTTAGGCTGCCAAGGCCCTAG
Organism: Xenopus tropicalis; assembly: GCF_000004195.4. Taxonomy (NCBI): domain Eukaryota; kingdom Metazoa; phylum Chordata; class Amphibia; order Anura; family Pipidae; genus Xenopus; species Xenopus tropicalis. Next base: position 67,445,578 of record NC_030682.2, read on the forward strand.
TTATTTAATAAAATGTGAATAAATGCTGTGACCATTTTACTCCACCTCTGTCTCCTGGTGTTTCATTAAGGTATGTAAAAAGGGGTTCAGTGGGGTGCCTGTGAAGGGCTAATTGAGGAGTCCCCTTGTCATGCAGCCCTTGTCTTATGACATATATTATGATATTTTTTTATAAAATTACTTTTCAAAACTTCAGATCAACTGTGATTATCTCTTTTTTTCCAGTAATTTTCATTTTATATTATAATAAAACACATATAATGTTTATTTTCACTGTGAAACATAAATTAGAATGTAAAGTAGATGGGTGGATTAGTTGATATAATTAAAACATTTCTATAAAAAGGCTTGCAGTATCCTGATTTAGACACTGGAAAACATTTATATTGATTTTTGCATATTTGTCATTCTACCTAATACTGCCTAATTCACAATCAATTTTAGAGAGCATTTCAGTTGCAAATAAATAGCAAGTTTATGGATCAATTAGCTTTAGTAGTGACAAATGTGTAGAGAGAGAAATGCGATGTGCATTAGTGAAGCATCCAGCTTTGTCAATAATACATGCTCACTAGCGTTTAATTATTTTGAAAACATCTGTTCAAGTAAAGTTTTATTCAGAACAGGATAAGAAAGTCAAGAACTAGTGACTAAATGAACCACATATCACATTGTACTGTAAAAAGGCTTTGGACAAATTCTGGGAGCTGTGACACCCAGGACTTTTAGTAACACTGGAGATGATGCCAAATCACTTGCCTTCCGAATCAGCCATGTGTGACCTTCTGCAACTCTTTAGTAGTTTAGCACAGTTTAGCAGTAGTTGTTAATTCAGTAGGTGCTAATACTTGGCTGCCAACCACAATATTGCTTATGAATGTCACAATTGTCAAATGAATGTCAGTTTTTTTACATCAATCTTTAAAAGTTTTTGACAATACAGTATTGTTGACTGTTTAGGCTAGTGCCAGACAAGGCTATTTCTTGGCGTGCATATAAATGCAGGCAGAGAGACACAGAGCATATTAAGGAGCAAAACATGAAAGTATGCACTTTCAAGCCAAAATCCCCTCAGTGTGTCTGCACCCAGGCCAATGCAGTGTATATGAGTGCAGAAAGATGTCTGGAAAAACAGCCCCTTGTGGCACTAGCCTTAGAGCTAGTGTTGCGTGTGAGTTGCTAAAGCAGTTTTGAGTTCTTCTGTCAGTAGGGGCAAAATGTGCCATTAACTACTCCAGGTCATATGCTGGTCTTGAGAATGTAGTAGTAGGACCACCACATGGCATCCCACTATTGGCTCTTGGTCTAGTTATGTAATTTTTGGGTATGATTACAAGTGAACGCCTGTTCAATTTTGGTTTCAGGCAATCAACTTAATTTTGCAACCATCAGAAGATAATGACACTTTGGGGCACATTTACTAAGACACGAATTCGAATCCGAATTGGAAAAATTCCAATTGGAAAACGAACATTTTGCGACTTTTTCGTATTTTTTGCGAATTTTCGGCGCCTTTACGACTTTGCGGAAATTGTCGAAACTTTTTCGTTACCAATACGATTTGCACGAAAAAACGCGAGTTTTTCGTAGCCATTACGATGCGCTTGTATCTTGTCGCGACTTTTTCGTATTGAGTGCTCGTAAGCAGCGGGCGAAACTTAGACTTAGCATGATTAGACTCAGACTTAGCATGATTTTGGAAGCCTCCCATAGGACTCAATGGCACCCTGCAGCTCCAACCTGGCCCAAGAAAAGTCACCATACTGAAGCTTGAATGAATCCGAATCTTTCGTACTCGGCGCGAAAGCTGCGAAAAAGTCGCGACTTTTCGCGCAAGTATTAACGCTACGAAAAAATCACCAGATTATGCGCAACATTTGGAATGGCAACGAAAAAGTCGCGTCAATTATCCGAAAAATCGCAAAATACCGATCATTACAAAAAAATGCAATCGGACGCATTCGGCCCATTCGTGAGTAAGTAAATGGGCCCCTTTGTATCCTGAGTGAAGAGAGGCTGGCATGCATAAGTTTTTAGCCATATGTACAAATTTTGTTTTCTTTGTGCTTGTTCTGTTAGAGTTAATGTTCATCCAATTTAGTAGTTTAAATGAGGCAGTTGAGGGGGGGAGGCACATAGGCTTCCCCCTTCTGTCCCCCAATCACCATATCTGAATTATGCGCTAAGTAGAGAACAGGAGGAGGCATAGGCCACTGATAGGGATGTAGTGAACCCGCGCAAAAATGTTCGCGAACCCGTTCGCGGACTTTCGCCAAAACTCGCGAATATTCGCGAACTTTGCGAACCCCATAGACTTCAATGGGAAGGCGAACTTTAAAACCTAGAAAAGCCATTTCTGGCCAGAAAAATGATTTTAAAGTTGTTTAAAGGGTGCCACGACCTGGACAGTGGCATGCAGGAGGGGGATCAAGGGCAAAAACTTCTCAGAAAAATACTTGTAAAAAAAACGCCAAAAAAAAGCGCCAAAAAAAACGCAAAAAAATAACGCAAAAAAAAAAAAAAAACGCAAAAAAATAACGCCAAAAAAAAAAACGCAAGCTATTCCTATGTATATGCATAGGCGATAAAACGCGGCGGAAAAACGCGGCGGGAAAACCAAGACGAAAAAACGCGGCGCCAAAAAAAAACGCGGCGAACCCAAAGTGGCGAACATCGGCAAAAGTCCGCGAATTTTCGCGAACGCGAACACCCGATGTTCGCGCGAATTAGTTCGCCGGCGAACAGTTCGCTACATCTCTAGCCACTGAGTGCATCATTGTGCACCATTAAGACATGGTGATTAGGGGTCAGGAGGGGGATGCTTAAGTCACCTGCCTCATTTGAATCAAGCACTGCATAACACACGCAGCACTCAGCAGTGACCAGGTCTCTGTGCTCTGAAATGAACCACAGTGGCCTGCCATTATTTGCACAATGTTTAACTTTGCATACTGCAGGGCACTGAACAAGCCCTTATAAGTGCTTGTCTGCAATTGTCTCATATTTTCTGTTAACACATTTTTCACTCTAAATTCTATATATTGAATTTTATTAAGCTGTAAAACTTGTATATCCTGTAAATCCTTAAACATCTCTACACTCAAATGTAAAATTACTAATTGTATTTTGCAGAAATACCTGAAAAGTGCATATTCCAAATTATATTTTATATGGCAATGATGCAAAAAATGTGCAAAATAAATGTTAATAGTTTTATGAAATTTTACCACATGAATTGTTACCAAATAAATTATTTAAAATCATTTAGATTTATAACGTGAAATCCTTATATTTACATTTTCAGTAAGTGAATTATATGTCATTTTAAGGGATAACTGGGCTGTGCACATTGCATTTTGTTTTAGCAGAAGCAAATATTGAGACTCTGTGAAAACCAGGAGATGGTGCTGTGTAGTAGTGTAAACACAAAGACTACATATGTAATATTTTTTTCAGTTTTTATATGGCCTTTTTGAGCCTTTTAATGCATCATTCAAAAACCATGAATGCTTATTTATTTATGTATATATGCTTTTTATGATGCTAGAAACATATATTTTTCTGTAAAATATCCAAACAAGTTTTGACTTTTTATTTTGTAAAAAATGAATTAATAAATAGTGGGTTGAACAGCATAACATTCAGGCATATAAATCAAAAGTAAAATACTAAACACTGATTTGGATTTTAGGGCTTCACATTAGATTTTTAATAGATATATTTATTAATCCATTATAATTATGTACCTGTATTATTGCAGTATATGTAATCAATGCAGTATGTAATTAAAATAACAAGTTTGCAAGTTGACTATAGGCAGTATAGAAAAAGATAACCAATTTTGACACAGATGCATGTACAATTGCGTGAACTCTTACTTACACAAGATTGTTTAACATTTACAATCATTATCGTGATTCACTATGTACAATGATTTTTTCCTTATAAATGGAGTCAGTGATGTTTCTAAAATATGATTGGCTATATCAGTAAAAAAATAATCTGTTTACTTTGTGATTAAAGTTGTTGGTGTTGTCAGCTATTTTTAGTCTCAATACACACACACAGCATCATGTAGTATTAAAGTCATACATGTATTAAATAGTTTAAGCGAAAAAAAATGTGGGTAAAGAAATTTTTCCTCTACCTACAGTTAAGATATGCTTTGCAAATTCATTGAGACTCACCTGACTAAATATTGTTCATTTTGTCATTTGCACTAGTGTGCAGGTATTAAAAACGCTGAATGCAGAATGCAAATATTTATTCTTTTTTTTGCAAATTATAATTCTGTTTTTTTACCACATATCAACCAAAAGTTTATGACTAAAACTCTTAGCAGACATGGTCAAATTGTGTTCCTGTTGACCTTTTTGAACTACAACTTCCAGCATACCAGGGCCAGAACTAGGGGTAGGCAGAAAAGGCACCTGCCTAGGGCGCACCGGTGGGGGGGCGCCAGTTCACCTACCTCTAGTTCCGACCCTGGGGCGCCAGGCAGGTACCTCTTCTTTCACCTACCTGTAGTTCCGGCCTCTAGTTCCAGGCACTTTCCCCCTCACTGTAGTCCCCCCCCAGCGACCCGCAACCCTGCTGCTCCCGTACCTTAACAAATACTGTAGATTGGGACAATATGCTAAATCAGGGAACAAAAATGATTATCTTTTAAAGGAAAACTATACCCCCAAACAATGTAGGTCTCTATAAAAATATATTGCATTAACAAGCTCATATGTAATACTGTGTCATCTTAATAAATAATTTTCATTAAAATATACTTTTTTAGTATTATGTGCTATTGGGTAATCATAAAACATCACAAAATGGTGGATCCAGGAAAAGGATGTAAAAGTGCAATATTTACTGATATATATATTCCTGTTTGGTGAGATTCTTTAATATGCCACTTAATATGATGTAAACTATTTGTTAGTTAAGTATTCATTCTGGGGGTATAGTATTCCGTTAAAACAATATTTAGCCAATACAATTCTCAATATAATAATTTAGAAAGGATTATAAAAGCATTTAGGGCAATCTATGTAGCTTAAAAATGTAAGGAAGGGAAATAATAAGCCGAAAGTGTTGTAAATAAGCAATAAAGCAATAAAGAAAGCAAAAATTGAAAATAAGTGTGTTTCACTTTCAAAGCCAATTTTTTAAAGTATATCAGAAATAGAAATGTGAGGCCTAAAAATGTAGGTCTAAAAAAGGAAAAAAATCTGGTTTCAGGGGACAGAGAAAAATCAGATATGCTTATTATATCATCTTCCTCAGTACAAAGACAACAAAGAAGACAGTGTTAGAGGACTCACATTGTATTAGCACAGAACACTTAGCTCAAGCAAATTGTCAGTGCCTGAAACAGAACATGATACACAAACATTTAAAAAATGTTAATGTGAATACGACTTGTAGAGGCTCATTTATCAAAATTCTCATTTTCATGATTTTAGAACTTTTTAAACCATGAATATCAAGTGATTTATTAAAACGGCCTTTAAAAAAAAAAAGCATCAATATGCTAAAATGTTTGGGTTTTTTTCGTTTTGTCGAACAAAGAAACCATCAAAAAACCTGAAAACCACTAAAACCACAAAGCAAAGAAAGATTAACCAAAGGAACAGCTGCCATTGAATTCTTCTTTGAATTTCGGTTTTGTTGATTTTTTTGGGCAAAAAAAAAATACAAATCATAAAAAAAATCCAAACGTTAGTAAATGCCCTTCATAAAATGGTTACACCCTGCAGTTTTAGTTGACCATTACTTTTTCATCTGAGGGTTGATTCACTAAAGTGCGATAAAATGAGCGCTATTTATAGCATGCGTTAAAAATTTTACCGCATCTTATTTTTCGCGACTTAACGCACGATTCATTAAAAGGATATTTGCGTTAATTTAGACGCGATGCTGTTTGCATTATTTAAGTTGCGAAGACTACTTTTGTGTGGTATTTGACGCAGCGTGCACAAATTGTCACCGCGTGCGGAAAAACACACACCATATTAGCCATACACGCCATTACTTTCCAAAAACTACTGTTCTGAAAATTACCATTTCCCTGCAAATTGGAGGCTACATCACTCTAGGGCCAACACATACTTGAATAAATCACACTGCAAAGTCCATATTGTGTTGCCAAAAGCTCATGAACTGTACTTTCCTGTAATTACTGTCTGCCCCAAGTAGGTGTTAATTTTCGCACAGACTAATGCGATATTTAGCGCATCTAAGTGTTTGTGAATCATGCGTTATTATTTCTGCACGCTAATTAATGCAATGCTTTAAAATTAACGCATTTGGTTGCGTGCTATTTAACGCATGCTATATGCGACTTAACGCATGCAATAATACTATTTTGATTAATCTGCCTCTGTGATGGAGAAAGAGGGAAGTTGGCTTTTGTAGCCTAAGTCTGTTGGTCTGTTGCTATTTTGCATGGACAGAGAACTAGTTTAACTATGGTGTGTGGTGGTAACTCAAAGCTACACAGAACAACTGTCATCATGCAGATGTCTCATTCTTGGTAGGGATATGGACATGAGGATGTAGGCAGATATAAAGCAGATTTTTGCCAATAAATGTACTGTAAATGTATAACAAAACTTTGCAAGTAGTTTTACCCTAAATGAGAGTAGTCCTTGATGGAGTAGGGGAAGGTTATTTTTCTATTTTACAAAGCAATGAAGCAATGATAAGACCTCATTCAGAATATGCAGTGTATTTTTGGTCTTCAGAACTTATTACTGATATATATATGTATATAAAAAGCTGTGCAGTTCTGTAATTGTCTCCTTGAAGCAAATGTACTGGCAAATACATCAGATGTCTTCTAACAAGAAAAGGCTACTGATGTCAATTCTGTTATTATTAATCTTAGGGCCACAAACAGCATAATTGAATGAAATTTCGCAATGTAATGAAAGTTCATTAGTTTTTTACATTGTGAAATTTGAATTGAGCAATGCAAGTTAATTGTTTCTGCAATTTCAAGTTAGATATTTTATTACATGCACTGGCACAAACGACAAAACACATTTTTTTTGTACTGGTGGTAGACTCAAATATTCTAACTTAATGTATAAAGGGAAAAACTGTTCACATTACATATTTTTCTTTGTATTAGCTAGACTTTAGGTAAGATTTACTTGGGCTGAAGTTTGAATTTAGTGAACATTAGTGATGAGTGAACTTTCTGCATATTGCTTCTTCAATACTTCAGCAAAACCACAGAAATATTCATGAAACTGATAAAAGTTACCAAAATACCTAAAAAATCAATGGGAAGATGAAATTATATTGTGTTTAAGAAAATGTTAAGCTCTGCAATAGCATAGACATTGCCCTACCTTGTTAGAGAAGCCCCTTTGCAACACATTACAACTGTACTTCATGGAAAAAAATGGGTCTTGTGTTGCTCCTATGTTGCCAACTTCTTCCAAACATGGCTCCTGGCCAGCACCCTAGATAGACAAGGGAAGGGCTGGGCAGGTCTCATCCCTTCGGTTGATGGGGAAAGCAATGTCTTCATTTGTTTTGCAGATCAACAGACTGTATTTTTTTTTACTGAATTCAAAAAGTGAGCTGAAGCCTGTCTAACCATATTAAAGTGGACAAAACTGTTAATATCTCTAAAAATAGAAAATTAATATAAACTTCAAAAGTGCTCACAGAAGCACCTTGAAAAAGTTTATATTAATTCTTTTTTTTAGATCCCCTGAAAAGTTTGAAATTTGTGATTCTGACAAATAGAAAATAAATATTTCCATTCAAATTTTAATCTTGTTCATAACAATCATGGAATAATGTAATAAAAGGTCTTACCCATCAATCAATGTTAATGTTACCTGCTGATTGCTATGGGTTTAAAGGCAAAAGGAAAACTTGAACCACAAATGAATAACAATGAACCCACTAAAACTTGAGAGATAAATGGCAGCGATAAAACTAAGCAATGCGGTGGTCCCAAAACAGTAATATTTTCTGTCCAGCCAAGTACAGTCCTACAAATCACTACATATTTCTTTATTCCCCTTAGAACTTAGGACTTTTACTTATTTGAATTACATCTGCTTTTCCTTATAGATATATATATATATAACTATATATATAACTGCCACCACCACAGCTGGGGGTTCATTTATTTTGTTCTCTGGCAGTATTGGAGGAGTATTGGGGTATTAGAGGAGTGCAATAGACTTACCAGCCTCCCCTAAAGAATACAGTTTAACACAGGCAGCATTGTACTCACATGGGGATAGTGGTAAAGTAAAGTCTCTGTAAGTGTAAAATAGAGGTTTAAATGATATAAAGAGGACACCCTAAGCCTGGTCCTACCCCCCCCTTTTCTATCTCTATTGATGGCACCCTCATCAACCCCGTCGATTCGGCGCGTTGTTTGGGGGTGATCTTTGACTCCAGTCTCTCCTTTTCTAACCACATTAACACCACTGTCAAAACCTGTCACTTTTTCTTACGCAATATTGCCAAAATTCTTCCCTTTCTTTCTACTGCAACAGCTAAGCTGCTCATGCATGCTCTCATCCTGTCACGACTGGACTACTGCAACCTGCTATTAACCGGCCTCCCTAACTCCCATCTTTCCCCCCTACAGTCTATATTAAACACTGCTGCCAGAATTCTCCTCCTCTCATCCAGGAGAGTTCAGGCCCTTCCCCTGCTAAAGTCCTTATCGTGGCTTCCTATCAAACAAAGAATTTCTTACAAACTTCTTCTCCTAACCTTCAAAGCCCTCCATTCCTCTGCCCCTCACTACATCTCATCCCTTGTGTCTCCGTATGTTCCCGGCCGACTCCTTCGTTCCTTGCAGAGCAATCGTTTGGTTGCGCCCTCCACTACTACTGCGGTTTCCCGCCTTAAACCTTTCTGCCTTGCTGCCCCTTACATTTGGAATGCCCTCCCTGATGTCCTCCGGAGAGAATCCTCCCCCAGTCTTTTTAAAACTAAGGTTAAAGACTACCTTTTGGAGCACTCGCCCAGCACCTAATCTGGGAACTGGCACTTATATTGTAGTGTCACCCACTGTGACCTACAGCACTTATATTTGCCTATTTGTGTCTGTTAGTTACCCTCCCATATAGATTGTAAGCTCTACGGGGCAGGGACCTCCTTCCTCTTGTGTCCTCGACTCTTAACTTATTGCTGCTGTATTTATCTGTATTTATTATTATACTTTGTATTTATCTTATCTTATTAACACCCTGTTTGTATTAATGTATTCTACTGTACAGCGCTGCGTACATAAGTAGCGCTTTATAAATAAAGCTATACATACATACACCCAGGGCAAAACATAGAGGGCCCACCAGGACACATTTCATCTGGAATACCTTTTGGCAGAAGCATCCTGCAGAGATGGAACAATCTTACATTTGAATGCTCTTAACCTAAGGACTTACCCAAAACCTGTATGGTTAATGCAATATATTAGGTATTTTGATGAAATGAAGCAATACAGGTTCTGACTTTTTCGATTCATCAAAGGACACACTGGCAATTGCAATGGGTGAGAATTGACTCATAGCCACAAATACAATGTTGGTAATAAAATGTGTTGCACTTCCACACTGTAAATGACCTCTGTTGTGTGCATTGGGTGAAATGGGCTACACTAAAGAAAAGGTACTTATGCATCTTAAGCTGATTAACATAGAACCATTTTTTTTACCAGAATAGGTGACTCGAGTGAAAAAGTTTAACAACGTAGTCTTAAATAAAAAATCGAAAAAGGTCAGCATCCAAAAAAATGGAAATGGAAAAAGTCAGCATCCATGATTATACTAATTTATTTATATAGAGGCAGCTTTACATTGATTTATAACAACAGGTGTTCTAAAAACAATAATAACAAACAAGGGTTACAAAATAAAAATAGGATCAGTGGGCCCCACTCACAAGAGCTTACAAGAGTTTCTAAAAGCTTACAATTAACTCACATTCACATTCAAAAAATATTGCAAGGACAGCAAGTCCTTAGCTGAAGCTTTCTCCCAGTTTACATGATGTCCATTGCAGTATCCCTGCTTATAAACATGATCCTGCCCAAATCAAAAGTCAACCCTAAAACTTGATTCACAAACAAAAATTCCCACACAAAGATTACAACATTGTAAAATGCCATGCCTTAAATTCCAGAAAGTAATAGTAATAGCTATTCTTCATTCTCCAGCTTCCAAAAGCAAATGTGGAACATCTATAGCAGTGCTGTCCAACTTCTGTTGTACCGAGGGCCGGAATTTTCCGACCTACGTGGTGGAGGGCCGATAATGGAAGCCAGTTTTGACCACTCCCCTTTTTGAAACCGCACCCACTTGAAACCACACCCATGTTATCACATGACCATACCCATATTAATGGTTGTAGTACAGCAAAAACTTGCCATACTCTGCCTGCCCTACCCTGCCTGTGTGTGTGCCATACTCTGCCTTCCCTACCCTGCCTGTGTGTGCCATACTCTGCCTGCCCTACCCTGCCTGCGTGCCATACTTTCACTGTGTGTGCCATTCTTGGCTGGTTTGTGCCATACTTGGCCTGTGTGTGCCATACCCTGCCTTTGTGTGCCATACTCTGCTTTCCATACCCTGCCTGTGTGTGCCATACTCTGCCTTCCCTACCCTGCCTGCGTGTGCCATACTTTCACTGTGTGTGCCATTCTTGGCTGGTTTGTGCCAAACTTGGCCTGTGTGTGCCATACTCTGTCTGCCCTACTCTGCCTGTGTGTGCCATACTCTGCCTGCCCTACCCTGCCTGTGTGTGCCATACTCTGCTTGCCCTATGCTCACATACAGGCAGCCAACAGTGACACAATGCTGGCACTGCTCCCACAGTCTGCACAATAACTATATATTAAAAAAACTTTTTAATTGCAGTACCACCTCAGTATATGTTCTTTTTGTAGTGTGCAGGGTTTATTTGTGGGTTTCTACTGCTCCTGAGGTGTGAACAGGGGAACAATGGGGTGATTACAGCCTGAGGTGTGAACACTGCAGGGGGTGAACAATGCAGAGATTAAAAGGTGTGAACAGTACAGGGGATTACATATTTAAACAATACAGCCTGATTACAGCCTGAATCTGAGGTGAGAACCATGCAGGGGGGCAGTTAATCACACTACTGATACCATTTAAATCTTACACAAGAGTAAGCCATCAAAGCAGCCAGACAGGTGGGGGGCCACACAGAGGGGGGTCGCGGGCCGCCAGTTGGACAGCACTGATCTATAGCATTTTGTCTGTTAGCATTAGAAGCTATAAACGACTGAGAAGGGACAGTCAGGTTGGCAAAAAAGTCAGGTTTATAAACTTCAACTAGCAATTCCTCATAAAAGCAGCCCTATCAGTGAAAAACGATCAATATGACCTATAGGTGACTTTTCATGTACATTTATATTTCTAAGAGCAGTTTTTTAGTGTCAGAATCACTTTAAATCTATAAAAGCTCCCACTGGTTATGTTGTTAGATGTATTAAAAACTTTTTCAGCTTTTATTACATTAGTACACTCCTCCTCTGATCCCAAAAATGCCCTGTCTGGGATACAGAGCTGTGTGCAAAAGTAGTGTGCAGAGGGGGAAAACATAGGTGCTGTTTCTTTTGTAAGTGGAACAAAAAAATAAAAATTACAAGTTACAAACATGGGTGCTGTTTAAGTTTTTCCTGAACCACACGTCATACCTACTGGTTACACAGTTTCTTCCTTCATGAGTCTACTACATAGTTTAAAATGTCCTCATACCTTATAGTTATCACAGATATCTGGAGAAAACAAAAATGCTAACCAACCCAAAGTCTGGCAGGATATCCATGCAGGGCTACAAGTTACTCTACTATTTTGTCTGTTTTGCATAAGGAGGCATTAATGCAAATGACACAGTTCTATGAATACTATGACATGAAAAGAAAAACAAGCAAAGCTTGCACCTGTGACACGATTCTTGGTTGTAGAAATCTTTGCCCAATCACTGACAATAAAAAATAAACCAGCTATTGCTGGTTCTTGAAACGGAGAAAAATGGAAATTTGCAAAAATAAAAGAAAACAAACAACAATACTAATAACAACAATACGAAAAACATGACTAATTCCTATATTATTTAATCTTTTTTTGACACAGTACAGCATTTTGATTTAGCAGGATTATACCAATAAATCCAACTTATAGCAAACAATAAATTTTCTTTGTATCCAAAATTATTCTATTTGTACATTTACAGTATCATCAATAAAAAGTGAACTGTTCGATGGAAGATAATTAAATATATTTTACTTATCAGCCATGTCACAAAGAAAAGATTTCAAGTGAAAGCCTATCCCCCAGTGAGTTGTATTTAGCATAATCAGAAGTGATATTAGCTTTTATATAGCTATAGAAAGAAGACTTCTAATTCTGCTCTTACTAAGTGCTCTGTATCTTTAAGGGTCTGCTTCCACTGTCTAGAAGGCATAATGATCAATAATTCAGAAAGTGCAAGAATCAGCATATCTTACAGCATATTTGATGTGCCAACAAACAGACTGGAGATTGTTTCATTTCAATTAGTCCTTTTGTTGCCAACAAAAGACTGACAAACTCATCGAGCAAGGGCCAGGAGTACCGTGCTTTCGTTTTTCACATTCTTTTTTTTAATTTGATTCAGGTTCTGCAATCGCAACCTCTCGCCCTGTTTTTCTCATCCTCATAGATGTCCTCCATCTTGCCATACTTTGTCCTCCATTGTTCTCCTTGTATCACTTTACCTGAGATCAAGTGACTTTTCTCTAACACAATAATAAGGGCTGGTATTTCTTTTCAGACCTCTTCTGATCTTCTAAACTAATTGGCTCAGGTGTAAACCAAGCCAGCAGGACTGTGACTTTGATGTGACACTCTAGAGCAGCACACCTGGTTACATCCCTGTTTGTGTGTCAAATACCAGACGGCCTTGCCTGCTGCTCAAGACCGGCTAATAAAAACTCTGGTAATCATGTTGTATTACAAGGCTCAAATTCATGCTGCTACCTTATTGCATGCTTGTCATTAAATTTGCAAGGTGAACCTGGAATTTGATCTGACTTGATTTTAATAAGTGTTGGGTCGGCACATAAGTGTTTGCATGAGTGACAGAGAGGTGACTGCCAGCTGTTTCTTTTTTACATATGGATTCACCCTTTGCTTTGATCAATAATGCTGTTTTACTTGAAAAAGAAGCTCATTCAGAGAAAGATTCAAGAATGGCTCTCCTCCTTCCCATTTCCCTGCGGTTTGCTTAAAAAGCAGATACAATTATGGAAAGGTCAGTCAACAATAAATATTACCTCTTGCTGCTTGACTGTCACCTCTCTTACAAAGTATTGTGACATGCCAAAAGAACTGTTCAAATATTTAGGTAACAGTCTATTCAGGGCATTCAAATAAGCTGCGGTTACTTCTCTATGCAGTATTCTGCTGGGTGGGAATGTTGTACAGTGCTGATAGGTAAGAAAGTATTTGACACAAATGCACAGACCTGAAAATGTCTGATTTAATTGTGGATTGCAATGCAGTCAGTTATTTCCATACTTGTAATGCAAACTCATTTCTTAAAATAAGGCTAGAGATGAGGGATGTTTGCATGTTTACAACATATTTATAACATTGCCTCAGAAATTCTGACTGATAATTAATTAAGCATGTTTGAGTTTATTTAATAGTTGTTCAATATAACCAGACTTGTTGCAAACTTCTTTCTCTTGATAGCCCCGTGAACCTTCACCATCTATGTAAACTGCCTGCTTCAGTATCATTTTTTTTGCATGTTTTTTGCATTTGGGGTTCAGCAACAGCTGGAGTGTTGGTAGTTAGAACACACTAAAATATTATTATTATTATTACTCTGAATGCAAGAGCACTTGTGTCTGGAGTCTGGCTGTGCTCAGCAACTAGCACTAGATTGGGAGCAATTAGCCCTGTTATTGCCCACCTACATGCCTCCCCTGACTGCCTTTGTGAATATGGAGTTGCCAAACACTTACAGTGCTGTATTCATGGGGTACACACAAGTCTAAATTTATTAGCAAATAAACTTCAACGTCCCCATTAAATCAATACAATACATCAGAGGAAAACCCTTAAGGAGTAAAAAATAAAATATTGTTGGAAATTAGCCATTGCTGCATGTCAGCATTCCATTATCTAAAGAGTTTAGCACAAAATTACATTTCCACATTCCTAATGCCACCTCAGCACCTTTTCTCATATCAAAATTGGAAACATCTAATCTAACATCTAATCATTTATATTAATTCAATCCAACCTTCATATAACACCTATCATTTACTAAGAAAGTATGTTTATCTGCCAGACCTTATAGTCTGGTTTGCTATAAGGTAGCAAAAAGTGGCCCTCCTAAAGCTAAAGGTGACTATACATGGACACATTTAAGCTGGAGATTCCAGTCCTTTATACTGATTTGGTAGCTTATCTATATCTGTATGGGGCCTTCACGATCAATATCTGATCAAAAATTAGCCAGGTGTCGATTGGGCAGGTTTGATTTTCCTGTTCAGCTCATTAATGCAGTCCCTGGTCCGAAGGCTCCTATACTCATCATAATTCAGTTGTTTGGCTATTGGGGCAAACGATCGAATTAGCCTGATATCTCCCACCTTAGGTGGACATATCAGGAGAAGATCTGCTTGTTTGTCCACCTAGCCAAACTAGTGGATCTTAACATGTATGGTCACCTTAAGACTCTAGATTCCACAATGTGTTGGATGTTTTTTCATAGGTAGCAGGGGCGTAACTACAGTTAGACCCTACAGTTGGGGGGGGGGGGGCACATGTGTAGAGGGCCCAATGAGGCCCTAATTAATTAGCAATTTAAAAAGAAAATGTTAACATTTCCAATAACATGTAGTTATGCCACTGACAGATGGTTTGATCAGATATCTTCTGCTTTATTGTTTCAAGAGTCAGAACCAGCAGTACAGAGAATATAAACAGAAACACAAATACTACTTTCAGTAGCAAATACATTTACATATAGTTCTAAAACTGTTAAATTGTTAATATAAATTAATGTATACTGAATATGTTGATTAGAATGACACCACCATAATTGGACTATGGTTTACTTATTGAGAAAAAAATATTGATGCATGTGCAGATGCCCACATAAAAACAACTTAATAACAACTTAAAATATGCACCAAATACAGACTTAATATAAAAGAGGAGTCATTCAGCTGGCATCCAGGGCCAGGCCCACATACTGCCTCCTAATAATTACAGCGCGTTTTTTGACGCAACCACAACTTTTTTTTTAAAACTTAGCTTTGACTCCCTTTCCAGTTGAGAACGGTCTTTCTCCACTGAGCTATCAAAAAGCAATGGGCATGCATACAACATGAGGGTACTGTCACAAAAGGTAGTAGCAGAACTGCAGTTTTCCTATAGATAGATAGACAGACAGGCAGACAGATAGGTAGGTAGATAGAAGAGACTTTTTCATGCAGTGTGCTTACAATGAAGGCATTAATATATATTTTTTTAAAGGTTATGCCGGTCAAATAATAGATTTTAAGTGATTTTTTGCATCAGATTGCAAATGTTTATAGGACTGATACATATATATATATTGTATATATATATATACAGTATGTGGACCAAATATTATTATTGCATGTGCAACCAACGTTTCCGTCCCCTTTGGGACCTTTTTTTTTTTACGTTTATTTATATAAACTTTACCTTTTTCTTTTTTAAAGAAAGCATTTTTGTTTAGTCAGCCATTACAGTAAAAATAACTTTCTGGAAATGTTTTTTCATGAATAGTAGTTCTGTATATATAGTGACTGCTTTTGTTATTTAAGTTAAAATGATGACACTGTTTATAGAGTACCACAGGGTTTAAATGGCCCCAAAGTTACAATCCATGCTCATCAGAGCTCAGTACCTTATTTATTTATAGGTAAACCTCTGGTCAGTCTCATAGCAGTCTGATGATCTAACCGTGAGGTGACTTATCCTAGTTTACAATTAAATTCATCACTGCGCAACAGGCATATATTAAACAATTCTCTGTGGTTACTATTTTTTGATACAATCATAATCTAATTTTCTATTGCTACCATAGTTTTTCAAATCTCAAATAACCAAAACTTTATACAGTGCACATACATACATTGCTACCGCCAGGACACCCTGTTTCATAAACTTTATACAATATATAACATGTAACAAACTTAGTTATTATTAAAAACTGTTTATTATAGCATTCTAATAAGCTACTCCTCACTCTCCTCTTCACATATATACATTTAAGACTTTGCTTAAGCTATACCCCTTCACTAGCATACCCTTACACGTTTCACTTGACTTTCTCCCAGTTTCTTTGCCTCGGTCACTTAAAATACAGTACATGTCATCAAACTGTTCAGTAGACCCCTGGCATTCATATTTAAAGTGTTTTATGTTGGTACGTTATGAAATGTGGGGTACATAATGGGGTAAAATGCAAGCTTTGTGACAATTTTCAGAAATGTTATAAAAACCATTCCGTTTAGCATAGCTTTGTAGTTTGGTAGTTAGCAGTAGAAAGATGTATTTACCCATTTTTGTTTTGTCAGAATGTGAATTTTTGAAAAATTTATGGTTTTCTAGGGTCTCCATACTGTTAGGGGGTCTTATGGCACATAAAACACATACCGGGTGCAAAAACTGCAGAAGTCATTTGATTCAAATGCCCTATTTTTATTTGGGTGCCCCTGTACCCCACATAGTTTGGTAAATCTATGCATGTAGGGCATCAAACTGTTCAGGAGACACCTGGCGTTCATATTTAGAGTGTTTTATGTTGATACCTTACAAATTGTGGGGGGTACATAATGAGGTAAAATGCAAGCTTTGTGATGATTTTCAGAAATGTCATAAAAACAGTTCTGTTTAGCATAGCTTTGTAGTTTGGTAGTTTGCAGTAGAAAGATGTATTTACCCATTTTTATTTTGTCAGAATGTGAATTTTTGGAAAATATATGGTTTTCTAGGGTCTCCATACTGTTAGGTGGTCTTATGGCACATAAAACACATACCGGGTGCAAAAACTGCACAAGCCAGAGCGTCATATTTGAAAATTCATATGGACTATTTTTATTTGGGTGCCCCTGTACACCACATAGTTTGTTAAATATATGCATATAGGGCATCAAACTGTTCAGTCGACCTCTGGTGTTACTATTTGGGGTGATTTGCCTTTGTACGCAAGAAATTGTGTGAGATAAATGTGGCAAATTGCAAAATCTTTAGGTGATTTTCTGAAATGTCATAGAAACCACTAACTTTAGGAAAGCTTTGCAGATTGGCACTTTGGTGTACAAAGGATTCTTTACCCATGTTGGATTTGTCAGAATGTGTACTTTCCAAAAATATATGGTTTTCAGGGGTCACCCTACATTTTTGCAGTTTCTATCCCACATAAAACTGCCATGTGTTTATGAATTAGGTAAAGGTAAGCCATGAAATTAGTGTGCACAAGGTATATTTTGGGGTCTCTAAGTGCCAAGTGCTTTGATAAACCTATGTACAGTGGGCATCAAACTGTTCAGTAGACCGCTGGGGTTCATATTTAGGGTTTTATCTTAACCAAATGATCTATAGAAAATAATATGCTGCATATTGGAAGTTTTGAGGTGTCATAAAAATCGGCAAACTTAGGAAACCTTTGTGGCTTGGTACTTTGGAGTAGAAAGACATGGGTACCTATAGTATTTTATATTTCAGGAAATGTGTACTTTCCAAAAATATATGACTTTCTGGGGTGAGTGTACTTTTTACTAGCTTTATCCTGCATAAAATGATGTAAATGTGTTGAGTTTGCAGAAGCTGAAATGACAGATCATATGGGGGTATGTTCACATTGGGGCCTCTACATACCACATACTTAAACCTATACATATTGGGCATCAAACTGTTCAGTGGACCCTTGGCTATATATTGGGTGTTTTCTCTTGGTAGGTGGGAGATAAGATACTATGGAAGCTTTGAAGCGATTTTTAAGAAATACCTATTCTGGATTTTCCAGAATCTGTTCTTTCTAAAAATGTATAATTTTCTGGGATAAACCTTCTGTTAGTGGAATTTTTGGCCTTGAAATCTAAAGTATGCAGCTTTCTGAAGCAGTGCTTTGGAAATGTGGTAGTGTACTGCTGGGAGTTTTTGACCCATACAAGTGAGAAATCTCCATAAAACTATATATATTTGGTTTTGGCACATTCAGGAGACATGGGACTTTCCAAATCAGTTGTATTTTCATGCATAAAATAATTTTTGTTTCTGGTGTATGTGTTTATATTATTAATAATAAATTAATAAAAATAAGTAATTTAGACATTTAGAAGCCTATATCTTGTTACAGAATTGGAATTACACAAAAACTCCATATTTTGAAAGCTTAGGTTGTCCTGAAAAAAACCGATATATAGTTTTCCTGGGTATACTAAAAGTCCCCCCAAGTGAAACAGTGCAAAATGTTCAAAAACTGTCTGGCAGCAGAAGTACCCCTTTGTCCAAAATGGCTGGCAGTGAAAGAGTTAATTAAGATATATCTTTGTTTTTTTTTTGTTTTTTTTTCATTAAACAGGGCAAAGAGTAAAGACATTCAAATAAGCTGGTAAAAACAAATAACTAGTCCACTGAGAGACCTCATGTATAAGGAGCTTCTATTTATAACTGAAAAAGGCTGCAGTTATTGAAAGGGAAGGGTTTGTTGTTACAGGTATCTGACCCCTTATCCGGAAACCCATTATGCAGAAAGCTCCGAATTACGGAAATCCCGTCTCCCATTGACTTAATTTTAATCAAATAATTCAGAATTTTAAAACTAATTTCCTTTTTCTCTGTATTAATAAAACAATAACTTGTAATTGATCCCAACTAATATATAAATAATCCTTATGGATGCAAAACTATCCTGTTAGGTTTAATTAATGTTGTATTGATTTTTTAGTAGACTTAAGGTATGGCGATCCAAATTACAGAAAGACCCCTTATCCAGAATACCCTTGGTCCTGAGCATTCTGCATAGGTCCCATACCTGTACAGCACCTTGTTCTTAATCCTAAACTGCATGGACCTATGTTTTTGCAAAACAATCCTATTTGGCTTATTTAATTTTTAAATAATGTTTAACAAACTTAAGGAATCATGATCCAACAGACAGATCTCATATAGAGAAAGATCCCATATCTGTATACGTGAATTGCAAACAGAAAATACAATTACTCTTTGAGTCTCCTGCAACAGTAAACCCCTTTACAGAGCCCCTGTCGTGCAGCTTATTAAATGCTAAAAAATATTAACCATACTTTTTCTGCCTACTAGTGCCTTCTATGTGCTCCTTTAAGCAGCTATGTTTATTCATTTTACTAGTGACCTTGTAATTATTTCTCTTGTTTTCAAATGTAGCCCTTTGACAGTAAGTACTATTGGATAGGGCCCTCAGCATCCTTTGTGTATGCTCTAACATTCATCATTTTTGGCATTTTGTTTGGGCTAAACGTTGTTTCACCGGCACCACTGAAATAATGATAACAAGCCTGCTTCTAAGATTTTACACACCATTTATTTTTAAGTACCATGCAATTGCTTAAAAGGTTCTTAATGTTGAAAATGATACAAACAGTAATTAATCAATGCATAATTAATATATTTACTCTAACTTACTGTATAATGCGCTGAAAACTTCACAAATCCTAAAAAAATTAGACTACTTCTAAAGTTTATTTTACTTCTGCTAGAAGTACGACTTTTCTTTCATTGAACCTGGTAGTATTACAAGTTAAAATAGAACCGATGAATATCTTTTTCTTTATTATAATTTTCATTAAATCAAAATCTAGGTTATTTGAATAAGATCATTAAAGTGCTATTTTCAATAATACTGGGAAAGTCATTTTTTTAAACTTAGACTTCTTTGAAAAATGACACTTTGTGCACTCTTGACATTTTATGCTGAAAGAGAGAATCACATTCTTAAAGAAACATTTAACAAGTTGCCTCCTGGTTTTTAATTATTGCACAGACGTGGAGAGCCTAGGGAGGAGAGATGCTTTCTCATGGCCACACAGAGCCCCAGATCATTATTATTAATACATTAACTAAACCTCAATATGTGCTCCTCCAGTGCAAGAGGGATTCCTTTAAAGAGCATCAGCATGAATTAGCTTTTCCTGAGACCTTCCATTTGAGGGCAGGACTCCAGAGCAAGTCGTCTAGTAAATGAAATGAAACATATAAAGCATGAACAAAGATGTGCTTTAATGACTTAATTAATTACTTGGGGTAGTTTCAGAGTGCTTTCAATTCTTTTGAATAACATGTTCTTAAAATAACATTACATTTTTATTTGATATGCTTTTACTAATACATTAGAGCAGAGCTGATATTGCATCTTATGGTGACATGAAAACTGTGCTCCTTGTACCCCTTTCAAACTGCAATTCTCTGCATCTGTGGTTGGATAGACTCAGAGGTATATTTAAAACAAACTGAATATCAGTGGAGTTCTACTGCATTTATTAAAGGAAGAAACTCAACTGAATTTTTCTTTAAAAATATTGGAGAAAGCAAAAACAAAATAGGGCACATGTACTTTTGCCAGTGCAGTGAGCAAAGTGCAATTTTTCCCCACAATGCAGTGTTGTTCTCAGATTTCCAGCATCACTGCAGTTGCAACTGTGTGATGCTCTTGACTCAATTGCACTGGGCCTACCCAAATCAGCTGCAATTGTGCCAGATTCTGCCTGGCATTATTTCTGGTGTTTGACATGTCAGTGATGTTTGTGCCCAATTCTTTAGGCACAAATGTGCTGCGCCTATTGACGTTGGGCACAAAGGGAACCCTGGAGATACTACCTGGTCAGGATGTGGAAATAGCTCCAGGTTACCCCTGTGTCATTAGATGTGGACACTTGCACCATAATCTGGTGAAAAACAGGAAGGACTGAGCAGCAGTGAGTGCTGAAATTCAAGGAGTGCATTTTGACACAAGTACCTTCAGTGAAAGTTGTTACGTGCAACTGACTGTGGGGAAATTATGGGGACAGCATGTGCACTTGTGGGCTTAATTTAGCCCTAATATATTTTTGCTTTAAAAAATTGGGTCAGCATTAGGAAGCTGGACACTTGTTATTTTATGTTGCTATCGGAATGGAGTCTATGGGAGATGGCCTTTCGTCATTCAAAGCTTTCTAGATAACAGGTTTCTGGATAACGGATCCCATACCTGTCATTTAAATAAAATGCTATATATTTTCCTCTATGCATGGACTAGAAGTATTCTATGAAATTTCTCACAAGTGTTTAATACTGCTTATATCACATACCAGTAAGTGGCAAAATTGCTTTAGAAATGTTGACTAAAATTACAGGAAGTAATTATTATAAAGAAGCATAACAGTTACAGAAATAAAATAGAAAAAAATAAGAATGGCATGAATTGTTTATCACAAACAGTGAGTTCAACAAGAAATAACTCTTCTTCAAAGACATCTAGAAACTGCCAGTAAAATGTTTAAAGCAGAAGGAACAGCTCATATAAAGGCAGACTCACAGATCTGTGTATGGAAAGGAAAAGACTTGTCAGGGTGATGTTATATCTGTAAAGATGAGGCATCTACTACTGCAGAAATATGACAACATGTAAGCCAAAGACTTCCAATTACAAAAGGAATTCTACACTTCTACATTTGATGGACAAAATGAAGAGGCTGGAGTAAGCATAAACTGTGAAGCTCAAGCATGCCACGCTTCTTCTCTTAAAGAATGATATTTGATTTACATCACAATTATTTTTTAGAGACATTTTCAATATACATGTTGATTATTTGCATATATGGGTCTTATTCAAACTTTTTAAAAGAATGGCATGGATTATAATGACCTATGCCATTTCAGAGTAAGAGCATGCTTAGAAAAATTCAGAAGAAAATCCTAAAATTTGACTTAAAAGTGAGAAAGTAAGAAAAAAAAAAATACTTGTGCTGTATAAGTTTTCATTTAAAAATTGCACTTACAGAAAATAAATATATTTTTTTACTTGAAACCAATAATGAAAGTACAATTTGAAATGAAAAGTTTTACTTATAGCAACAATGTTGGATACAAAAACTGAACAACAAACTTGGGAAACAAGAAGGATTTCATGATTACCAAAATTACATATATTTTTAACATAGCAAATCACAGCATCACATTATGGCATGTGTCCATGTTACTTATAAGTATGTGCCAAACAAAATCAACCATGATCATAGTTTCAACAGTCTTCATTGAATGCATCTAAGACACTGGAAAAGCTTCTATTCCAAACAGTTTATTAAAAGACAAGGTTAAAAATATAGCACAATGCCTTGTTTTAATGGAATTCTTACTTTAATATGTTTTAAGATACACAAACACACATATTTTTATATTAACCCATTATCCAGAAAGCTCCAAATTACGGAATGGCCATCTCCCATAGACTCCATTATAAGAAAATAATTCAAATTTTTACAAATGATTTCCTTTTTCTCTGTAATAATAAAACAGTAATAAATCTCAATGAAAATATATAGATCTAAGCAGTCGTAGCAAAAAGCTTACCCGTTGTACAGGGTTGGTCCAGGTGCTCATGCCCCAGACCCTCAGCATAGGGGAGCCATATAGGAACAGATTAGCGAGATTGGCAGGCACTCCGGAACTCCATATGAATAAATTTAAAGCTCAAATCATAAGTAAAATCATGAGTAATTTATTGAGATAATACACATAAATGAATGCTTCTAAGCCTTACGTGTTTCGTACCATTCTGGGTACTTAATCATAGGCTTATGATTTGAGCTTTAAATTTACTCATATGGAGTTCCTGAGTGCCTGCCTATCTCGCTAATCTGTTCCTAATAATAAAACAGTGCCTTGTACTTGATCCCAACTAAGATATAGTTAATATTTATTGGAGGCAAAACAATCCTATTGGGTTTAAATTATGTTTAAATAATTTTTAAGTAGACTTAAGGTATGGAGATCCAAATTACAGAAAGATCCCTTATCCGGAAAGCCCATGGTCCCAAGCATTCTGGATAACAGGTCCTATACCTGTGTGTATATATATATATATAAAACTTTCTAGGAGGAGGGCACACACCGTAAAAGTTATTTGTCTATGTGCTGTGTAAATGAAATGTAAATCATGAAGCAAAAATAAATAAAAGGATTTTTTAATATTTTTAAGCCCTGTGAGTGCTGGATTCACTTTTGCTTCACACACACATATATGTACAGTATATATATATATATATATATATATATATATATATATATATATATATATATATATATATATATATATATATATATATATATATATATATATATATATACAGTATATATATAAATCTATTTTTATGATAATATTTTATGGGGTCATTTAAGGTTCAGTTGAAATTTGCTTCTGGCAGAAAGGCTGAGTGCATTAAAGTGCTAGTTTAGAATTGATTGATTTATTGATTCACATGACCCTTGCTCTTATCAAACATATGAATAAAAATGTCCAAGACCTATGATTTGCATGCTTTCTCTGTAAGTGTTTTTATAATAAGGATAACTTGCTCTATTAATGGTTTGCCAAAACAGGAACAGCTTAAAAATCAATATTGTTTTCAATCACTTACATGATTAAGATTGTTTTGGGAGAGTGGGCAGCTTATCTCTATCATATTTACAAGGTGTGAAGCAGAATTCAGATAGAGGCATGTCATTTTTTGGTATATCCTTCCACTTCTTCTGCCATAAGCTTGTCTACCTTAGAATTTCTATAATTTTTTAAAAAAAGAATAGAAATAATTATAAAAAGTACTGGGCATGTTCCTATCTTTATTCCAAACAGTCACATTTTAATAAAAAGGTGGCAAAAAAACCTGGACCACTGAAAAACACCGTGATGCAGATAAAACATATTTATTTTAAGAAAAAGCATCCCAAACATAAGAAGCCTGCCAAAAAAGGGGTTATTCAGCCTCAGAACCCTGAAACATTATGATGAGCAAATTTTTTCACCAGGCATGGATTTGCAGCAAATTTCCGCATTTCGGCATTGGCAAATTGTTTAGCAAAACTTCCACAAAAATTTGCTGCCAAAAAAATTTGTTGCGTGTCAAAAAAAGTCACAGTCATGTAAAAATGGTCATAGCCGTGTCAAAAATAGGCACGGTTGCACCAAAAAAACAGACATGCACTAAAAAAAAGATGTGAATGACAAAGAAACCCTGTGACAAACGCGTTTCGCAGAGTTTCCGCCGTTTTGCGAATTGTCCTGCCATTTCACAAATTTTTCGGCAAAGAGAAACAGGACAGATTCGCTCCTGACTACTAAAACCTTTTCTTTTTATTGAGAAAACCCCTGGTATCCTCATGTTTAAGAAGTTCAAATGTAAGTGATTAATATAGCTTGGAAGGATCTGTTTTACCCACTGTATGTCAGTTCACTGATGTCTATAGGAAACATTTTATTCATAGAGCCAGCGGATCTGTGTATATATGCCCTAATGGAAAAAATTGACCCATGAGCTATTAGCCTTACTGATCAAACTTCCAGACTGTGCACAATGCAGCAAGACTATACAGCTTCTCATAACAAAGCCTCTCTATAGGAACAAGAAAGACAATAACAGCGAAGACAAAATGATGCAGCTGGCAGAAAAAAACTTCTAAAACCATCTTTTAATTAATTTCATGTACTAGTTTTCTTTCTGTACATAAGTACATCCTGTACTCACGCTGACAGACATGTATGTTTGTGTAGTTGGAAATGTTTCTCTTGTAGTTGCGTCCATGGCAGTTTCTTCTTCACTTCTTTATTATGCAGAAGAACAAGAAGGAACTAGGAGTTACTAAGTACTGTAATGAGGACAGTTAACATAATACATATTGCCCTGTTTGATTTCTGGTGCACAAGGGCACCTTCTCCATTACTACAGTGAAGCGACAATACCTAAGTCTGGGAAGACAAATAGTACTTAAAAGAAAGATGCTATGCTCCAGATAATATTTTAAATATAAATATAAATGACATTGCCTTACTCTATGAGGTGTAAATATAAAGGGGTTTCCACTTGAGTTTTTTGGGTTTTTCTTGGGGGGGTTCATAATGGGAATAGTTTTCTTAGATATCAGTTCTATGGGTTAACAATAATTACCAGCCCAAGGACAAAAAATAATTTTGTTTCATTTTATAAGGATAATATAAAGAAAGAAAATGTTTCTTGATAGCTATTATAAATAATTGTTCAGGTGTTTCTAACATCCTGCTGTTAAAAGACTATATTTGCAGGATTCTCTTTCACTCATGCCTCCCCAAAGCAGGATCAAAAGACAGAGCTTAATGATAATGAATTGAATTGTTCACTTCAAAAGTGGGTGACTGGCACAAAGCCTAACTGAAAGAGATGCCTAAGGATGATTACAAAAACAAAAGTAATTAAATTACACAAAGAAAATACAATAAACATTCATTAACATTACAGTAACGAGACTATGATTAATGAGGCTTTGCTAGTAGGAATGGCATATGCTCTTTACGTTTTTTTTTTAATAGAGTATCTGCTGAGCTGTAATTGTTGTTATTCATGTTTCAATGAACATTATTTATGTTTTTTTTGTAGTTAACACTACAATCCCTTTTTTAAAACAACAGACGTCAATAGGGCTCATTTACCATGGCCTTGGGCACAAGTACGACATACATTTCAGTTGCAGAACTTGAGCTTTTTCACCTTGACACAATGATATTATGGACTAAGATGGTTTACTCAAGTTCTACAAGCAAAACATATGTCAGCACTCATGAAAAGTGTGTAACCTATCCCAGCAAATGTAACCTTGATAGAGCTAAGAGAGATAGCACAAGATGTCCCACATGATGATGCACACTACAAGGAATAATCTGAAATGAATGTACCGTATATACTCGAGTATAAGCCAAGTTTTTCAGCACTAAAAATGTGCTGAAAAAGTCACCCTCGGCTTATACTCGAGTATATATGGTAATTTGAAGATGTAACATGCTGGCGTTTGTTGCGCACTCCCCATTCTCCCACCCCATGGACGTGCTAGCTAGCGCATGTGTGAGCTCTGACACCCTCTAGCACAAAATGGACATTCCAATTTGAATAAATCTACGCTTATGGGGTAACTATAAACCAGTTCTGTGCTCTGTGCTCAGTTTGACTCGGCAGCTTTGCCTGATAAACTTTACGCTGGGTTCGCCGGCGGGGGGGTCTTTTGGGGCGTCACTAGCCAATTGATCTTCTCTTTCACATAGATTGACGCTGCCCGTAGCCAATTGCTCGCAACTTCTGGTATCTCCTGTATAGTAGTTTTTAATATGGCGAAGACTTACGATTATTTGTTTAAACTTCTACTTATTGGCGATTCTGGGGTCGGGAAGACGTGTGTGTTATTTAGGTTTTCAGAAGATGCCTTCAATTCAACCTTTATATCCACTATAGGTAATTCAGGATTGTCGGGTGGGGAGCAACTGGTGGGAGAAGGTGATGGAACAGGGGTTTTTTTTTTGTGGGTATACGTACTTAGTATGGGTATGCCGGTCTGAATATATGTTAATACCAAGGGAGGCATTCTTCTATTGTCTGTCTCTGTAGCATATAGTATTGTACAGTCAGCATATCTTTCTTATTTTATAACTGTACGTGTCATTATACAGTAACATAATTCCAATAGAGTTACATTATTTGTTTTTACCTGAGATTAAAATCTGTAGGGCTGATGTATGTCTAAAGAATATGATGAACATTTTCCAGCAGTTCCTATGGGGTTTATAAAGCGCTAGTGTATATATATGGGCAAAAGGGAGAACTTAATGAATACACACACATTAAGAGCTATAGCTTGTCATTTGTAACACAAGAACGCCTTGATAGATGGGCGCGCACACGGGAACACAGCAGGATGATGGGAGTGCACACAGGGGAGCACAGCAGGATAATGGGAGCGCACACAGCAGGCAGCAGAATGGAATACGATGGGAGCACACACAACAGGATGGCAAGTACTTGATATTTAGTATGACAGCTTCGATGGGAGCGCACACAATGGGATGGCATACTTAAACCAGATTATATTACAGTAGCTGTTAGCAGTAGCTGTTGCATTTTCCACCCTAGGCTTATACTCGAGTCAATACATTTTTCCAGTTTTCTTAGGTAAAATTAGGTACCTCGGCTTATATTCGGATCGGCTTATACTCGAGTATGGTAATCCTTCTGATTTTGGATAGATATAATATTGTGCTCAGTGGGCTAAATATCCATGCCTTATAATGATAGCTATCCTACTTGAAATATATATGGCACAACTCAATACATGATGCAGTATAATGTGCATAGGAATGTTTTTCATATAACAAGTACATAGGGCATTTAATGTCTACTGGGAATTTATATACTGTACTGTGCCCACTGACTGTCATGTTATCATGATATTTAATGATGCGGCACTCTATATTGTTTTTATACTGTATTCTCATAATCATCAAATATGACAATAATTGCAGGGACTCACATTTATGTACATAGTATTGTAATTATATATGGTTACTGTTACAATGTTTGACATAAGTGGCCACCATTATTGATGAGTGAATATTTCCTGTTTCACGAAACTGCTGAAACTGCTGCTCGGTGAAAAATTCAAGAACCGTGTTGTCAGTAGGCTACACATTTTATTTTTTACATGCAAAATTGTATATTAAGTATGGGCTGGATATGGCCCTCTAAAGGATTTTTATGGCCCCAATTCTGCTCATAGGCTCCACAGACTTTACTGTATGACATCATCATTTTAATTCAAACAGGCCCTCTAACTTGCTGTATGACAGCATATATCCCATGTATCCCTATATGAAGTAGGCACAAACAGTGACAAATCTAAAGTCCTTCCTATAAATTTAACTCTAGAGTTAATTGAGAAAATGCAGTCCTTTGGTTTGTTTGGCAACAGTTGGTAATCTCTTATCTTGGTAATAATTAGGTGCTTTAAAAAACGAGGTATTCTGTCTAAAATATAAACTATTGCTAACACTTTAAAGGAGAAGGAAAGGTTAAAACTAAGTAAGCTTTTATAGAAAGGTCTATGTAAATACAGCCATAAACACTTACAGTAATGCTGCTCTGAGCCCTCTGTCAAAAGAAACATGGCACTGCTCCTTTTACCTTTTACTGCTGCCTTTTATTACATATGGGGTATGGTCTGTTCTGAAGTTAACATTTACAAATGATAACAAATTACCACAACTTCTACTGGCACATCCTATTATAAAACTTAAATGCCCAGCTCAAATATAGGTCAAGCATATTACAACTGCACTAGGCTAACAACCACCTCTAAATCAAAATCAAAACAAACAGTCCCTAAAATATCTGATGTAATCTTTAGAGTTGATAGCAATAGCATTCTTAAAAAGATGAGAGCCTAAATCACCAACACTGATCAATTGCAATTGAATATATGGTTCACATGGCATGCCTCCTTTATTTTAAAGTCCTCAGGAGACTAAAACAACCAATGCTGACTAGCTTATACAAAACACATAGATTTACCCCCCTTCTGTGGTTAGAGAAGCAGGACTAAATTATCATATCTTTTTGCTGTCACTTGAATGAAAAGTATAATATAAAACTGCACTTTTCATTTCTGTATCATTTTCTTCTCTTCCTGCTATAATGATACAACTGGAAAACCTGTATAAATGTACACATTTACAATGTTTTGACACTGGCAAATAAAAATGATAAGCCATTCTGAGTAGGGATGTAGCGAACCTCAAAAAAAAAGTTCGCGAACCCGTTCACGAACTTACGCCAAAAGTGCGAAAGTGCGAACTTTGCGAACCCCATAGACTTCAATGGGAAGGCGAACTTTAAAACCTAGAAAAGCCATTTCTGGCCAGAAAACTGATTTTAAAGTTGTTTAAAGGGTGCCACGACCTGGACAGTGGCATGCAGGAGGGGGATCAAGGGCAAAAATTTCTCTGAAAAATACGTTGTTGACACAGCGTTGCGTTGTATACGCAAAGGCAGCTGGCAGACCTAGCGGAAATACGCAGCGTTTTTTGCTATTTCGCACTATTAGCACCATGCAAACGGGATTTGCTTACACCAGTACTAGGCTGAAAAACGCCATGTGTGGCTTGTGCGGCGTTTTTAGGCTGAGAAAAAACGCAGCGAAAAAACGCCTAAGGCGAACCCAAATTGCGAACATCGTGAAAAGTTCGCGAACTTGCGAACACCCGATGTTCGCGCAAATTAGTTCGCCGGCGAACAGTTCGCTACATCTCTAATTCTGAGATTGTGTTCCTGCCTGCCTAGGTAAGGGGAAGATGTGTTATGTATGGCATTTTAAAACTGTTTTGTTTCCATATTATACATGTGTATGTGTTATTTACATGTTATGACATCACAGTTGTTTTCTAAGAATATTATTAACAGGACATACCATAACAAATTACAGATGTGTTAGATTCTTAATAATCAATTTGTGAATACAATTCCATATCTATAAGCATGAGTACGTATGTAATTGTTGGTATGGGTAACTAGACCTGGCACAAGCTCAAACAATATAGAAAATGCAAAATGTTTTGCATAAAACAAGCTCATATGTACAACCCTGCTTCATCTAAATAAACAATGTTCATAAAAATATACTTTTTTAGTAGTATGTGCTTTTGGGTAATCCTAAATCTGCATTATTTCTGGCCATGCGTTTGCTGGGGGAGCACACTGCCCATGACTAGTAAATTGCATTCTCAAAAACCCATTAAAGGAAAACTGCAACTGTTTTCAAGTGTCTTTTATGAATTTTTATGAATGTGTGGAACAAAGCAAAGAGTTTAGGCAATGGCGTTTGCATTTTTTTCATGCCTGAAAGTTTTAATCCCATACTTTATAAATGCTCTTAACTTTTTTGAAGCAGTATGTTAGCAATCTAAGTTAACAGCTGAAAAGGTTCACTCGACAGCTGCTGCTACACTGATTTTAAGAGGGCATCCCAATTTCTCTCCTGCCGTTCCTCCAGGTGTTGGATTGCCTGCAGCAGCTGGAACAAAGATGGTGCTTTGTACATTCACTCCTTGTGCACAAGCAGGTTACAAATGAAAATCTGTTCATTAACTGTGCCTTTTCTGGAAAAGTTACAGGAGAACAATAAAACTTAACATATAGAACTCATTCTCTTTGAGAGTTTTGTTTTATCAATTTTGAATTCATTTCACTTCCCATACTTAACTGACTAGAACACAATAAGGCCAGATAACATAACTAATATGTTTTAACTTTTGTTTGCCACCCTTTTTTGCTAAACATAATACAGGTATGGGACCTGTTATCCAGAATGCTTGGGACCTGGGGTCTTCCATTATTTGTATTTCCTTACTTTAATGGGCTTTTTTTTATCAGTTTTCATGCTTGTGAATTTTAGTTTGTTTTTCTAAATTGAATAAACTCACATATTGAATGCTTGCTTATTTATTGAAAAGAAAAACTCGTTCAAATAAAAAAACTCTAAAAATATGCAAATATGGCTTGACTTTGCTTAGGACAACTCTCATTGACTTCTACAAAAACTTGCAAGCTTTTGGGTTTTTCACTTTATAAATACCAAACATTCCAGTTTTTAAAACATAATTCAAATCCAAATCATGAAAAAAAATCGAACATTGATACATTTCCCCCTAAGTGTACTAAAAATGTTTTTAGACATTAAATAAATCAAGATTGTTTTGCCTCCAATAACAATTAATTATATCTTAACTGGGATCAAATACCGGGTAGTGTATTATTTTTAGAGAAAAAAAGGAAATCAATTTTAAAAACATTTAATTATTTGATTGTAATGGAATCTATAGGAGATGGCCATTCCATATAATTCATAAAAGTATCCTAAGAACTAAGTGGGTGCACTTACTTTTTTCCCAGAACAACTTGAAAATTCAATATTTTAGTTACTGTAAACTACAGAATAAAATAAAAAACTGCTATTAGTAATAAGGTAAAGATATTATACTTAACCTTCACAATGCTTTCATGGAGCAATCAAACTCAAAATAAAAAATCATAATTTCTCTTACCATCCAACAGAATTGGAAAAACTCTATGGCAGATGATGGTGACAACAGGGGATCACTCAAGAACAAAGAAGCAAGCACTCCCAAACATGTTCCTACCCCACACCAGTAATATAGAAATATAATTAATGGGAAACTGAGTTGGCTGCTGTGACTGTCTTAATGGTAAAATATATACCCTCCTTTTTGCCATGAGCTTATTCAGCTGGGTTTACGTACAAATGTGCATAAACGCTATAGGGCAGATTTACTAATTTGCCCAAATTAATGGAGTTAGGTCCTTCCAACGGACACGAGGGCACCCACTCTGTTTAGAAGAAGGGAGGTTCCATTTAAATATTCGGAAACTTCACTGTGAGAGCTGTGAAGTTGTGGAATTCCCTCCCCGAATCAGTCGAAGGGGCTGGATGGATTCTTAGCAAGTGAGGGAATACAGGGTTATGGGAGATAGCTCTTAGTACAAGTTGATCCAGGGACTGGTCCGATTGCCATCTTGGAGTCAGGAAGGAATTTTTTCCCCTCTGCAGCAAATTAGAGAGGCTTCAGATGGGGTTTTTTGCCTTCCTCTGGATCAACTAGAAGTTAGGCAGGTTATATAGTCATTATGGTAGAACATGATGAACGTATGTCTTTTTTCAACCCAACTTACTATGTTACTATGTTACTTACTATGAGTTAAATTAATTAAAACTGGAATGAGTTTTTATTGAAATTGCCTAAGTGCAGGGGCTGCATGACAAAGGATCTGAATGACCAGCAGCCAGGTTACACTGGTTTATGTTTAAAGATTGACAGAATCAGGTGCAACTGTGATTAGTTGAGAAGTAATGGGTTAAGGCAGGAGAAAGCTGGGCCGGTGGAGGAGAAAACAATGGTACATAATGTAAAGGAAAGAAGCACATGCTACAGATGCTACTACTGCTTGTGCTAGGTGATAGCCTGCTTGGATTTCCTATCATTGAGACACTGCAGATTCAGGACTGTATGTGGCCATCCTCTCTGTAGGTAGAGGCAGTCTATTCAGTGGTGGATATAAGGACATAGTGCTGATCTCAAATGGCAATTATGAAAGTAAAATTCAAGTCTTTAGTGAGGAAAGGCTAAGCATAGTAGCGATCTCTTATGGAATTTTGGTTTTAGAATATTGCCTTGGGTTAGGCTGTCAAGGTCCTATTTATTTGATAAAATGTGAATAAATACTGTAGCAATTTTACCCATCTCTGTCTCCTGGTGTTTTATTAAGGTATGTTACAAGGGGGTTTATTGGGTTGGCTCAAGACAAACGGGTCAGTTGAGGAGTCCCCTTGTCATGACCTTGATGGCTTATTTTAAATTTATTAGTAACATATAAAATGGTAGTTAAATAAAGAAACCTATTATTTAAAAAGTCTTTTTTTGGATATTATATAAAAGAAATAAGCAAGATTTTACCATATCATAAGTCATTCCTCACTTAAGTATAAAATAAAACTATACTTTCTTTCAGACTTTATTATGAAAATATTCTGAAATGTTTCCAGGAATCATGAATTTTCTTTTGTGCACTTATTTACATTTTCTGCTTGTAGTTTGTGCTTGGTGATGTGTTTCCTGTGTCATTCACAGCATGGGATTTTAAATCATTTTTATTCATTATATTGTGAATATGCTATGCACAGTTTAGATGCAATGATTTTTATTCAAGTGAAAAGAAAGGTGAAGCCTTGTTGACTTCCCTTCATATTTTATTGAAGAGTTTGATAGAAATATATAAGGAGCTATAACCTTAAATATAAATAAATTAGGAGGATTATTACTGAAAAAAACTATATATCAGCAATATATTTAACCTACAGTGAACTGGTATGTAAAATCTGTCTGAATGTGAACATCTGTTTGGAAAATTGTAAGAACTTAGGTTGCAACGAATTGGCTTCACGACAACTCACCTGTTTCTACTAGCTGGATTAGTTTTTTTTGTCCTACTTCACCTTTTGTCTGCAGGAACATCAGTTGTGCTTTCTTGTATGGTGCCATGTGTTGAAAAGACATCTTGAAGCAGTAGGAGGGAACACTGTAGAAAAGATTTGCAGGATATGAGATTGTTGCTGAGACTCATAAAATGATTTGATGCTGATTAGAAAAACAGATCCTTAGTATCATGTGTATGTTTGTGATAGTGTAATTTAATTAGGAATTTCTAACAATATCCTGCAGTACTCTTTTTGAGAATCAACAAAAGCAAAGTGTTTTTATTTTTTTATCATTTAAACCTCTTGCTGCATACTCTTGCTGTATACTTGCAGCTCCTTATCAATCTCTTAAAAATTTCACCTAAAATATAAATGGATAAAAAGCAATTTTATTTCACACATGCAACACTCATTTACATAGGAACAAATGCAATGAATGAATCATATTCATAGTCATATACTGTATCTCAAAAACTGACTGGCTTCTTTGCACACGGGTTTTAAATTAAATTTAGTTAAAACAGAACTTATTTAAATGTTACTTAATAGCGATTTAGGCTGTCAGTTTTATGCAAACATGTATGGCATTGTTGAGTAGCATACCAGGGTTTCCAAATAAGTCTACAAATGCTTTGCTTAGGAGTTGAATGTCTGCATAATGTTGCTGCACATATTTGCCTCGTCCATTGCTACATGCTTAACTACCCATGAACCAAGAGTTGGGCTTCTTTCTAGTTAATATATCAGATAAGTTGATTGAGCACTGACCCCTGCATTGTGGCCATATTTGCTGCATAACGTTTTTTTTTACCAAAGGTTTTTAATTGTTTTTGAGTGTAGGTGGAGCACATTTTAGAAAATTATATTTTTAAATCCTGCACCACTGCTTGAAAAGGAGTAAAGACTTAAGATAAGTTGTTTTTTGTGCATAAATTCCCTTCCCTTTAAGGAAAACAAGGATAGTTTTCCATATATTGCAATATACAGTATTGAAGGTGGCCAACTTAATCAAGTCATCTTTAACTTTTGTCAAGTGATCCCTGTAGTGATCAATGTATGTATATATGTATGGATAACTATTGATAACTAGTGCTACTAGGATACACTGCCTTGTGCAATCTTACAGTGTAGAAAAGAACACAGAAGAAAGACAATGTTATAATAAATAATAGTAAATAACTAAAGTATAAACATGCAGTTATTAAATGGCATGTGATAAAAAAACATATTAGGAAGGAATCCTTGCCACTAGAGCTTACAATTTACATGTGTGGACACCATACAGGCACAAATCGGAGAACAAAGTGGACACAGGTTTGAGCCTTTAAGTTTCATGACTGGGTAAGTTGTGTTCTAGTGCTGCAAAAGGTAGGATCTGAGTTTGTATATAAAGGGGGTTCAGAATGGGTTCCTAACGAAAGGACTTTGAAAATTAGCAGAAAGATTTTGTATGGTATCCTTTGCATAACAGGCAGCCACAATAGAAATTTTACCATGTGATAAACAGGTTGCCTCTTGAGCAGGAGAATTTAAGATTACAAGAATGAGAGGTCAGAATCTGGGAGACTCACTGGTGTAACTATAGAGGAAGCTTCTTCTATAGCCTAGAAATCCACCCTCTCCAGGTAGTGATGGGCGAAATATTTCACCAGGCATGGATTTGCGGCGAATTTCCGCGTTTCGCCATTGGCGGATTGTTTCGCGAAGCGGTTGAAAAAATTTGCCGTGGAAAAATTCGCCGCACGTCAAAAAATTGTCGCGGGCGTCAAAATAATAGCCACGGGCGACGAAACAATAGCCGTGCGACAAAATAATAGCCGCGCGACAAAACAATAGCCGCGCGACAAAATAATAGCCGCGGGCGACGAAACAATAGCCGCGGGCGACAAAACAATAGCCGTGGGCAACGAAACAATAGCCGCGCAACAAAACAATAGCCGCGGGCGGCGAAACAATAGCCGCGTGACGAAAATTTTTTTTTTTTGTCGCACAACATTTTCGCCGTTTCGCGAATTTTTCGCCGTTTCGCGGATCTTTTGAAAGATTGGCGAAACTTGTTACATTACTAAAGGTTGCAGTAGTCTAAGCATGATAGAATAAGAGATTGAACTAGAGTTTTAGCAGTAACTCGTGAAAAAAAGGGGGAACTGCAGCAGGTTTTGGCAGTGGCATGAATATGATTAGAGATAACCCTAATACAGCATGTCATGGTCATGGTAAAAGAAGGAGAAGGGCCAGGTTTCAGATAAAAGACCATGAGTAGTGAAGAGCAATTTTTTCACCAGACATTGGTTCGCATCGAATTTCCACATTTCACCATTGGTCTTTTGTGAAACTTGCTGCACAAAAATTTATCATCGCTGTCATGTCAAAAATAGGCACGGTCACAACATCAAAATGGGCTCGGCCACGTAAAAATGGCAGCGGTTGTGTCAAAATAGGAGCGGTTGCATCTGTAGTTTTGCATATTTTTCATCAAAGCAAAATGGGACAGATTTGCTCACCACTAATCATGAGCTATGTTTTAGCTAGGTTCAGTTTGAGGTGACGTTGGTTCATCCAGGAGGAAATAGCTTGGTGGCAGTTAGAGATCTGGATTTGAGTAGTTAGTAAAGGGGTGTCTATCTGGATATCATCTGCATTTAAGTGATATTTAAGGCCAAATGAAGAGACAAGGTCTCCTAAAGAGTGAATGTACAGGGAAAAGAGTGGAGGGCTGAGTACAGAGCCTTATGGCACCCCATTGACTAAGCTGAATTGGGGAAGAGGATTTGTTAGAAAATGCAACAGAGAAGAAACAGAATGGTAGGAAGAGAAGCACGAAGAAACTTGATCACAGATGCCATTAGAATTAGAATAAATTGGGAAATAGTATAAAAAGCAGAGATACAGTACGTCCAAAGAATTGGGAATAGAGTAGTGTCCTTTAATCTTGCCAGTCTGAACAGGGCCAGTTTTAAAAGTGGTGCACCCCTAGGCCGCTTGCACCCACGCTCCCAAGGGCTCACCCCTGCCCCCCTACTCGCTGATTGGTTGCATTCGAGACTGGGCGGGAGATTCAAACAGATCTCAAAAGCTCCCATCCAGTCCCCAGTGCAGATGCAGCTAGCGGGCGGCATGCCGCTCTTGGCCCAGGCCTTTCCACAAACCTATACAAGGTCATCTCAGTGAAGCATGCAAGTTGAAAACCAGACTGCATAGGGTCCAGCAGAATATTGCAAAACATTCAAAAGACAAAACATTCTAGGGGTTTAGAGAATGGCAGTAACTGTTTGACAGTTGCACACAAAACGTAGTTAATTTAAAAAATGTATAATGAAATAAAGACAATTCTCAATGAATCATTTGAAGGTGGGTGTTGGATTGGCCAAACCAGGGATGACTTTGATGCTATTGTATTTTGATTAAGGGGAGGGCATTTTTCATTAGCTGTATTTGTAAATTGTTTTAATGTCTTTGGTATATTGATAATAGGTAGAAAATTCTTGTAGAAATAATTTTAGGAAACATGCAATAACTAGCGATGAACCAATCTGTCACAAAAAAATTAGCAAAATTTGGAAATGGCGCAACTTTTCCCTCACCTGCCAAATTTTTGACTTCCATGCTTGGTCAAAAAATTTGCTCATCACTGGTAATAACTAAATGAAACTTTGCTGAGATTATAATTTCATATACGTAGCCCCAGGTTATCAGCAGGGGGCTGCATCTCTAATACCCAGTTTCTGCAGTACTAAGGTATGTGGTTTAGGTTATATGGATGGATATAAAGTATCAGTATCACTATATCTAGATGATTTAATTTTTTTTATTATCAAAGGTTTGTGGAATGGACCTTGTGTCATCTACATCTAATGGGTAAGTATCTATGGTTAGAACAGGTTGCATTCTATTTTTTTTTTTTTTAAATTGTTTTTATTTATTTTTGGATAAATCAATCGGATTCCACATATGCAGGATATTATCTTTTACAGAAATCAAAACATGTTGTTATACATAGGTGTTTAGTATTTTTGTAGTTTGAGACAATTAGATTGGTAAGCTTGTTGTAGATATACAGATATATGAATGGTAGGTAGTTGGCTGTTTCACGCTTAGGTGAGCCAAGTTACCAAAATAAGATAGGGTGGAGGGTCCGATTGACAGATATAAACAAACAAGTAAAGTCAATGTAAACTATATACAGTACCTCACAGAAGGTTAATAATCAAATTGAGGAATATTGGCCTAGAACATAATATTTGTAATTGGATAGAGAACTGGCTGAAGGATAGAGTACAAAGAGTGGTTGTAAATGGAACATTTTCTAATTGGACCAGTGTGGTTAGTGGAGTACCGCAGGGGTCAGTCCTTGGTCCTTTGCTTTTTAACTTGTTTATTAATGACCTGGAGGTGGGCATAGACAGTACTATTTCTATTTTTGCTGATGACACTAAATTGTGCAAAACTATAAGTTCCATGCAGGATGCTGCTGCTTTGCAGAGCGATTTGACAAAATTAGAAAACTGGGCAGCAGACTGGAAAATGAGGTTCAATGTTGATAAGTGCAAAGTTATGCACTTTGGTAGAAATAATATAAACGCAAACTATCTACTGAATGGTAGTGTGTTGGGGGTTTCCTTAATGGAGAAGGATCTAGGGGTTTTTGTTGATAACAAGTTGTCTAATGCCAGGCAGTGTCATTCTGTGGCTACTAAAGCAAATAAAGTGCTGTCTTGTATAAAAAAGGGCATTGACTCAAGGGATGAGAACATAATTTTGCCCCTATATAGGTCCCTGGTAAGGCCTCACCTTGAGTATGCAGTGCAGTTTTGGGCTCCAGTCCTTAAGAAGGATATTAATGAGCTGGAGAAAGTGCAGAGACGTGCAACTAAACTGGTTAAGGGGATGGAAGATTTAAGCTATGAGGTGAGACTATCGAGGTTGGGGTTGTTTTCTCTGGAAAAGAGGCGCTTGCGAGGGGACATGATTACTCTGTACAAGTACATTAGAGGGGATTATAGGCAGTTGGGGGATGTTCTTTTTTCCCATAAAAACAATCAGCGCACCAGAGGTCACCCCTTTAGATTAGAGGAAAGGAGCTTCCATTTGAAGCAGCATAGGTGGTTTTTCACGGTGAGGGCAGTGAGGTTATGGAATGCCCTTCCTAGTGATGTGGTAATGGCAGATTCTGTTAATGCCTTTAAGAGGGGCCTGGATGAGTTCTTGATCAATCAGAATATCCTATTGTGATACTAATATCTACAGTTAGTACTAGTGGTTGTATTTATAGTTTATGTATGTGAGTGTATAGATTGGTAGGTGTGGGTTGGGTGTGCTGGGTTTACTTGGATGGGTTGAACTTGATGGACACTGGTCTTTTTTCAACCCTATGTAACTATGTAACTATGTAACTATGTATATACATTTCAGTTCACCGGTTCTGGGGGGGAGCTGTTTGGGGTACCTGTTTCCGTTGTGTTTTGGATCCTGGGAGGCAGCGAGGACTCATCTTGGGGTCGTTATGACCTGTAGTAGGGGATTAGTGCCTCTGAGGCTCTCTTGATCATACCATATGGTATTCTTGAATGTATCAACTGTCAGTTGCCTAACGTCAGGGGGGAGGTTCAGGATGTAGGTTGTCCATGTGTCAAAGAAGCTGTGTGTATGGATTGTTTTGTTGGTTGATGCCTCGAGCCAATCCATATGAAAGAGAAAATGTAATTTACTTTTAACGAGGTTTATGGGTGGTGGTGTGACTGATAGCCATTCCTGGAGTATGGCTTTTCTGGTGGCTGCAGCTAGTTTTCCTGCTAGTGCTCTGTCAGGTTTGGTGATCTGTCGCCCTCCTTTTATTTTACTGAAAAGAGCCCATTCAATGTCTGGTATGAATATCTTTTTTGTCAATTCATGCCAGTAATCGTATATTTGTGTCCAAAGGGGTTGGATAATTGGGCAATGCCAAATGCAGTGGGTTAGTGAGCCTTCATCTGTTTTGCATCTCAGGCATTTGGGATTGTCTAGTTGTCCCATTTTGAATCTCCGTGTTGGAGTTAGGTAAGATTGATGTAGTAGTTGAAGGGTCATGATCTGGTATTGGCTAGAGGGAGTTAATCTCATAGCATGTAAATGGAGTTTTAGAATGTATTGTTCATCTGCGTTCGGGATGGTATCTGTCCATTTTCTCAGAGAGGTATCTTTGTGTGTGTCAGTTGAATTTGATCTGATGAGTCTGTGGATAGATGCTGTGGAGTGGTGGGTATTGGCTCCTTTCCATATATGATTTACAGGGCTAGAAATGTCTTGTTCTGTTAGCTGTCTCAAGACCCCTCTCGCATAGTGTGTGGCTTGTATAAAGTAGAAATGTTGAGTTTGGAGAAAGGGAAATTTGGTGGTTGCTTCAGTAAATGTCATAAGAGAGAGTTTTCTATTAAGTATGTCTCTAATACAGTGAAGTCCTTCTTGTTTCCATTTGGTATAGATGTTAGTCATTAGGCCGCTGGGGAAGTTTGTGTTTCCTGTCCAGGGTAAGTATAGGGAGAGATGTTGAGTAGTTTTGTGTTTGTGTCTAATTGTCCGCCAGGCTTTATAGGTATGGATAAATAGTGGGTTATTTTTTTGGGTAGTTGTTAATTCATTTGGTGGTAGATGGAGGAGAAAGGTAAGGTTTTTTGCTTCCATGAGGGTATGTTCTAGTTCTAAGTTGCTATATGTGTTAGTATTGTAAGTCCAGTCTCCCACATGACGTAGAAGGGCGGCCATATTGTAGTTGTGTAAATTTGGGAAATTAATGCC
This sequence comes from Xenopus tropicalis, assembly GCF_000004195.4. Lineage (NCBI taxonomy): Eukaryota > Metazoa > Chordata > Amphibia > Anura > Pipidae > Xenopus > Xenopus tropicalis. The sequence goes on from NC_030682.2 coordinate 67,485,456, forward strand.
CCCGTTGGTTTTCGTTTGTTGGAGTTTGTACATGGCAATTCTGGGTGTTTTATTTGTCCATATGAATTCTCTGAATATCTTGTTTGCTAGTTTGAGGTCTTTTTGTTTAAGGTAGTAGGGCAGCATCTGGATTTTATACAATAGCATGGGGAAATATATCATTTTTATGAGATATGCTCTACCTAGGAAGGTTAGACTCGCTGTTTTCCATTTATTTAATTCATGTTGGAGGTCTAGAATGGTTTGGGTGATATTCAGTTTGTATGTATCAGCGTGATGGCCTGTGAATTTGATCCCCAGGTATGTAATGTGATGTTGGGCTCTTTTAAAAGGGAAGTTCTGTGTCCAGTCAGAGGTGGTGGTATGCCTTAGCTTTATGGCTTCCGATTTGTCATAATTAATTTTTAGGCCTGTGAAGGTTGTGTATCTATTGATAGTCTCAAGGATTATTGGGATGTCTTGTTTGGGGTTGCCGATGAATAATAAAATGTCGTCTGCGAAGGCTACAATTTTGTGGCATGAGTGTTTTGTTGTGAGTCCTTGAAATAGTGGGTTTTGTCTGAGGTGTCTAAGTAGGGGGTCAAGTGCTAAGTTGAAAAGTAGGGGGGAGAGAGGACAGCCTTGTCTGGTGCCTTTCTTGATGTGAAAGCGATCTGAGTTGTGGTTGTTAATTGTGAGGAAGGCGGTTGGGGTGGAGTATAAGGCTCGGAACAGTTTTAGTAGTTGGTGGCCGAAGTGTTGGAATTTAAGTATTCTCAATAGATGGGCATGGAATATTCTATCAAATGCTTTTTCTGCATCTAGGTTTACCAAAATTCCATGTTTGCGTTTTTCTATGTTGTGTTGGTAGATTAAAGCTAAGATTTGTCGTGTCGCCTTAACCGAGTGGCGTCCTTTAGTGAAGCCTAATTGGCAGGGGGATAGGATTCTGGGCAGGATTCGTTGAAGTCTGTCTGCCATAATTTTGGTGAGAATTTTGAGATCTTGATTTAAGAGTGAGATGGGGCGGTATGATTGTGGGTTGGTTGGATCTCTGTCTTTTTTGGGGAGGAGAATTATTCTGGCTTCATTGGCTTCGGGCCAGAGTGGGAGGCCTTGTAGTGTGTTGTTGTATAAGTCTAGAAGTAATGGGGTTAATTCTGGGGCAAGGATTTTGTAAAATTCTGCGCTTAGGCCGTCCGGCCCTGGGGATTTGCCTGATTTTAATGTCTTAATTGTCGTTTGAATGTCTGTTTCTGTTACAGGTGCATTTAGTAGGTTTCTTTCCTCTATTGTTAGTTTTGTTAGGTGCGCTTCCTGTAAGAATTTAATCCCTTCTGTAGAGTTGTCTGGTTCTAAATCGTAAAAGGATTGGAAGTATTGTGTCATCTCTTCGGTTATTTTTTTTTTGTCAGTGATCCAGCCTTGTTTTCCCTGGAGCTTATGTATGTAAGGTTGTAGGTTTTGTTTTTTCGTTATGCTTGCCAGTAGTTTGCCTGTTTTATTGCCCCATCTAAAGTATTTGTTGCGTTTATAGTCTAGACTTAATTGTGCTTTCTCAGTGAGTAGTGTATCAAAGAGATTCTTTATCTCTTTATATTTGTTTTGGGTTTCTCTGTTGTTATTGGTTTTCAGTTGTATGTAGGCTTGAGAAAGTTCCTGTTGGAGGGTCATGTATTTGGTGTTAAAGTGTTTTCTGCGGTGCGCCAAATATGCGGTGATTTGCCCCCTGAGGACTGGTTTCGCAGCTGCCCATAGCAAATTAGGGTTGTCCCAGTGGGTTAAGTTATCATCTATGTAGTTGGCTAGAGAGGTCTTGACATATTGTTTAAAATCTTCATTGTGTGCAAGGTATGAGGGAAATCGCCAATTAAAGGATCGGGGTTGTGGCTGGGGGTTTTGTATGTATAGAGAGATTGGGGCATGGTCAGAGATTATTATGTCTTTGATTTCGGTTTTTTGTATGTGGGGCAAGAGAGATTGAGAAGGTCTTGTGGACACCCGAGTAAAATGTATAGTCTTTTGAGGTGGGGTTCATGTATCGAAAGGAGTCGTGAATGTCTATGTGTTTACATAATGTTTTTAGGTGTTTGGCCCTGTCCGTGGTTTGTGAGGGGGCTGTACCTGAGTTGTCTAGATGTCTGTCCCACGTTACGTTCATATCTCCCCCGAAGATTATATGTGCTGCCTCCCAGGAGTCCAATCTTTGCATAAGATCTGTAAAAAAGGGTTGGTTATTGTCATTTGGAGCATATATGTTAGCAATGGTGTATTTAACATTCGCTATTTCTATCTGGAGTAGGAGGAATCTACCTTGTTTATCTTTGTAAGATTTTAAGATTCTATAACAAAGCATTTTATTGAAGATAGTTGCTACACCTCTGATTTTTTTCCTATGAGAGGCTTCTAAACATTCCCCAATCCAGTTATCTTTTAGTGATGGTTTGTCTTTTGTGCGCCAGTGAGTTTCCTGGAGTAACACTATATGGGGTTTCTCTTTTTTCAGTTTATCTAACACCTTCCTTCTTTTAAGGGGGGAGTTAAGACCCCCTACATTCCAGGATAAGATTTTAATATCTTGTATTATGGTTGTAGTATTTGCCATCTAAAGGCTATCCTATGCCTTTTCTCCATGAAGTAAAAAGTAATTGGGTTACTTGAGGGGATAGCCGGCTCTGTCCCAGCGAGCAGATACCGGGTACTTTTGTTTTCGGGAACCGGTGAACTGTGTTAAGAAAGTACAAAAAACAAACAAACAATAAGTTTAACATATGCACGTATGTTTCATAAGCAAATACCGCACTATTATAGACAGATAGGGGATGGGTGGGTTAGGAGGTGAGGGATTGGGTGACAGGAGGACCAGAATGGGTGGGTCCTTTGAGGGGTGGGGGATATTGGGAGTGTGGTTTCAAACTTGGTTGTGGGGGAGAGGAGGGGGGGGGGAGAGGGAGGGAAGGGGGGGGAGTTGTAGCCCTGATTGTCCAGAGTCTTTTCGCTGTTCAGTATCAGGGTTCTCAAAGTTGCCCTGAGGTGTGGGGTTGGTTGGATCTTAGTCTAGGTGCTAGCCCTTGTTGGTGAGGATCCATTTCGTTGTTTGATTGAATCGGGTCAGTCGCCTGGTGAGGAGCTTGGAGAGTTGTTTGCTGGTTCTCCGCTTGTAAGAAGTCGAAAGTGTTTTGCTGCTTTCTGGGGATCCTCAAAGATGTGCGTTTTCCCATTTTCCAGTACTCTGAGTTTAGCTGGGTATAGGAGAGAAAATTTGTGTCCTGACTTGTATAGGTGACGGCAGATGGGGGTGAAGTCTCTCCGTTTGGCGGTGACTAGGGCTGAAAAATCTTGGAAGAGATAGAGGCGAGGTTGCATTCTATTTAACAATTCCATATTAAGCACACCTAGCAAGAATTTCATTACTGCAATTGTAATTTCCATTAAACACCAATGCTATTCTTTACATATATAATTTAAACTTTTAATTTATCATTTCAACTTTTAACATATTTCTTTGAACTAATAATAACATCAGATCTTAAGATTCAAATGATTTCCACCCTAGTTGACACAAGCACAGTTTACAGGGTCATAGCAAAAAGCTTCATTATTAGTTCTACATGTCAGAATTAGTCACTTAAGAATATAAACAGATCCAGAAACATAAATGAGAAGGCCTCTGGCCATCTGCTTTGTCTGTTTATTTCTCTGTCTCACTATAGGCATTGATTTCTATTCATTCTGCCAGATTATCATTACTTTCAAATCATTTGAATGTCCGCAGTTGCATATACTACAGATGTCAACAGATTGCTATGCCTTCCAGAGAAGAAATAAGTCTCAGTGCTCAGCAAGGAGGAGCAATGTCAACAGCTGCTGTATTCTAGTACTTTCCCATAACTTCCCATTTTTAAAGTTAGATGTCTGCTTTATTCTCATTGAATTATCAATATTAATATAATTTGTTTTCTTAAAAAGTGATTCAATTCTTGGACTACAACTTACTTACAATGTGGCAACAAACTAATATATCTTTACAGGAAACATGCTTATTTTTATTTTATGAAGTACATTTTTACCCTGGGTGAATATACTGTATTTGAAAAAGTAAGTTCAGCTTTATCTTCTTAAAGGGTTTAGCATGTGTTCCCACCCATGAAAACTGTAGAAATCCTCATTGAATCCCAGTGGCTCTTACATTATTTTAGAGGCAGAATTGGTGTAACATTTGGTTATTTGGCAACACTAGCAATGGGGCCGAATTGGGATATAAAGGAAGAATCCAGGGTTCCATTTACTGCAGTTCCAGATGTAAATCCACAAAACTGCACTCACTGTGCTCATTTGCCCAATACTTGCATGCAGAACACAGCAATGGATGCCACATTGTGGTCCCTCATGTTCTTTCTAATGCGTATGATGGTGATTTAATGATTAGGAGACCCATCACGAATACAGTTCTGTTGAACACAGGAAGTACTATATTCAAAAGTGATGAGCAAAACAATTTAGAAAGCTGACATTAAATTCAATATTTCCAGAGATATCACCTGATTTCCTTTTAAAAGTGAGCTGAACAATTCAGAAAGCTGACATCAAATTAAATATTTCCACAAATATTACCTGGTTTACTTTACTCGCTTTCATCTGGTATGGTACTTATGGATTGGAGGAAAGCTGAGGGATTACAATCTAAGCTTGGCAATTATGGGCCAGTAAGTTTGTCATCCGTGGTGGGCAAGTTATTTGAAGGTTTGGTAAGGGATCACATACAAAATTATGTTCTGGAGAATGGCATTATGAGCAGTAATCAGCATGGCTTTATGAAGGACAGGTCACGTCAGACTAATTTGATTGATTTCTATCTAGGTTAGTAAGAAGTTGGACAGTGGGGGTGCAGTAGACATGATCTATTTGGATTTGATACCATGCCCTACAAACGACTGCTTTCAAATCTAAGGTCTGTTGGTCTTAGATAATGGTACATTCTCTACTTGGGAGTTCTCAGTGGGGCCCCTCAGGGTTGTGTACTGGGTCCACTTTTGTTAACTTGTTCATTAATGACATAGGAGAGGGTATTATAAGTAATGTATCAGTGTTTGCAGATAATGCAAAACTCTACAGTCCAATCAATTCCATCCAGGATGTGACATCCTTGCAGCAGGATATTGACAAACTAGCAATCTGGGTGGCTAAATGGCAGATGAGATTTAATGTGGACAAATTTAAAGTCATGCACCTGGGATGTAAAAATATGCAAGCCACTTATACCCTTAATGGGACTGCACTAGGCAAATCCATAATGGAGAAGGACCTTGGAGTCCTTGTAGATAATAATCTTGGCTGTAGCAAGCAATGCCAGGCAGCAGCTGCAAGGGCAAACAAGGTTTTGAGCTGTATTAAAAGGGGTATAGATTCACGGGAGGAGGTGAGAGTGCTAGTAAGGTCCCATCTAGAATATGCTGTGCAGTTTTGTTCACCAGTGCTCAAACAGGACATTATTGAGTTAGAGAGGGTACTTAGAAGGGCAACTAAGCTGGTAAAGGGTATTGAAAGTCTTCCAACTAACACAAGGCACCCATACATATTTGGAAAAGGGTTTTATACTGTGAGAGCTGTAAATTTGTGGAATTCTCTCCCTGAATCAGTCGGACTGGCTGATACATTAGATAGCTTCAAGGAGCGGTTGGATGGCCTTTTTAGCAAGTGAGAATATACAGGGTTATGGGAGATAGCTCTTAGTACAAGTTGATCCAGGGACTGGTCCAATTGACATTTTGGAGTCAGGAAGGGATTTTTTCCCCCCTCTGTGGCACATAAGAGAGAGTTCAGATTTTTTTTTTTTGCCTACCTCTGGATCAACTAGCAGTTAGGCAAGTTATATAAAGGCATTAAGGTTGAACTTGATGGACATGTGTCTTTTTTCAACCTAACTTACTTACTATGTTACTATGTGATTCTAGTACTAGGGAGAAAATATTGTTGTATCTCAAACCTGGTTGCTGAAGGACATTAAGAGACAGATTTACTGTTTATACTAAGGAATTACATACGATTTCCCAGCAGTTCAATCTATTGTACTTTAACAAATCTTTCCTAACACTTGGAATTTTTTTTTTCAAATGGACACATTTATCAAAGCTAAGATACCTGTATCAGTTTATCAGAAGGTGTTTCATTGTATTGAACAAGTGGATGCCATTCTGTTCTGTGCAATGGTAGTGCTCAGCACTGCTCCGAAGAAGCACTGAATCCAATTTGACATCTGAATCCTAGCCCCCTAATGCAAATTGCATATGGAAAGTAATTGTTCCAGTGTCTAAATAAGTTACAGTAATGTTTATTGAGTGCTATCAACAAATAAACATTGGCCCCTAGGTGAGTTAACAATTCATACTCTGAGTTAAGGGACATGGACCTAAAGATAAAGGTGTCAACCATGTGTATACCCTTAAAAGGTGGCTGTCTAGGATAGGATTTCTGCTCAGAAGAGAAAGAGCAAATCATGTTTGATTGAAATCAAAGTTATAGAACAAAACTAACTTATCTTTAAGCAAATAGATTTTTCAATTGCATTTAGAAACTGATGTTCTAACAACAAATATTGATGACAATTCAAAATTACCTAAAATATAGGTTCTATTCATGCCGCAGACTTATAAGTAGTTTTATGTATTAAGTTTTCTATATTCTGTACAGCTTATGAAATCTTGTGGTCACCATGTCTTCTTTCAGCTTATTGCACTAGTTTTTTTCTGGATCACTATACTTTATTATGATACAAATATTCTTTGGACATAAGTTGTCCCATCTGATCCTAAATACCCAGTTCAACTCCCTATATTAATCTAGGTTTTACCGTTCATCTCATATTAACACTCTATCTTTAAGCCGTTATATCTGCATCTAATTATCCCTGTTAGATATCCTTAACAATTTCAACAAGAAAGATGATGCTATTGATTTGACCCTAACTTCATCATAAATTATTGAATATCTAGGTGTTTTATCAGTAAAACACTGATTCTTTTTTATCTTTAAAATATCCTTCTAAAACACTCTAGTAATTCTGGGGCAGATTCATCATGTCCTAGCAGTATTATGTTTTGATAAACTAGGATAACATAGCAAGCATATCTTACTTATTTATCTTATGTTATTAATGGAAACTTCAGAAAAAATACCTGCAAAAAAGAATTAAAATGGAAAAAAAAGAGTCACCTGCTTTAATGCACTTTACTGCTACTGCATGTTAACACAGTATGGACAGTAGCTGAAGACCTCTTACTGAGGCCAGATGCAAGCACCATCTCTAGAGGCTCTTTGATTAATTGGGGTGATCCACCCTGCACAACGAGGTCAGCACACACAAGCTTTCATTATTTTCTTAATTTACATCAATTAGAATTATGGTGTGCCCGGGGCTACTCTTGACTTCTAAAAACATGATCTACTCCTATGTGATGTTTAAACAGAGCACTAAAAGGGCCAAGACATATTTCATTAGCACATAAAACTCTAGTGCCACTGCCAACCATCCAAAGATTTATCTTGCAATGTATTACCAGGACATTAGCATAAATCATTTCTAATCATAAGAAACAAATGTAAATGTATTGGCATGCAAAGAGAGATGTTTGAAAATAGAAGCATTTTATTTCAGCATATCCTATGCAAGTATATTGTGTCTTTGTTGAATTAAGATAATTTAATAATCCAGGATTGCTTTATAAATTATGCTAGACTATGGTATAATCAATACATTTTACTTAGCGCAATGAATGGGATGTACTCATAAATGCTCATGTATTCTTAAAAGGCATATCTGAACAGTTTCATCTGGATAAGTGTTAATATTTGTTTCCAGGAGTTTCCAAAATGTTTTTCTACTGCAAGTGAGACCTTATCATATTTGATTATTTTCGCCAGTATTTTAAATCGAGAAGTAAAAGAGACATGAATAGGACTTGAACAATAGGAGTTGGATGTTACAACACGGTACTTAAGAAGAGGGATTGATTTTGGTGCCAAACACTATGATGGATTATCTTCTGATACAATAAGGTCATGGATATCATGATGCAATTAAAAGAAAACAGGATAGTTGCAGTAATGAGCATATGTAAGACACAAAGCAGCTCTGCATACTAATTAGGGTGAATGCCAGTTATACTCATGAAGTGTAGCTTTATTAGGAAGCTCTGTAGTTATTTATAAAAATGAATTTGAGCTTGTAATAGAGCTACGGCATTCAGTGGTTACAAAATGCATAAATAATGTCACCACTATGTATAAGTATATTATACATTTAATTTTAGATGAAATATCCAAAAAATGTTTTTTTAAATCAAATTTTCCCTTCTTCTGTTCTACCATTCTTATTTCTTCTAATGTTGACTAAATCATCTTTTCTTTCCCTGATCCCCTACCTAACTTTATTTTCTTTTACAGTTGCCCTTCTTAGAAAGTTATAATTATTGTTTTTGCTACACCATAGTTTCTTTATATTTATGCTAGAATAAACCTTTAACTGCCTCTCCATACAGACAATTACATTTTAGTGAACAAACATTATTATATTATTTATTTATTATTTTTTTTTATATATAACATTATTATATATAAATAGTGTACAAACATTATTGCAGTAGGCCAGGAGCTCTATTCATTTCCATTTTTGGTGAGAATTCTATACTCCCTTCTTATGTGTAATGATATGAAGGATAACGGACATTTATCAAACACCTTGACTCCTTTGCATTACATGTATGTATGTATGAATAATTTTATTTATGTAGAGCTACTAAGATATGCAAAGATATAAAATTTTACAATATTGAAAAGTACACATTGGCAGAACAAGCCTAGCCCTAATTAAGTATAAATAAACAGAGAAGAAGTGCAAAGTAAGAAACCCAGTAGAGCTGTTATGGCTTGTGCTCACATTTATATACTTTAAAATAAGTGTTTATAAGTGTAATGATCATTGTGCTCTTGCTCTTGCGCATTACAAGAACTAAAATCTTATTCCTTCTGAATGCTATGCATTACTGCAAGCTTGTGATTTAGAAAGATTAAAGGAATTGTTAAAATTCTTATACTTCTTTTTTATTTTTCAATTTTGCTTGTTCTTTTCTGTAAGTTATTATTAAACATCTGTTCTATCTGATTTTCTCCGTTAAACTGTCTTTTATGAGGTTGAAAGGTTTTTCTTTCCTCTTTTACAGTGGCAGTGACTCCTAAGCCCTAAACCAATATTACAAAAATGGCTCTTGTGATGTTGGTCTCTTTTTATATTAGATCAGATATGTAAGATGATGACATTAAGTTTGAACATGTGTTTCTTTCTGTAGATTTGACAGAGTATGATTATTTCCTGTATAATAACACTTTCAATTTCCTGTTCACTGCTTTACCATTTCCCATTATGGCAATCACTGGATAACATCTTTAGGACTGAGTATAGCTTGATTTAAAAATAAGAGCGATTAATGAACTGATTAAACATGTGGTTTGGAGATATAAGACAAAATCAATCTTAAATAAATGCTTTGTGAAACAATGAAAATATATTTGACATCAATATCACATTACTAAGCAACCCAATCTGTAGAACAGATTATAGCTTTTTGTTATTAGTTAAACATTATTCAGGATAAACATGCTCTTCAAAATCCACAAAATACAGTTTTTTAATTTCCATGTACATTTACAGATAACATTTACTGTAATGGACAACAACTGCAACATTTGTATAATGATCATGAGAACAGTACAGGTATTGGATCTACTCTTTGGAAAGCAATAATTCAGAACACTCTGGAAACTGGCAATGCCATGGCCCATAATTTGTATTTACATTTTAGATTCCCCGTTGTTCTGCAAAAACAATAAAATATGGCTCGTTTGCTAATATGACACATTGCTGGACAGAAATGACAAACATACAATTTGCATCCTGTGTTATAAGACTTTGTTTTTCATTGCACACTTTTTATTTTTAAAGGCTAATCATTTTGTGGCAGTTGAACTGGTCTCTTTTACTTGCACTTTTCTTGAGTGGTTTGAGCTCAGTCCAATACAGATCAAGATGATAAAATTAACTCTATGCAATTGGGTGTTTTGAAAAAATCAGACAAAATCTGAATAAAACCTCTAAATATTTTTATATTTTATTAAAGTTTTGGAAAGCAAAACTGCCCTGTAATGAACACTACTATTAACATCTACCTTAGGGAGTTATTATTTCAATGGATCCCTTTGCACATTGTACCTATACAAGCTTTGGATGCAATAATTAGTGATACAAATCTGTCCTGTTTTGCTTCACCAAACAATTCGCAAAACTATAGAACAATTTGTGAAACGCCAATAAATTTGCAAAATGTGGGTATCGCGTGACTTTTTTTTTGAAGCATGCAATTTTTTTGACACTAGTGACTTTTTGACACAACCGCACTTTTTTGATGCAATCGTCTATTTTTGCAGGTTATTGGTCCACACCTATTTTAACGTAACAGCCCCTTCTTTTTTCATGACCACACCTTCTTCTTAAGCAACCACACCTATTTTGCAGTGACCACAAATTTTTCATGATGAAATTTTGCAGAATTTTAGTGAAACAATTTGCCAATAACGAAATGTGGAAATTTGCTGCCAATCCATGCCTGTTGAAAAATTTGCTAATCACTATCAATAATTGCACAACAATGTTTTTTCAGAATGCAGTTTACCAGTTCAGATACTGGAATTAATCCATTTTCATGACATTTCATGACCTGTATTGGTGTCTCGTCTGATATCCCAAAACCCAGAACAAATGTCAAGGTTACCGTCATGCTCCTCTGACAGAAGGAACAGGGAAAGAGTCAGTAAAATTTTCACAAAAAAAACAGTCAGCACAGTACAGAGTCAGAATCCGGAAGAGTAGTAAATAACAGGCAAAGGTCGGTTCAGGCACTGATACAGCGATGGTCAAGGACATGCATAGGTTAAGACACAGAAAACCAAATCAGGAACGCACCCATGTTGTTTGACTTACATTGGGCAAGGACAAAATGGCCATGATGCCTTTAAATATTTAAGTTTCATGCCCTTGCACGTCATGTGAAAAAGGCACGCATACTTTCAATTCCAAAGAATGCACACTGGCACATAACCCCCCCCCATCCCCCACTAGATGATAATGTGTGAATATGTTTTGGTATATATTAGGCATTAGAACCCTATCCTATATTATAAGGCAAAATTCACTCCAATATACAAAAAGCAATTATGTGGTTCATTAGGGGATGAACCACATCAGGGAAGGGTATTTCTGCAGCCTGTAAAGTGGTTAAGCATAAATAATTACGTTATGTGCAGGGCTAGTCAGAAGGTGGTGCCAAAGCCTCCTGAAAGCCTATATAAGACAGTGTATGACCTCTTTAGGCCTGATACGATCAGCAGACAAGCAGAGTCAGTAAGTCCAAGAGGCTACCCAACACCTTAGGGCTGTAGCACACAGGGAGATTAGTCGCCCTAATCTCCCCGATATGCCATGCCACCAGCTAAAATGTAAATCGCCGGTGGGATGGCATTCGTGGCGTGGCGTTTTGCGGAAATCGCCAAAGTTGCCTCGAGAGGCAGTTTCGGTGATCAGGCCGCTGTGTATGCCATCCCACCGGTGATTTACATTTTCACCGGTGGGATGGCATTTCGGGGAGATTGTCCCGCGGCGACTAATCTCCCCGTGTGCCACGGCCCTTATTAGGATAGATAGAGAGGTAGAAAGAGAAGCTAGTTCTAGGAACAATAGCTAGACAGGATAACTAGTAAGGATAGTTTGGGTCCCCACAAGGAGTTAGCTGGGTTAGTGGCCTTGGAGAAGAGCTGTAGAGAGACAGCTGTGTAAACCTTAGGCACTATAGAAAACTGGGGTCCTGAAGGCTTCAGGGAAGGTAGGCTGCATGAAGATTGGGCAGTATAAGGAAACAGGGACCCTGGAAGCTCCATGGGAGATATGCTGCGTGCGGTGTGTGTGTAACTCATACTTGTGTCAAACTTGTGAGTTCTGGTTCATTGCAGCCTTTTGTGCATGCCTGATATTGTCAGTAAAGGCCTACACTGGTCTCGGCAAGACAAGATAACAACCCCGTTATATCATGTAACAAGCCTTCTAGAGATCCCTACATTAGATAGCATGAATCTACTGTGGTGAGTTACGTTATAGAAAAAACCCTTATATTGGACATATCAAAAGGTAGATTTATTTATTTATTTAGATTGTTTGCCTCTAGCTTTTATAAAGCAGTTTACAGTTTTGGCCTTACTAGTTTTCTGTTAATATAGCCAAAATCAGTGTGAGCTGTAATATATATTCTAAATGATATTCAGAGCAAAAGCAATAGTAAAAAAATTGCACATATTCCCACCACATCAGTGACCCTTTCATTTAGCTACAGACACCTGAGTGAACTGTAATTATTTTTTTATTGTAAGGGGGGCCTGGACAAAAATATGGGACCCCAAATGGTTTTAAAGGACACGTAAAAAAATTTAATCAGTGAACAACCTCTTTGAAAACTTTAAATACCTGCCACTCTGGGTGTTAAAAGGTTAACATTAAGGCTTCAGCATCCCCTTAATCACTTAAGAATCTATCTCTTACTCTAATCCACTCGGCCCCCTCCCTCAGGAATTTACTTTGGCTATTGGCTCCTAAACATGTTCAGTTCTTCTCAACTTAAGTTACTAAACACACCCTCCAGTCTAACAGCCAACGAAGGGATGGCATCCCATTCCTTAGATAACTGTTCACTGGAGAAACATATTTATGTGTGAAAAGGAAAATGACTGCTGGATGAAAGCTGCTATTTGCTTTAGAAAAATGTGATGATGATAGTGAACAGAGAGAACATATGCAGTACAAATGATGCAGTTTGGGTGGGGGAAATGTGTACAACCTTTATACATGGTAGGAAAATATAGGGTTTACATGTCCTTTAAAACCAACATATCCAGAAAACTCTGCTCTATAAGGTGGCGGAGTTAGCCTACAGGCTCAAGATACCCATTAACAGGGTGATAAATGCTGCCAACTTGGTCCTTCTGGTCCCTGTATGAGGCACATCAACACAGCTGCCTGCCTGATATCTAGCTAATAATTGGGCAGATGTTAATCAGGCATGTTTGAGTTTCCAATCGGGGCGAGGCTCATTGATACAATTCTCTTCTAATGGACTGCATTTACCTTCTTTAGGGCTGTGGCAGACGGAGAGATTAGTCGCCCGTGACAAATCTCCCTTTTCACGGGCGACTAATCTCCCCGATATGCCATCCCACTGGCTTGAATGTAAATCGCCGGTGGGATGGCATATGCGGTGCTGCGATTTCCCGAAATTGCAGAAGTTGCGGCGACTAATCCCCCCATCTGCCACGGCCCTTATGCTTTATGCTATCTCCTAGTGTCCTATCATAGTTAGTGAACCTATTATGGCTGCCTTGTTTGCTGTAAAAAAAATTTGAGGGCATATATCTGAAAAGTTGATAATTGAGTCCGTAAAAGTCGACAGAAAAAACCTTGGCAAGTAAAAGCTGGAGAGTATCTAGTATCTAAGTCAATTGAAATTCTCTCTAAGAATTTTATATTCCAAATTTTTAAAACATTCAAGATTTTCAACTCCATTTAGAACAATGTCTTTCTATCTTGTATTGAGAGTTTTCTTTCATGAAAAAATGCAACTGTGAATATTCAGTTTTTTTCTTACAAAAGCTGGTGCTCCAGAAAAAAAATGCTATAGTGGAAAAAGGTAGTCTCCAATGGGAGTATTGGGCAAAATTGTACTTTGGTTTTTATTTTTTTATGTAGTTTTCATTTGTATAGAGCCTAAGTCCATCATATTTTATGAACATGAGAATAAATGAAATTGGTTGACGTTTCGGCAGAACAAGTCCAGCAGTAAGCATGCTGTAAATTAAAAAAAAATGTAAGTCTTGCTGCTTTATGCACCAGAAAAAAGCCAAGATTGATAGATATTTTGTAAAATAGCACAGCCGCATGAAGCTAATCTCTGCTGCTTTGCTAGAGGTTACTCGAACAGTGTTACAACAGCAGGAAAACATAAGATGACAATGTTGCTTTACAAGGTCTGCAAGATTCCAAGATAAACCGCTGTCATGGTGAACTGGAATCCTTGAGATCAGGGTACAATGTGCAGTTCTACAGAACAGGGAATATAGCGAGAATACAATACAATTCATACACAACAATAATCTTATATTTACTTATATTTTCTACCTACTCTAATCAAACAAAGGACAATGCAGAACCTGTAGTATATTTTATTGCTTGACCTTAAGCAATTTTACCATCTTTGACAACCTTTGCCCAATACCTTGCTGTCAGTTAGACAAGAGACTCCATTACTTTATTTGTTTTTATAATCCTGTTTTTCCTTAGCTGACCTCTTTCCCTTAACATCCAAATGTACTTATATTGTGGTCTCATAGTTTCAGAAGGCACCCAGTCTCAAGGACAGAAGTTTGTTGATTGATGATAAATAGAGCCTAATTATAGTCTAATGCACAAAATAAAAAAACTTTTTAGATGTAATTCTTAAATGCGCTTCATGACAAGTGATTTTCAATAGTGATGAGCCAATTTTTTCGACAGGCATGGATTCTCAGCAAATTTCCACATTTCACCTTTGGCGAATTGTTTCGCGAAACTTCTGTGAAAATTTGTCACAAAAAAAATTTGTTGCACGGAAATTTTTGGGTGGTGCGTCAAATTGGGCATGGTCGCATAAAAATTGGGCGTGGTCACAGCAAAAAGCGTGGGCGACAAAAAAAAAGCCGCGAGAGACAAAAAATCGTGCAATAAATGCGTTTCGCGAATGTTTCGCAGGTTCGCGAATCTTCTTCCCGTTACGCAAATTTTATGGCGAAGCGAAATGGGACAGATTCGCTCATCACTAATTTTCAACTACCAATGTACTGCAGTTATTGAGGGGCCAATTGCACCTTTTCAAATCCATATGTTGTATGTTGATTTTTACAGATGGGGAGCTGAGAAGAGAATTTTCTGTTATTTCAAAAGGTATTCAGTGATATTTATCTTAATTTGTCCCCCTCCAAACTGTGTGCATGTTCGTGAAATTTACATCTGGTTTCTTGTGCCATAATAATAATAATGCATATGCCAGAAATGATGTCCTTCTCACACAAATGCAGCAAGAAAAGCAGAGCCACAAAGGGTGTCTCATTTGTGAAGCCTTTCCAGTTTGCCTCAAATGCCTCAGAGGGCAATTGGACCACTCTCTGGATCAGCTTTGTTTTTTTACAACTACTGTATTTTTTAGTAACCCTGTATTTTCTTACATAATAAAAAGCCATCCAACCCATTCTTAAAGCCATCTACTATATGTACCAGTACAACCGCTACAGGGAGAGAATTCCATGATATACTACTTTATGCCTGTGTACCATAAACAACTCCTGCCTTGTAAATGCTACCTGCTTAATTCAGATGGCAGTTACAGGGAGCCCTGCAGTGATCTGCAGACAAGTTACCAAACCTTGAGAATCACCAGAAACTGTCCTAACAAGAGTATACTAGGGTCTACTCCACAAGCAGTTTGCAATTACTGTTGCTATTTTGTTTCCTTTTTACTTGCCAGTTTTGTGCATGCACCCACTATGCTGTATATTGCATTTTATGTGTCCCACTGCACTAATTCAGGGCAACATAAGGGGGCACATTTACTAATCCACGAACGTCCGAAAAGCGTCCGAATGCGTTTTTTTCATAATGATCGGTATTTTGCGATTTTTTCATAAATTGTCGTGACTTTTTCGTAGCCGTTGCGACTTTTTCATAGCGTTACGACTTGCGCGAATTGTCGCAACTTTTTCGTAGCCATCGCGCCGAGTACGAAAGTTTCGGATTCATTCAAGCTTCAGTATCGTGACTTTCCTTGGGCCAGGTTGGAGCTGCAGAGTGCCATTGAGTCCAATGGGAGGCTTCCAAAATCATGCAAAGTCTGAAAGTTTTTCCCGCCGTTTACGAGCGCTCAATACAAAAAAGTCGCGACAATTTACGAAAAAGTCGTAACGGCGACAAAAAAATCGCAAAAAATACGAAAAAGTCGCAAATTGTTTCCAATCCAAATTTTTCCCATTCGGATTCGGATTCGTGGATTAGTAAATCAGCCCCAAGCTGTTCCACTGCATTTTTAGGTTGGACTGTGTTGCTAAGCTGTCAGCAGCACAGCAAATAGTCAGCAGTTTGCATTTTCCTGCTGTAGTATGGTAATTAAGTACTCTGATAGGGGCATATTTGCTAAAGGGTAAAACTTACAATTTGGAATATTTTTGCCAAAAATAAAAATTACTCAAAGAAGAATACTATTGAAAATTCTTTTTATTTGGAAATACTCACATCTTCTCTAGAGATGTAGCGAACATCGCCGAAAATGTTCGCGAACCCGTTCGCGGACTTTTGCCAAAACTCGCGAATATTATCGAACTTTGCGAACCCCATAGACTTCAATGGGAAGGCGAACTTTAAAACCTAGAAAAGCCATTTCTGGCCAGAAAACTGATTTTAAAGTTGTTTAAAGGGTGCCACGACCTGGGCAGTGGCATGCAGGAGGGGGATCAAGCAAAAATTTCTCTGAAAAATACTTTGTAAAAAAAACACCAAAAAATAACGCAAAAAAAAAAAAACCTCCAAAAAATAACGCCAAAAAAAAAAACCGCCAAAAAATAACGCCAAAAAAAACCGCAAGCTATTCCTATGTATATGCATAGGCGATAAAACGCGGCGGAAAAACCAAGGCGAAAAAACGCGGCGCCAAAAAAAAACGCGGCAAACCCAAAGTGGCGAACATCGGCAAAAGTCCGCAACACCCAATGTTCGCCGGCGAACAGTTCGCTACATCTCTAATCTTCTCTCCAGGTGAAACCTCCTGTGAATTGAACAAGTATGAATTTTCACCAAGAGAAATATCTATAGGTTTAGGCTGGTGAATAACCATTACAGATATGGGACATATTATCCAGAATGCTTTGGACTTTAGGTTTTCAGGATAAAGGGTCTTTCCGTAATTTGGATCTCCATTCTTTACGTCTACTAAAAGTAATTAAAACATTAAAAACTATAGGATTGTTTTGTCACCATTAATTATATCCAAGTTGGTATCAAGTAAAAGGTACTACTTTATTATCACTTTATTATCACCAAATTACCATTAAAAGCGCGAATTATTTTATTAAAATGGAGTCTATGGGAGACCTGTAATTTGGAGCTTTCTAGATAAAGGATCCCATACCTGTATAAATATAGAGCAGCCACATTTGCATTGCATTAACTGTGTTTTCTCCTCCATGCTAAATTCTACATTGATTTCTGACATACATTATTTCTTAATGGAATAAATTCTTTCAAGAGTTTTCACTCAACAGTTGTAGGGGGAAAAAGCAATGGTGAATCTAAATGCATTCATCCTTCTACCCACAGAGAACCCTGAAGGTATAGTGCAGGTAGTAGTTATTTGCAACGACATGTCCCTCTTCAGAAAGATTTAATAGTGATGGTTAAAATGCTGTTTTCTTTGGATTAGGATTAATACCAGTAAAATAGGCAAAACATAATATATTTTGGGTGTCTGTATTAATCAAGAATAAAGATAATGCAGACTTTTTTTAAAGATCAGCAAGTGATTCACAGACTATATCTGATTTGTTTAAACAACTCTTCTGCTATTCATCTCTCTTTGTTTTTCTGCCTTCCATACAGTCTACCAAGCACGTTAACTGGTTGTGCATCATCTTGACTGATTGTTTGCCTGATGACTACCATTAACTCTAGGCTATCACCAATGAGAGGCAACTCAATAAACTATAAATTATTTTCCTTCACTACTCAGGTCAATTTATTACTGCAAGTTACCTTTTGTGAGGAACAATATCCACTCCTTGGATGGAAAGCTCCTACTAAATCAAAGCAAACAGCCAATTTCAATCATGACCCATGTGACATTATCTTTTGGCATTCACATGTCACTCAACTTAGCTTTCTGCTATTGATTTCTTAAATCAGTAGGTGTAATGCACTGTGATTTCCTTACTGCAAAATTCACACAGCTTCAACAGTTTAATCAGTAGGGTTGGTTTTATCTGTATGATGTACTGTTCTTTAAGAATTATTTATTTGACCATTTATAACACAAATATTAAACGACACATAACATACACAAAACTCTTAAAATAACTGTTAACTTTTAAATTAACTGTTAATAAAGGGATAATGGATCCTGGATTTATGCAGATTTATGGATTTATTTATCTTCTGTACTACTGCACATAACTTTTTGTTGCCAATAATATTTTATTAAGTAGGGAGGAAATATTAATGATGAAGAATAAGTGGGATCAGCTTGAATGTATTACGTCACTGAAGAAATCTGTTGTTAATCCTCCAAAAGACATCAAGAGGCTAGAAGATGCAATCATGCAATCAGCATTCTTGGAAGGGAGTTGGAGCTCAAATAATATTTACACTGAATCAGATAAACTGATAATAGGATACGCCACAAATCCACAGTGGATAGGATATGGCTTTTTCTATGAATATAGCAATAGGCTGCTGTCTTTCCTGATTTGCAAAAAAGCAGCAGAAAAGATGTGCTTCTGAGGAGTAAAGCTGACCATACATGTTTGGATTTTAGTCTTCTTCTGACAAATGTTTGGATATCATTTGTACGTTTAAATGCAACAATCTAAAACTTAAGTCCAAGACTGGATGGTTTTCATCCTATGGTATTAAACGAGCTTAGCTCTGTAATCCCCTTCTCAGCCTGAGAACTTTAGGCCTGTTAGTTTTACATCATAGGTAGGAAAGTTTTTAGAAGAGGTAATAATAGATAGGATTCTTGAATACATTGCAAATCACAAAAACACAATAAGTTTGTGCCAGCATGATTTTATGTGACACAGATCTTGCCAGGCTAATTTAATTGCAGTAACCTCAATGCTTGAATAGTAGTGGATGTCATCTACTTGGACTTTGCTAAAGCTTTTGATACAGTACCTCACAGAAAGTTAATGATTAAATTGAGGAATATTGGCCTGATAATATTTGTAATCTAATTGGGCCAGTGTTGTTAGTGAAGTACCGCAGGGGTCAGGCCTTTGCTTTTTAACTTGTTTATTAATGACTTAGAGGTGGGCAAAGAAAGTACTGTTTCTATTTTTGCTGACAATACTAAATTGTGCAAAGCTATAAGTTCCATGCAGGATGCTGCCACTTTGCAGAGTGATTTGAGAAAATTGGAAAACTTGGCAGCAAAACGGAAAATGAGGTTCAATGTTGAAAAGTGCAAAGTTCAAAGCTATATGGCTACTAAAGCAAATAAAGTACTGTCTTGCATAAAAAAGGGCATTGAGTCAAGGGATGAAATCATAATTTCATAAGAGACGTTAAACTAAACTGATAGGTCAGTATAGGTTTGTGTGTGCTGGGTTCACTTGGAAGGGTTGAACTTGATGGACTCTGGTCTTTTTGAACCCTATGTAACTATGTAACATTCAGACTGACATTGTAAGATAAAGCCATAAAAAACAAATCGGGGGATGTTCTGAAAATGAAATAGTTGGCAGACACTAATCGTATGAAAGTAACTTCCATTGTAGGTGCCCCAAGGATATTGTCCAATGCACATTAGAGATGCAGATTTTATCAATATCCAACCAAAATTTTCCAATCTGGCCAATCGGCTAAACGATCAATCGCTATGATACAAAAATTATCAGAATGAAAATTCTGAGCCCACACATGGCCAGCTTTACTCAACAACAGTTGAAAAAAATGAATGTTTAGGTCAGATTACCATTGTTTTCTGTTTGGAGGCACTCTGTATGCACTATGTATGTCCTCTTTAAGCCTGCTGAATAGAATTACAATGAAAAATATATTTTTTTTCCAGTGTAAAAATTTCTGTATCTAATTGCAGCCTAGTCAAATATTGAGATATTGGAGATTTTGAAAAGCAAGGTTCGCATCAGGCCTTGCATGTGGACGTCTCTGGATAGGTCTGCACAGATTTGTAGTTTAACCCTTTTTCTCTGCTAGCCCATCTCTCAGGTTGCCTAAGGAGTGGGATCTTACCTGGTGTCATTGTAAAATGAATACCAGAACCTTGAGCTTTTCATCTTTTGTGTTTTGCTGCTTGATGATTGGAAGCTAAGCAAGCCTTTGTTTTGGGTTCTAATTTTACCTATGAATAACACCCCCAGGTGATTTACCTCTGCATAACACCCTCATTTTATTCAGTGATCTGGGTTTTGGGTTTCCAAATTGGGCATCCAATTATTTTGTGAAATCACCACAACCTGGTAATTGAACTGCTACACATTTGCCAGCAGTCAAAAGGTCAAATGCCAGTTATTTATTATAAATATTGTGTAGTGATTTTCAAGGTTTCTCTTTCTCTTTAGTTGTAGTGTTTAAACTGCTGTTAATTAAACCATTCAGTTTCAAAAAATATTAAACAGTTATTAAACCTTTGTTATTTAAATTTTTGAAAATCTATAGACTGTTATCTTTCTGCACTAGATGCTGCCATCTGCTCTATGGATGTGTCATGGATATGTCACAGTGTTTTCTGTTAGGATATAATCTAATGACCTCCTGTAGAGAGCAGATCATGGAACACCTGCACATGGTAAAGAGAGATTGGGCTCAATTGGGAAACAGTTTTAACAAATGCTGCAGACCTTTAATCAACTTAAAAAAGTGCAAGTTGTAAGTTGTATTTTAGTTATCTCATCTTTATGCATAAAGAGTATTCATTTTTTCTATCGGAAACATGTCTTGAGGATTATTAGTTTTCTATTTATAATATGCTCACATAGAACAAACAAATCAGTACTAGACTAGTTCATAAACTAAAGGTAAATGCTCTAGCCCAACATTTATAATTAATTATTTAACCTGATCTCAGATTCTATTTTGGTTAGATGATGATGTTATAAACTGGTTTATATAATTAAAGTGTCAAGCTATGATCTAGCTGATGCAGCAAAAAAAAAGAAAACAAAAAAGGAAGAACCTGGTTTCGTTTTTGTAGCCTTTCTGTCACGACCATAATGTACCTCCCTTCTGTCTTTTTTCTTTGTTATATTCACACACTCTACTCTTCCAATTGCTTTAGCCTGAAGCAGTTGACATTTACCCCAGCTAGATAATCGAGGAATAACATTTGCGTTACAGTTTAACATGACCCCTGCCT
The DNA here is from genome assembly GCF_000004195.4 of Xenopus tropicalis. Taxonomy (NCBI): domain Eukaryota; kingdom Metazoa; phylum Chordata; class Amphibia; order Anura; family Pipidae; genus Xenopus; species Xenopus tropicalis. The sequence goes on from NC_030682.2 coordinate 67,506,698, forward strand.
CTACAGCTCTTTTTAGATTACCTTCCAAAAAATGGTTGCTGACACTGTACTGATGCAGAATGAGGAGGAGGAGGGAGTAAGGGGGGAGCAAAAGCAAGCTTATTATGGTAGCAGCACAGTCAATGTCATGAGGAGCTGCTCTGCCCTTTTCAGTTCTGGGTGAGCTACTATTAAGGAAAAGGTATTAAAAAAGGACGATTGTGATGCGTGCGACATACAGGTTAAGCAAAAAGCAAAGGTTAATGGATTGACTGTTACCTGTGCATGAGGCTTAAGTGTTGCCCTATACACAAGAGGATTGCTTCTGCATTTATTTTTACAGAAGGTAACTGAATTAAATGGCTAATTTATTCTAGCACAACTCAATTTCAGAGTCCTTTTTTAAGTAACCAAGGACAAACCATAATAATAAGAACTAAGCAGTTGCCTTAGTTCTTAAAGTGGGTAGCTGTTTATCTGAGAATTATGTGGATATATTAAAAATGCAATGTATTTTCTTACACTGGTGCTAAATAGTGTATTTTAATTTTGTGACAATAACGAATAATGTTATTCAAGAGTTAAAAGTTAACCTATGCTAAGGCTAGGCAGTCAATATATATAGCAGTTTATACCCACATATGCTCACAAATTATATACAGTATATAAATATATATTTATTCACACATTATTTATATATATATATATATATATATATATATATATATATATATATATATATATATATATATAAATAATAGATAGATTCGATGGCAATGTGAAAATAAAGATTTTTTATTTTTTATGAAAGACCTTGGAGTGCGCCTTCTATATGTTTCATATTATATATATATATATATATATATATATATATATATATATATATATATATATATATAGGTATCGGACCCCTTATCCGGAAACCCGTTATCCAGAAAGTTCCGAATTAAGGAAAGGCCATCTCCCATAGACTGCATTATAAGCAAATAATTCTAATTTTTAAAAATGATTTCCTTTTTCTCTGTAAAAATAAAAGAGTACCTTGTACTTAATCCCAACTAAGATATAATTAATCCTTACTGGGGCAAAACAGTCCTATTGGGTTTGTATAATGTTTAAATGATTTTAGCAGACTTAAGCTATGGCGATCCAAATTACAGAAAGACCCTTTATCCGGAAAACCCCAGGTCCCAAGCATTCTGGATAACAGGTTCCATACCTGTATATATATATATATTTTTTTTTTACCAGGTTTTTTCCTTATGCAAAAATGAAAAAAAAAAACCAACACAAAATATATATGTACCACTTCCACCACATGCTTAAAATGGTAGTTCACTTTTAAAATAAAAGCGCATTTGTATGTGTAGTATGATGTCAACATACTATTGCAGTTTAACAATTATATTATAATTATATGCAGCTGGTCTTCATGTTTTTATTTTTGTGTTTTTTTGTAATTAAATTAATTAAATTTAGCTTTTTCAACAGCTCTTGTTTGCAGTAGTTAAAATGGGAGCATGGAATATACATTGAAGAGAGTTTGAATAGAAAGATAAATAATACAAAGTAAAAATTACAATAAAATAGTTTTTGGCTCGGGTGTAATTCATCTCCATTGAAAGCAGTAGAGAGGCTGAAGAAGGAGGCAAATAATTCATAACATTTTAAAAAATATGATCAGCTGTAAAGCTGCTAAGAATAGGACATTTTATAATATACTACGTAAGTTACCTTAAAGGTGAACTAACCTTTTAATATTTGTCATTTATTATACTCTAAAAAGCAGGGGAAAACTTTCTTATTTAGAAATTAGGACGATTCTGTGTATCTCTGTTTGCTGTCATTGGAGCCAGAACCACATGTTTTTTTACTCTTGAAAGTATAGCCCACACTGGTACATATGTACCATTGCTATGCATTATACAGATATAGGATCCCTTATCCGGAAACCCATTATACAGAAAGCTTCGAATTACGGAAAGTCTGTCTCCCATAGACTCCATTTTAATCAAATCATTCAGAATTTTAAAACTGATTTCCTTTTTCTCTGTAATAATAAAACAGTACCTTGTAATTGATCCCAACTAAGATATAATTAATCCTATGGAGATCCAAATTACGGAAAGACCCCTTATTCGGAATACCCTTGGTCCCGAGTATTCTGGTTAATTCCAGTATTCTGGATAATGGGTCCTATACCTGTACAAGCTCTGGTACCAAGACAGATAATTTTTTCATCCTATTATTCAGCATTTTATTAATTAAAGTATCTTTTGTTTACTGTATATAAAGTACTGCAAATATCGGCTTAGCTTGCAAATTATGTTGTAGGTCCCATCCCATGTGAGCAAAGAAGGCTGGCACTTTTACAGCAATGCCATTTCTGCATGCATTGTAACTAGAAAATTATCTCCAATGGTAATTTTTACTACATGCTCTATCTAGTGGAATAATGAATACCACAATATATAATGAATATTCTATTAGATATTGGCCAGTTAAAAATAGTTAAAAAACAATATAATAAATGAATATTCACATCTATTTGATATTGGCCAGTTAAAAATAGTTAAAAAGAAAACATGAATTTCTAAATAGTATAAATGTGTTATGCTCATGAGTAAAAAATGATTCACCTGATGCATGGGTTAATGCTTGTTGGGTGCTTACATATTTATTATGGTGCAGCTGACACAGCTTCACGTAACATTTTGGACTAACCAAGGCCATTTGTTAAGCCATATTCTCCTTCCAGTACTCTGTCACAGCCTAAAAAGCTGCAGCTGGGGGTAAGGAAGGGGTTTGTGTTTATGCAGAGAACTTGTCAGTGAACTGCTGGTTTGTTTTCATTGAGCTCGGAAGAAACATAAATAGAATCTAACTTTACTTTTAATTTCAGATTTTTCCCATGTTTGCATGAGACCTTGAACTAATATTAAAAATTGAGTTCACTACAGCTTTAATGCATGTTGGCGTGTCAAAGCATGTGGGTATGGCTTAGGGGGTTAAAATAATAGTGCACTTTTCATTAATTATCATTGTGACTGTAAGATGTTTATGGGACATTTAAGGGGTCCTCTATCTCCGGGGCAGGGTGGAAAGTGCAAAAAAAGTGCATTCTGTTGCATTTCAGAACCCAAAGCCTTGGGGGCACATTTACTAATCCACGAACGTTCCAAAAGCGTCCGAATGTGTTTTTTTCGTAATGATCGGTATTTTGCGTTTTTTCCGTAAATTGTCACGACGTTTTCGTAGCCGTTACGACTTTTTCGTAAATTGTCGTGACTTTTTCGTAGCGTTACGACTTGCGCGAATTGTCTCGACTTTTTCGTAGCCTTCGCGTCGAGTGCGAAAGTTTCGGATTCGTTCAAACTTCAGTATCGTGACTTTTCTTGGGCCAGGTTGGAGCTGCAGAGTGCCATTGAGTCCTATGGGAGGCTTCCAAAATCATGCAAAGTCTGAAAGTTTTGCCCGCCGTTTACGAGCGCTCAATACGAAAAAGTTGCGACAATATACAAGCAAATCATAATGGCTACTAAAAAGTCGTGACAATTTACGAAAAAGTCGTAACGGCGACAAAAAAATCGCAAATAATACGAAAAAGTCGCAAAATGTTCATTTCCAATCCGAATTTTTCCCATTCGGATTCGTGGATTAGTAAATCAGCCCCTTGGACTAACCCCTGGAGTAGTACACTGACTGCATTCAACAGTGCTCTATTAAAAAGGACCAGGTGGGGGGGGGAGGCATATAAGCATTCCCCTTTTGCCTCCTACTTGTTTTGTGTGTCATTCAGACTTACAATTTAGGGAAGGGCAGAGGATGCAGGCCACAACAGGGCCTTGTCCTTATCACCTGCTGGATATTTTATCTGGTGTGAGGTGCACGGTCATTACTGTGGGTAGTTTAGCCAGAACTTCTTTCCAGGGTATTGCCTGCTGTGTGGTCTCGGGAAAGGTAAATGACATACAGTATAATGTTGATTTTCAGCTGTAATTCTTCTCCACCAAACTTTACAATCAGAATAATTAAATCATGAATTTTTTCTTGACACACACCATTTTCGGCATTTTGCAAATTTTCCGCCGCTTTGCAAATCTTTTTAAAGATTTGCAAATTTTTCCCGAAGCAAAACGAGACAGATTCGCTCATCACTAATCATGAATCAGTGATTCATCATGACAGAGAATAAAGTTCTGCTGACTTAAAAGCAATTAGTGACAACCTTTACAACACTGCAATTAGTATTGCGCATGGCACTGTTTGGCTTCTGTGCAGCTTCTTGCCCATGGAAGCCAATGTAAAATTCTGACAAACTGTTGATTCTTTCAGAAATAGTCTGAGCAGTGAGTGCAAGCACTCGATGGACCCTTTCTCTAAATGTGTGGCCTGCCCTTTTACCACTGAACCATTCATACAATTGACTGGCGAAGCTCAAGAAAGGCAGTTAACAAAGTATGGTAAATGTGGTTCATGAGCATGTTATCGAAATGGTGGAGTGTGGTCAAGTTTAGGTGGAAACCTGATAAGGTTTTTTCCTGTTCATTTAAAAATTTTACAAACACATTAAAATATATTTTGCAAATGCATATCTAAGTCTAAAACAATAATTTTGAAATTGACAACATTATGGAAGGTATTGTAAACAGGGCATAAATAAAGGAAGCAGACCCTGGGACTGCTGGTGGACCCAGGAGGTTTAGGGGGACCAGTGGTTCACTAATTCATAAGAATGTGTATTAATAATACATTTTACATGTTTGGAATTATGCAATATTTAATAATACATATTTGACTTTTACATGTCAATAACTAATATATCGAATAAAATGCTCTTCTGTATCATTAATGTTCTATTATACTACCATGTTAATGACTTCATATAAAATTCACTTCTTCATCTATAAAAATGAATAGTAATAATACCAGCTTTACTGCTACAATAAATTCAAAATGGCAGCTAAATATATCTTTAAAACAAAGTGAAAAGAAACATAAGGCAAAATATGAGTTTCACAGCACTACATAATGTATGAGATTCTTGCTACATAAAGATAAATTGTTCCCTATAATAGTTTCCTCAGTTTTGCCTTTAGTTAAACACAAAATCATGGCTGTATCTTTCACTTGGACGTATTTTGTTTCATGGCTCTTAAAAGCTGACTTTTATGAGATTATTTGGCCAGTGATTTTTTTTGTTGAGAAATGTGTGCTTTATCCTACTCATTCATCTGCGGCTACAATATTTCTGTTTGCCACCCTCTCTGATAAATGACTGAAGACTGTCTGCTACACTTTATTAAAAAGGAATAACAATTTTTGTATGCACCTTTCACAATGTAAAGGGGGGACCATGAATCAAAGGACACTGCCTGTCTGTGCCTGATAAATGCATCGTTTACCAGCTGAGGAGTTATTTAGGACTGGCTATTAATTTAAATCACATTTATCTTCCTAGAATGGGGGGAGGCTGTTGTGATAGGACTGCGAATGACCAATTGTGCAGCTAAGTGCACATTATTTATTACTGCTGCCTGAAAAGCACTGCACAATATGTTTAAAAAGCTATGGCAATTACCATGGTTAATCTAGTCAGGCTAGCAACAAATTTCTATGTTGTTAGCAAAATTCATTTTTTAAACTTTTTTTCTTTCTATCAGAGGATACTGATACCGCCCTACAGTAACTGACCAAATCAAATTAGCATTTTTTAATTAAAAGAGAAAAACAGGGAGCATCATGCTAAATCACAACAGATATTCACATATTGGATGAGTAGTAGTTTCATAGCTGCCAGCATCTATTTGCCTGTCTAGAAATATGTGTTGGTTTGTCTGTGCATAACCAAGGTGGGCAGGTAGCTGGGTTAAATATAATTCTGTCAACTGAATTTACAGAATTTTTATTTTGTCAAATGCTTTTTTTTCTTGGGTAAAGGTATAAGGAGCTCAGTATTTTTTAAATATATTCATATTCTTTACTCGATTGTCATTTCAGTTCTTGGTCCTTTGATTATATATTGCTCTATTATTTATAAGCACTTTTATAGACATTTTTCTTATTTATCCTCTAATTATTCTTTGTTGTAATATTTTCTATACACCTTTACAATGGTTTTTGACAGAAGTGCTCACCCTTTTTGCACAATGATTGATAAATGTTCCTATCTGTACACTGTTATACTGGACTAGACCTCTGTGGCAACCCTCTGTCTAATTTCCGACTATCAGATTCTTGGGCTCATAAACAGTGATCTGAAGAGCATAGTTCAAGGATGCCATCCTATGGGAACAATTTTTTGTAATGCACATTTATTGGGGGGGGGGTTCTTTTTTTTTAGAAAAATAACTTCAGGATTTAGAAATGGAAAAAAATTCCCAACCAAATAAATCTTGCTTTTTTTAATAAAAAGCTTTTCTAGAAGATAAAATATATGCAAATATTTTTGCATATAATATATTGTTTGTCATATTAAATACAGGTATGGGACCCGTTATCCAGAATGCGCCGGACCTGGGGTATGCCAGAAGGGGTCTTTCTGTAATTCAGATCTCCTACCTTAAGTCTGCTAAAAAATTATTTAAACAGTAATTATTTCCAATAGGATTGTTTTGGCTCCAATAAGGATTAACTATATCTTAGTTGGGATCAAGTACAAGGTACTGTTTTATTATTACGGAGAAAAAGGAAACCATTTTTAAAATTGTGAATTATTTGCTTAAAATGAAGTCTATGGGACATGGCCTTTCTGTAATTCGGACCTTTCTGGATAATGGGTTTCTGGATAAGGGGTCCAATACCTGTAGGTTTTGTGAACATAAACAATGGAAAATGGAAATAACATTGTACAATTGTTATTTGCACTAGTTTACAGTGTATGTTATATTATTTTATTTTGGTCTTATTACTGCAGTGCAATTTTTTATTTTTTAATATTTTAATTTTCTTTCTATGTTTAGAAAGTGCAAAACTGAACTTGTAGTGGTGCTTGTAAATTACCCCTTTTGTGTGCTTATGAATTTTTGTATAAATACCTTTCTTCTGCAAGGTTTGCAAGGTTTGCTTTTTTAAACTTTAGCTATTTTGCAAACATAGGAAAAGTTTTCCAGCATGTTAATCTCTTTATAGCAATCTCATTCAGATTAAGGCTGAGGGAAGTAGCTTTTTTTCTAGTGCTCTTTACTCAGATATATTAAAGCTTTCTGCAGAATAAATATAATGTTCTAGGTGGCACTAATGTAGCAAATCTATTGGCAATAAAATGCCAAAATGATTTTCATTCTCCTTTAATCCACTTAATTTAAGTTTTCACTGTTGATGAGTTCACACTACAGGGGTCATTTACAACCCAGGGGGGCTAAAGTGCAAGAGCACTAAGGGCACAAGAATGCACCCATTCATTCTTATTTAACAGCACTTGCACCCCCCAGGCTTTATTCCAGTAGTCCCAGTTTGAAAATACAGCACTCAGTACAAAACAGCGTCTTGTACTTACCACAGGGGCAGGGCTGGGCAGATGTGAACCTTCCACTCATAGGTTACCTTGCAAATCAAGAAGATTTTTGAGAAGAATATGTCTTGTCTCTTTGTCTGTTAAAGTTGCTTATACCCTTTAGTGAATCTCAAGAGAACCGCACCATTTCCGTGGTCTGTTAGTTGCATCTGTGAAAAAAACTTTGTCATCTCACACAGACAATATACCATTAAACTCTATTAGAAATTTAAATTTTCAGTCATCCTTCTTTACTTTCCCATAAAAACCTCATCTATGAAAATAAAAAAGGTTGCAGTTCTGCTTTGTGTGTTGAAGTCAGGCCTGCTGTACTTGTATTGAAGAATTTTGCATGACAAGGGGACTCCACAATTGACTGTTCACTTTGAGTCAACCCACTGAACCCGTTTGTTACATACCTTAATGTAACACCAGGGGTAAAATGGCCACAGCATTTATTCACATTTTATTACATAAATAGGACCTTGCCAGTCTAACCCAAGGCAATATTCTAAAGCCAGAATTCCATAAGAGATTGCTTCTATGCTCTGCTGTTTCTCTCTGAAGACTTAAATTTCACTTCCATAGTTGCCATTTGAGATCACCACTATATGTCATTATATACACCACTAGACTGTCTCATCTACAGAGAGGATGGCCCCAAACTGTGCTGCACAAACCATGTGAGAAGTTCAGTAGCCCTGTTGCCAGTTCTGCAATGTCTCGATGATAGTAAATCCAAGCAGGCTGTCACCTAACACATGCAGTAAGAGCATCTGTATCAACTGTACCGTGTGTAGGATCCCTGTCAACTCCACCACCGAAAGTTCCGGGGGCCCCAAAAGGGCGTCGGTGAAGACCGGGGTTAGACCTCCATTAATGAATGCTGACATATATCTGCTTAAAGCTCTGCAGATAGTTGTAAATAATCTTTTGCCATTTTTAAGTTAGTTGGCAATTTAGTTTGTAACCACCAGACTCATTATTTTACTTTGCCCACTGACAGGTACAGATAGTCCTTACTCCAGCTACTCAACACCCTTTTTATGTCATAAATAGCGATGAGCGAAACAGCGGAAAATTTGTGAAACGCATTTGTCACGTGATTTTTTTTTTTGTCGATCACGTCTATTTTTTGTCGGCCATGTTTTTTTTTTTACGACCACACTTTTTTTACGCAGCCGCTCCCAATTTGACGTGCAACAAAAAAATTCTGATGTGAATTTTCCCAGAAGTTTCGCAAAACAATTCGCTGCAAATCCATGCCTGCCAAAATAATTCGCTCATCACTAGTCATAAAATAGCTTGTGCTTGCCTGAGCTGAAGCTACTGCTTTGTGGGCTGCTCTAACCTGGGGTCAGTCAGTCACAACTCAAGGCAGGGGCGTTTTTTGCCCCCTGAGCCACCCAAGGCAGCTCCTCCAATGCTCCCCTGTTACTGTAAAGCAGATAATAAAGAAATCTAATTCTGCCCATCTCTCCACAGTGCCCTTAGAATATATTTTCTTTTTTTTTTCCAGTGGGTAAATGTTCTCAAACAACATCAGAATCTTTAAGCCTATGTAGATACAGAAAGAACATCCTCAGTTGGGCCAGGGTGACCTGGTCCATTAAGCCTAATAATCATGGTTACTGATGAGAAGGCATATTTTTATGTAAAGATGTAAACATTTGAACTAAGCAGACTTTAAGCAGTCTAGATGATATCTGATCTGGCAGTTTGTCTATGCTCTGCATAATGTTGTCATGTGTTTGAATTCTAACAATCCAACTCACAATTTTTATTCCTTGAGGGATTACCAGTTGAAAATAAATATAAAATGGAATATCTCTGAAAAGACTGATGACCGATGTAAGTAAATAATAGGGAGTAGACCCAAAGCAAAGACACTAATGGGTCTATTACCCTTTTGGTAGAAAACAGGCTGAATATTATTAGTATTTTTGAAATGCACTGATAGATTTCTTAGGCAAGCATGTTTTCAAAACCTTACTGTTTTACTAGGCTATATAGTATAGAACTCAGAGATAGATGCAAAAAAATGGTGTACAAAAAACATGTCATTAGAAAACAATTGAGAGCTTAAGAATTTCATTGCTTTCCGTATTTGTCCCTTTGACTTTCATTGGTGACACCAGGTCTGAAGTGGTTTAAAAAAATTGTGTATTTTATAGGGTTATTATTGCATGTTCACCTTAATAAATACCACAAATCACTCTTCATAGGGAAGTTCAAAGAATGTGATGGTTAGTATAATTTCTGTGTAAGGACAAAAATGTTCCCACTCCTGCAATTTTTTTTTAAAATTAATCATTTCAACCAACTTTATGAGTATGGCCCTAGGGTGTACACCTTTGTTATCCTTTTGTCAAAAACCATGACATACATCTCTGTTGCCCATCTGTTACAATGATAAGTGGCTGTTATGGAGCCAACCAGTGCATGGAGGTCTGCATGAATGTTAATATTTTTGTGCTGTGAAATTTGTATCTAATAAGGACTGCATTATTGTCTAAATAGGAAAAAGTATTTTATCATTGCATTTATTGTTATCAATGATGTAATTTGAAGTAATGATGTGATTAGAATTATTAACTGAAACTGCAGTCATAATAAAAACAAAAGCTCCATAAGCTAAAATATGTTATCTTTATTGTTGTTTTGATTAATGAAAATGTGAAATTTGAATGGAAATTTGAAAAAGAAGAAACACTTAAATAAAAAGAAATCATGTAATAACTTTCATCGAGGTTAGGCACCGGTCCTGCTACAATTTGTCATTTTGGTTACAAGGTGTATTTATACCTGATGTATTCTTACAGACTGGGCTCTGTTTCGTTTGCAGATTCTTATATAATTGGACTGTTAAAATACATATGAAAACCTTTAAAAATCTCTATGAGAGACACTAAGTTGAAAATAGGTAGGACACAAAGACTCCCATAAATGTATGGGGACAAAGGCAAAAAAAAGAATTGCTAAAAATTACTTAAGTTGGAGAGCAGAATCTCTTGACTGCTTGATTTCCCTGTCACACACAATTACTTTTAAATCCTTTATGTCATAGCTGCAAAAAAAGTAAGTTTCACTTTTTTCTTCTATACTCCATTGTATATATTCTATATTTTATACTCCATTGTATATATACATTCTATACTCCATTTCTTCTATACTCTACTTTTTTCCTTTATACTCCATCTATCCTTCTTGTACGTTTCTCCTGTTTCCTTTTCCAGTCTCTTGTCCTCCTCCTCCTAACAACAATGCCCATTGTCACTCTAATAATCTGTTGTATAAAATGGCAATACCTAGAGATAAACTGAATATGGTTTGTGGTTATGGTTGAAGTTTCACTCGATTTAAATGAATATTGGCCTTTTTGGAATTTCAACTGTTGAATGATCCCCACAGGAATTATTTCCATTGACCTTTGATCCAAAAAGCAGTAAAGATTAATTTTAAATCAATTAATTTAGAGAGTAATATAAATCCTCATATGTAAAGGTCAGGGTGGAATTTAGATCTCTCATTGGTTTGAGCTATACAAGTGCATACATATCCATCTGTGCAGTCTGTTTCTGTTTCTTTAAAATGTGGGTTACTTCATAGAACTATCTCCATGCACACTGTGCTTAGCTCTGCTCTACATTAATGGACTGGTTGTAGCTACAATCCTCCTCACTCTATTTCATGATAGATGGGAATTACAGATAAATGCACTTTTGGTGACTAAATATAAAATCAACCCAACAAATTTAGCAGAGAATCATTGGAGCTGACTCAGCAAACAAATTTTATTTGTGTTGGGACCACCAATAGAATGCTACTTAATATGGATCTCCGAATCAGGGCAGGCAGCAAGAGTCTAGGCCAAGGTCAGGAAGTTAAGCAGTAAACCAGTCAAATCAGCAAAAGCCAGGATTCACAAGGTACCTTGATAACCAAGCAATTTGTTCATGTTAATGATTTACTTTGAAAGGTAGAAGGGGAAAGGGAGCAAGATCTGGCATTACGATTAGGAAGAGTAAACAAGCAGAAGGATGTATAGTACTATGTTCAGCTGAACTGGTCTTCCTTATATACAGTTCAGAGCCCTAAAGTTTGAGACTTTTGCACTGTTTTTGAGTCTGTTTTACTATTTTAATGTTTTTGCTGTACTGTTATTCTGAGAAAACTTTGTGACACTGGTTATTTGCTTAAATTATGTCCTGAGTGCTGTTTTGGGGTTCTGTATTAATATGGGTCCTCCAATGCACATTAATTACAAATTTCCATCACTTAAAGCTGTTTGTAAATGCAGTAGTTATTGAAAGCTGTATCTTTCAGTCTGTTTTAAGATCAGAGAGCAATATCATTGACAAATAATGTTCAAACTATTAAAAATAATTCATTGATATAGATTGTAGAGTTCTCAGAATTACATTTTCTTTTACATTATACCAAAAAAATATTTTTTGTTGGAAATTTCCTTTATATGTAATGTGGTGCAAAAATACAGGTGACAAATGCAACCATTGCTATTGAGCAAAAACATAAGGAACAGAACAAACTCCGCAGAAATGCACTTACAATGCTAGCAAAAGGAAAATATTCTTCACAAGTGGGCACTGTATAATTGAGAAAAGTAAACTTGTGTTAAACTAATGGAAAACATACTCAATTAAATTCCTTATGTACAGCAAAAGGTTAAGAACAAGTCATTATTATATATTTTCCAAACCTAATGACACTCGCCTGTTCTCATGTGAGTATATAATGACAATGACATTGATGGGTTCCCCCTGGAAAGCAGAATCATTCACCTATCTCATGTTACACTGTGCCCTTTTCACCACCCCTGTGATTAAGGTTTTCTGCTATACTATATCATTACCCTATATACGTTTGCATCCTATGACCAAGGCATAAAAAAGCTAGTTAGTAAAACAGGCAATACTATTGTATTTCTAATGTAAAAACATTCTAGAAAATTCAGATTAAAAAGTGTGTGTGATGCTTACCTGAACTTTTATTTTTTTTATTCTGTATAAATGGGAACATTTTAAAAAGTGATTCTAGTGATAAGCCACTTATAACTTATATTCTGCCTGGAGAACATCTATAACTTTTGTGCCATTGCCTATAACTAATAAATATACAATAAGAAAAAAAACTTTCAATATACAGTAAATGCCAAAGAAGAATTATTCACTCAATGCTGGCTCTCCTTCCACATTCTTTTGTAAAATTCATATGAAGCTTATGGTTACAAAGCAACAAGCTGGATTTGATTTTCGAGGTATAAAGCTATAGTAACATGATTTAAATCATGATATTTATGACATGACTAGCATACAATATACTGGGTTTGACAATTCTTTTGTTTCAAACTCTGCAATTTTAGACAATATAGTCAGACAGATTTCAGGTCAACCTAAGCTGCAATGTAAATCAACTGAGTCTGACTTAAGTCAGGCATACATGTTTTGGGGTTATACCAGGCAAAATCTTGTGTGGGCAACTTGAGCTTTCCCCTGCAGACAGTTGCATTTAAAACCACTCTCATTAAAGGTACGTGCATCAAAGTGCAAAGTCCATACAGTTGCAATTGGTGCCATTCAGTTCTTCCTGCCTTCCATTCAGAATCGGGCGCTGCTGCGAACCCTGGAGCTACTGTCATCTCCTGACCAGGTGGTAGGTTAGGTATTTCCTCAGCAACCTGCGTCAATAGGTGCAGTACACTTGCTCTGAAAAAATAAGGGCACACACATCACTTGCATGCTGAACACTAGAGTTGATGCCAGGCATACAGTAGGTGTTATTTTTCGCATAGCCTAATGCGATATTTAGCGCGCCTAAGTGTTTGTGAATCATGCGTTAGTATTATTTTCAGCGCGCTAATTAACGCATATGTTAAAACTAACGCATGTGGTTGCGCGAAAATTAACGCATGCGATATGCGACTTAACGCACTCTGTAATACTGTAGTAAATCGCGTGCTAATAGTCGTGTCTATTTTAACGCAAAAAAAAGTGCGATAAAATTTATCGCACTTTAGTGAATCAACCCTAGTATGTGATTTACAGTATATACTTTTGTGTTCATGTTTTCTCCTCTATGTGGGGGAGTAACCCTGGAGGCTAAAACACATATATCACAGCATCAATCCACCATTCATAAGGGTAATGAGAAATTACCTTTGTCCAAACAATTTAAGTATATGGGCCATACGGATATGGATTTGAAATTCATGGTACTGGAAATTGGGTGCCCCTAAATGTGGAGGAGACTGTGAATTATTAGCCCTCAATGGTTTAAACAACTTGAAAAAGTCATGTTTGTGATGAAATGGATGTCAACGGAGTTTGGCAGGAATGGAAGGCCCTCCTTCAAGTGTCTGCTAATCCTCCTGAGTGTATGCTGGCTTTTAATGATGTGTTGTGTGGAAACTGGAAGGATTTGCTGCCTACTTGAGATGGCAAAGATCTGGCTGTGAGGCAGACCTGAACCTATGAGTGGGAGCAAGCCAAGTACTGTTTGTATACTAAGAGCACACACTAACATTTGCCAGCAAGAGTTTAGTTTCACTTATGGCTTGGAAATTATCTGACTTTTGATTTCTTAATGGGTACACTACAATAATTTATACCCTTGCCCTATGGATTTGTTTGAGGACATACAAGATACACACTCATTAATGTGAAATATGGATCTGGAGGAGTCACAGTATAAAGGAACTGTCTACCTATTAACATCTACAGACTGTTTAGTTTTCAGTTTGTATAAGAGTATTACATTCTGGTATTATTTTTGGTCTGGTTCCTCCCTAGTATTTGTTTTTTGAAACAGCAAATCCTTAGGATAACCCATTGCAAACTTCTTAATCATTTCAATCACCATCATCGACTACTGGGAACCATATTAAAAGCTTGATTGTTATTATAATAAAGATAGTTAATATGGTCAGTACTAAATACTCCTAAATCAGTGGAAACCTGGATAAAAGTGGACATACAAATGCATGTAGTAACTCCATGCTGCCCCACCACACTACACCAAAGCGTGGTGAACAATTAGTTTTGATCAGCTTTCTAGAAATAAGAAATAGTCAAATATATGATTGTTTTGTATAGGGAACTGCAGCAAAGCAATCTTGTTTTTAGTAAATTAAGCACTATAAAGCCTTGTTCACAAAAGCTGGCATAGGGTACTAGGCTCATAAAACTGTGCCCTGTTTTTGGCACTGTGCACCATGTTCCACAAGTTGTACATAAAGGCTCCTAAAATGAAGCAAAAAGAGCTGTGCCATCCTTTAATCCAGTGCCACCTATGTTTTGCAGCACTGTATTTATAGGGGGCTGATGATAGATTGCACATGGACATCACCTGGAATGCTCCATAGTTTCTGCATCATTCAGACATACGGGTTAGGGAGCACCAAAGGTAACACGGTGTAGACAGCCCTGCAGTTGACACCTGCAAGAGTCACCTAAAACTGTCACAAGGTGCAGAATGCAGAATTCCTGGACCAAAGTTCTCAGTGCAGGAGCATGAAGGTGTATAATTTGTAGCACATTTGCACTTGCATCTGGTGCATTAGTAGTAGTTCCCATGGAATTTATATTCTATCTTGCAGCAGAAAATGTTAGTATTATTAGTATTGCTGATTTATTATTGTATTGGTAATACTGGAAGTCTTTCACTACGCTAAATTTAAAAATGTCCCAAAGCAAGATTCTTGTCTGTTCCCTCATTAAGGATTAAACTATCTACATAGAGGGGATTGTACATAAAAAAACTAATTTCTGAAATGACATTGCAAAATATTCCTGGAAGCTATACGAAGCTCCAGATACATAATAATTTTTAATTCATTTTAAAGTGGCATAAAGGTGGAATTATTTTGTCTGCACTCTTCCATTGAACACCTAGCTTCCTGTAACACTTAGATTCCCTAGAACTCCCTTCATTATTTATTAGAAAAAGCAATCTGCCTTGCTATAAGCTATTAGCAGCTGAAATCCAATACTGAAAGGTCACCAAGGAAAATGATGAAAGAGAAGGTGTTAAGGTAAATAAAATACATCTTTTTAATTTTAACTGGATTCATTAAACCACAAATGAGTAGTGTCACAGGTCAGTAGGCTTCTAGAGCTGAGGTCAGAGAGATAAAAAAGGACCCAAGGGGCTGGTGATAGGGGATACTCTTAGGCCAAGTACTGACACAATTCAAATACAATTCCCATGTTTTGGTACACATGGTATAAAAGAAAGAAGCCAAGCTGAATAGAATGCACTCTAGGTAGTTTATTTCTTACTGCTCCAGGTCAAATGAGTAGATGCAAAAACAATTGCCCACAAATCTCTTTGTCTTCAAGGATGAGGATAATTTTGAAACCCATGTCAATCATTTATATATATTTTTTAGCAAATTACATAAAAGATAGCTAGAAACCATGTTTTGTATATGCTTTATAGGTCTATTGTACAACATAATTATACATTTAAAAATAGAAAAGGAAAATATGGTCAAATTGGGACTATGTGGATAGCCTAAGATCACATTAAGGGGAAGTGAACCACATGTAATAAGACCTGAAAGTGGTGTGACCTTTGATTTCCTGACTATTGCATTACTTGTATTCAATATTCATAATATTACCTTTGTTATTTCTTTGATGTTATAACTTTTTCTTTTCTTCTTTTGCATTACCCTTTTTTTGGCTTCTCTCTTTATATAATTAAAATTCAATAAAAAGACAATAAAAAAGTAGAAAAGGGCATTACTCTCATTAAAAAACTTAAACAATGCCCAGGTGTTACAGATTTCATAATTTAGGCAAGGGTATAAAAATATTTATAGAAAGGCTACAAAGTTGTCGTTCATAGGCCATCAGTCTTGGTTATAAAGAAATACGTTTTTTCAAACTGCCATTTTATAGTTGCAACAAAAAAATACACTGATTATTTTTAACAGTTTAAGCAGCTAATATGTTTTTCTCCATGAAAGTTTAATAAAATGACCAGTAACACAAAATAAATAAATTAAATAAAAAAGGGATTTGTATCCATTTAAACACTGTTGTCCTGCTCTGTTACAAAAGTGTATGTTTCCTTCAGAAACACACCAGCGCTGCGGAATATGTTGGCGCTTTATAAAATATGTTGTTAATAATAATAATAATAATAATAAAAAGGGGATGGAAGATTTAAACTTGTACTCTGTACAAGTACATTAGCATAGCAAAACCTTCAGAATACCACCATGGAAACAGTTGCCCTTATGTCTACTGAAATACTGTATAACAGCAAATGATGAATTTCAGCTTATATGGTTATATATAGTAATCGGTTCTGATTCAATTGGGCTCTCTTATGTTGCTGTTGCTCATGTGCATATACCGAACACTGGAGTGTGGATTATTTTTTGTTTTGTTTTTGTTTTGAAAATGAAATTAGTTATGAATGTTGAATCATTCGCTTCTTAATTTAGTTTAAACATTATTTCATTTTCTGAAGCTGTACATTTGAAAATGTCTAAATCCTTATTTTGTTTAGTTTAGTTTAAAATGAAGAAGTTCCCAGACCACCAGCAGTGTCATTTAATTTTTGTCCTATGCTCTTACATTAAATGTTTGCTTTGGTTGCTATTGAGTTTATTTTTATAAAATCTCTGACTTCATAAAACTGTATTTTTAAGCATCATATCCTAAATCCCTCAGTTCAGAACTCAGAGTGTTTATAAATGAGTAAATGTAGGACTAGCATTCCCAAACTTGCATGAGTGCTCCAGAACTGGTGGGAAGTTTATAAATCATATAGCAGTGCAATAATATACACATTCTCCTAACGTGATAAGCTGGAAGTACATAGTCATATTTCATTCCTCCATTATGCATGTTGTGTGGCCTAAATCCCACTACCTTTCTCTGTATTAGAGCAATTGGATGTCAATGTTGAATTCTATAGATAATCTTATTAAACTGTCAAGTTCAAATTATTATTATTACTGTTTATTTATATAGCACCAACACATTCTGCAGCACTTTTAGAGAGATGAGACACCATTCAAATCGGTCCCTGACAAAGTAGGACTTTAAGATTTATCAAAACTTTCCTGACTTTCAGGAATAATTTTTCTACAGTTTCAAAGATTTCAAACACCTTTCTACTGAGTGTCATGCTAGTAGTACTGTCAGCCACCCTACTCTTTGCTCCCCAGTATGCATTGGTTTAGCTCATAAACAATAGCAATGATTAATAAATCAGCCCGTTTATCTTAGTTCTAAAGTGCACAGACTTTTAACATGCATGGGATTCAAGTAAGATGTCGTCATTAGACAAGACTTACTACACTGAATCAAGCATTTATAAATCTACCCCTAAAGCACAATTACTTTGACCAGTACAAAAAAAACACTCAATGTAGAGTGTCTAAAGCTGGGAAAGCTTGAAAGCAGAAAGAGAAGATGATGCTGATTACCCCTTAAAGGTGAACACCAATATGCAGCCTTTTCGTGATTTTTAATGTAATAATAATATGATATGAAACAGTTACCTAGCTTGCCCCCCCCCCTTCCCTTGCTGATCTGGCTGACTACTTTGGAGCCTGCATCTTCCATATCCCATAATTCGCTGAACACATGATGTTGATAAGGAAAAGAACATTGCAGTGTGTTGTGGGTAATGTAGTTCCTGCATGTTAGAATTTGTAACATCAATGTTTTACTCCCTCCCCTGCCATGATTTCCAGTGATGCAGAAAGAGAGGAACTGTTTTGTAGCCTAATTTCAACATATAAAATTGGTATTTATTCAAAGTTTTTGAAGGAACAGATTACAGTGGTAGGTAGATTAGGGGTTTCTCTGTTGTGTGGGGCTCTTTAACAAATTTTGGTTTGGAAGACAGAGTTTGGAATTTAATGTATGAAAACATGATGGCAAAAGCATTGTAATAAAGAAAGAAAAATGACAACTGATAACCAGAGAGCAGATTATCTCTGATGCCAACTTTTCATTGCTATTATTTTTCTTTATTACTTGCTTTTTTCTGTAGGCCCTCTCCTATTCATCTTCCAGTAGAGTGCTGCATGCACTTTTAATTTTTAGCTTGTTTTATTGTCACTATAGTCTTTTTGCAATAATCAGAAACCTCTAAAAGCAGGTTCAAATGAAGTACTGTTGATTCCATCAACCTATGTTTAAAGGTTCTTCAAAATATTTCTAATTCGAGGCACCATGACTTCTTTAGTAAATAAGCACCAGAGTCATCAAGTGGTTTCAGGGTTAATCACTGTTTGTATAACCCTTAGCTGAACTTACTTTAGTCTTTTAATAACTGTAAGAAGGAGACCAAACAGAGACACTTAAGAATGAAAAAAGTCTCCTAATTTCTGAGCAAGAGGTTATTCAACAGATTAAAGAGGACTTCGTATTAAACAAAACTCAAGTGCACTTTTCATGCAAAATTCCTAAGATTGTGTCAATCTAAAACAAGGATTATGTTCAACTGGCTCCAAAATGATAGATATTTACAATTATTATTTTTTATGTTCCCATTATAATTATTATTTAATAATTATTACAAGCTTCCTAATACTTTGGTCAAAGAACACTTTTGTGAGTCTTTTAAGTGTTGACCTATGAAGTGGTTAATGTTTTTTTTTGTGTGTAAATAGATATATAATTATCACATTATCACATTATGTTATTCCTGCTGCCTAAATACTATAAATGAACCTCCACTTCTGCTCTTTTTATTTTACAGCTAAAGTAATGTAATTCCCTACTATTTATCATGTGTTTGAAACTTTTGAATTGCTTAACAGTAAACGGTCGACTTTTATGCATTATTTTGCCAAATTAAACTATCTCACTTTTCTTTATTACTGTCATAATGGTGGGGGAAAACAACCACAAATCACAAATAAAAAAATGTAATAGAGGTTTTTCTGTGATTCATGCTATTTACAGCAAACTTGAACATTTACATTTAAACATAGTTAACATTTAAAAGAAAGCAACTTAATTGGCCCAAATGTTGTTTGTCCCAAAATTTTTTATTTTTTTTATATCTAGCAGGAAAGCGCTTGTAGTTTGAAGATTCTAAAAGCATATTTTTATATAATGTTATTGTTAAATGCCTTGTGTCTATGTGACAAGCTAGCCAACCCTTGTAGATTATTGCTAGATAACTTCTTCACCTAGGTAACAAGTGGTCAGTTATAGGGGTAGTAAGTGTGCTGAAGCCCTATATTGAGAAACTCAGCAGTCATATATTTTTGGTGGTAGCAGCAATGTAACTTCTCAGGGTGCAGACCCCATGGCTGTAATTATAAAAGCATGTACACCAGATAAAATGTATTAAAACAGGTATGAGATCTATTTCCAGAATGCTTGAGGCCTAAGGGGTCTTTCTCTAATGAGGGACACCATGCTTCAAAGGCTATAAAACCTGTGTGTGGGGCCTTCAGAGAATGGGGGTGGCCTATGGGTGCCATCATCAGAAATCCGGTACTGCCTCATCAATGTAATTCAATAGGTTGGCCCTCATGCAAAGCAATTGGTACAATCTGATGTTGCCCACATCATTTTAGGGTAAGATCTGTTTGTTTGACATTCAGTGTCTGGCCACCTTTAGTAGTAGGCCTATTGGGTATATGTGCTTTTATGTATAAGAATATGAACTACAATACCATAGTAGGAATTCCATACACCATTTCTAACAATGGAATGCTACGTAAATAAAGCTCCCAAAGCGTTAATACCTTACTCAATTGAAATGTTAAACAAACCCAATATCCTGGTAATAGTGACACACAGGAAATTATCTCAAAGAAATGATCATTAACAATAACATTCTTTGTTTCCACAAGACCTTTATACACTCTTGGCCTCTTTCGGTTACTGGGTTACTGGGAAATTCTGTGCTTGCTGATTCTGATAGAGAAAAAATAAATAAAAATATAAGTAGGACAGAGGTCTTCTTACTTTTTTTTTTAACTAACCAAAGCATAATGTTGTTAGATATAATTATGTTAACATTTATGTATATCATGGGAAATAGCATTGTATAACAGTCCAGTAAGAGAGAACATTGAATTTAAGGATTTGTTTGAAAGGTGTTCAGATTGACTTTTAATGCAAGCAATATAATAGTGTTTTTTTATGTGAGTCTAGAAAACAAAAATTACCTTCTAGAACTTTTTCTTAGCATCCTTATTTACTTTAGAGTACTTTAATTGATGTGAGTGGTATATTTTTTAAGCTAACATAAGGTCACTTTACTCACAGAATCCATAACTTGATGATAATATACCAAGATTTCTTAGTGGAACTTTACAGACTTGAAATGCAAACTTTACAGACATGAAATACACAGTTTTTAGTTTTTTTATACCCCCAGTCATGCAGCCACATCACTGGGGATACTATAGGTAAGTAAAGATGCCCTTTTGCTGTCTGTGTGGTGTTATTTTTTTTACCGGTCATTTAATTTCAGGCAAGGACATATCAACCCCCCCCCCAAAAACAAAATTTTGCTTAAACAAAAAAACACATTTCTAAGCAATTTTCAAATATGAATTTATAAGTTTTACACATTTTGAGTGCTTTAAAAGTTATTTGTAAATGTAATTGTTTTGAATGCAGCATTTAATGAACTCCTGGTTGTTACTTTTTAACAATGTTGCAAAGGTCAGTCTGCTCCAGTAAGATAGGTCTGGCAGTCTGCTGCCTTGTGCCTAGGAGCCAGAGCCACCAGGGCGAGGGAGAATAGAAAATCACAGACAAACACTGCTATTAATAGCAATTATATATACAAATAAAAATTACAAATTTGTAATGAATGTATATTGTATAAGTTGCTTAGAATTATGTTTTCTAATATTATTATATTAGGTCAAAAATTATTTTATGGTTGACGTCCTTTAATATCTGCAAGAAACCTTACTGTATTTCTGCCACATCCTCGGAGTCAAATATTATCAGTATAAAATCCCATTCCATGTACAGATTTTTCAGTTAAAGTACTCTAGAGTACAAAGGTAGACATTAACCCAAATAGTCAGTTGTGTCATAAAAAAGTATGTTAAGAAAAAGTTTAAATCTGTATAGTAAAAAAAAAAAAAAAGATTTCTATGACACCTCTCAATTCTTTTGTCTGTGTGATAAAAGCTAGCAAATGATGCATTCAAAAGCTTAAAAGCTGGAATAAAGATTAGGTGTAAAGTGTTATTGATTGTTTTACATACACAATAAGAAAAACTGCATTCACTTGTCAGGTTAGATATTTGTCCATTCACCCAAAGATATGATTTGAAAGTTTCTGATATAACAATTATGCAGTCTCAAAATGAACAACTGAAAAATGATGTTGATTGGTGGCATTGTTGCTTTAATTCATAGCTGTGAAACTTTAGGAATTAACTCACAAACACTACATATTTGGAAAAGCATAATATTTAATTATGATGTATGTATGTATGTATATATATATATATATATATATATATATATATATATATATATATATATATATATATATATTACAGGTAAGGGACCTATTAGCCAGAATGCCTGGGACCTAGAGTTTTCTGGATAATGGATATTTCTGTAATATGGGATACAATACTTAAGTCTACTTAAAAATTATTTAAACATAAAAATGAAAAAGATAAATTTAATTAAAAAAAATATTATAGCTAAGTAGGGATCAAGTACATAAAAAAAGAAAACAATTTTTATAAATTTATTGATTAAATTGGAGTTTATGGCAGACTTATCTGGAGTATTTATAGAATTTACAAATTTTGATATTGGCTCCAGGCCCAATTAAGGCCATCATTTAGCAGCAATGTACTTATGGGTAGGCTTATGGGCAGTTAAGTGACCCCTGTTAAGTCTTGGAGACCTTTGCACTGTTTGTGCCTTTGTTCATGCATGTGCCCATGTGCCTGCCTAAAGTACAGGGCTTAAGATGTGCAGATGAACTATAAATCCATGCTGGCAGAATAAATTAGTTATTGTAGAAACTACAGTAAATTTTTTACACTTAAAGAAGGAATATGGTAGAAATGCTGCACATTAGTTTTTGAAACTCTGAACCAGCCCAATGTGACCACAGCCCTTTCACAGGGAAGATTTGTGCCACCAAAGATGCCCCGGTAGCTCCCCATCTTCTTTTCTGCTGATTCACTGCACATGCTGCGGTCAGTTACCTGAGCTTAGGGAATGATTTACAATATGCTGTATATATAAAATATAAAAGTCACGGTATGAGACTGATTAGTAGTTCATTCAAATTTGCATTACTTTGCAGCTAAAAAAACAGTGCATTTGCTTTCAGACTTAATAATGAGCCCTGTAGCATCAGCTTCTGATTCTGCTTGATGACTTAGCTTCTCAACAGCTGCCCAGAGCACGCTGAGCATGTGAGTGTCACTCCTAGCAAAATCCAAGACTTTCCATAGTGTCAATCAATTGAAACTGTAGCCTATTTTTGCTGCAGCCAGGTTGGTAAGGCATTGTAAGTCACACAATGGCATTTGTAGCTAGAAGCATGTATAGATGGGAAGATTAGATGGACTCTGTCTTCTGTGGTCAAATTCTATTCTTTTTTTATACACTCACCCTAATCACCAGTTCCTTGATTTTTTTCTTGGTTCAGGTAACTAGTGAGATCTGATAAAACATCTTTATATCATTACTATGCTGGTAAAAGTCTAAGTCCCACCTATGTGCTGTTACCACTATTTGATTTTGTTGGCCTCTCCCAATGACCATTCCTATGTATTTTTTTTTTTAATTTTCTTTGATATTATTTAATAAAATAGAGATTCTATGCTAACTCTTCCTATGTTCTAGTTACTGTGGGAAGTATGACATAAACACTTAAACGCTTTACACATATTCTTATTAAAAAAAAAAGTATGTATTGCTGTAAAGTTGGGTGAGGGCTTCTCAACTGTATTCTTGATCTGTGACTAGGCTTGCTGTCCTGAAACTGAAGATCAAGTTTGTGTTTCAACGCCAGAGGCATCCATTGCTGTAGAAACACTTAATTGCATAAAATAATATTTAAACAGTACAATCTCATGGGATAAGTACCTTTTAATTGTGAGTTTAATCTATATTATTATTATTATTATGTGTCTCTTTATTTATGTATTTATACAGTCTGGCCATAAAGATTTTGTTTTAGATCTATATATTCAGTTTACATATATCACATTTCATAGAAAATTGGATTATATTCTTTTTATTAATATTATCTTTTTAATTATAAAATGTAGGATTTCTCCTTCAGTCATAATCACAGCTATTATAATATATTTTAACATTGCAAATAGTGATTAGAATGGCATTGTTAATAATTAATCACTTAGCTTATATTCACTAATGGAGATGTGAAATCAAAGCCATGCTGGAAAATTCTGTGTTACATAGTAACATAGTAAGTTGGGTTGAAAAAAGACATACGTCCATCAAGTTCAACCATAATGCCTATACCTAACCTGCCTAACTACAAGTTGATCCAGAGGAAGGCAAAAAACCCCATCTGAAGCCTCTCTAATTTGCCTCAGAGGGGAAAAAATTCCTTCCTGACTCCAAGATGGCAATCGGACCAGTCCCTGTATCAACTTGTACTAAGAGCTATCTCCCATAACCGTGTATTCCCTCACTTGCTAAGAATCCATCCAGCCCCTTCTTAAAGCTATATAATGTATCAGCCAGTACGACTGATTCGGGGAGGGAATTCCACAACTTCACAGCTCTCACTGTAAAAAATCCTTTCCGAATATTTAAATGGAACCTCCCTTCTTCTAAACGGAGTGGGTGCCCTCGTGTCCGTTGGAAGGACCTACTGGTAAATAAAACATTAGAGAGGTTATTATATGATCCCCTTATATATTTATACATAGTTATCATGTCACCTCTTAAGCGCCTCTTCTCCAGTGTAAACAGACCCAACTTGGCCAGTCTTTCTTCATAACCGAGACTTTCCATACCCTTTACCAGCTTAGTTGCCCTTCTCTGGACCCTCTCTAGCTCAATAATGTCCCGTTTGAGCACTGGAGACCAAAACTGAACAGCATATTCTAGATGGGGCCTTACCAGTGCTCTGTAAAGGGGAAGAATAACCCCCTCCTCCCGTGAATCTATACCCCTTTTAATACAGCTCAGAACCTTGTTTGCCCTTGCAGCTGCTGCCTGGCATTGCTTGCTACAGCCAAGTTTATTATCTACAAGGACTCCAAGATCCTTCTCCATTATGGATTTGCCTAGTGCAGTCCCATTAAGGTTATACGGGGCTTGCATATTTTTACATCCCAGGTGCATGACCTTACATTTATCCACATTAAATCTCATCTGCCACTTAGCTGCCCAGATTGCCAGTTGGTCAAGATCCTGCTGCAGGGATGTCACATCCTGGATAGAATTGACTGGTCTGCAGAGTTTTGTGTCATCTGCAAACACTGATACATTACTCATAATACCCTCCCCTAAGTCATTTATGAACAAATTAAACAAAAGTGGACCCAGTACAGAACCCTGAGGGACCCCACTGAGAACCTTACTCCAAGTAGAGAATGTGCCATTAACAACCACCCTCTGTACCCGATCCTGTAGCCAGTTTTCTATCCATGTGCAAACGACTTCACTAAGACCAATAGACCTTAGCTTAGAAAGCAGTCGTTTGTGGGGAACGGTATCAAATGCTTTGGCAAAATCCAAATAGATTATATCTACTGCATCCCCACTGTCCAGCTTCTTACTTACCTCATCATAAAAAGCAATTAAATTGGTCTGACATGACCTGTCCTTCATAAAGCCATGCTGATTACTGCTCATAATGCCATTCTCCACTACATAATTTTGAATGTGATCCCTTAACAAGCCTTCAAATAACTTGCCCACCACGGATGTCAAACTTACAGGCCTATAATTGCCAGGCTGAGATCTTATTCCCTTTTTAAATATGGGAGTGACATTCGCCTTCTTCCAATCACTAGGTACCATACCTGATGAAAGAGAGTCTGAGAATATCAGAAACAAGGGCCACTGCAATTCTGCCCCTAGCTCTCTCAGTACCCGAGGGTGTATTCCATCTGGCCCAGGTGCCTTGTTTACATTTATCGTGTGTAACCCTTTAAGCACCATATCCTGTGCCAACCACTGTGTAGTTGGAGCTGAGGCAACAGTGAAGCTATTGGGTGAGACTTGGCCCACTGGCTCCTCTACTGTATACACAGAAGAAAAGAACTGGTTAAGCACATCTGCCTTTTCTGTATCCGCTGTAACCATATTGTTATTATAACTCAATGGGGCCACACCCTCAACCTGCATCTTTTTACTATTAATATACTTAAAAAACTTTTTGGGGTTAGTCTTGGCCTCGGCCGCGATGCGCTCCTCATTTTCTATCTTTGCCTTCCGGATTGCTGTTTTACAACACTTGTTATAGTGTTTATATTCATTAAACGCAGCTACTGTCCCCTCTGACTTATATTTCTTAAAAGCTTTCCTTTTTTTCCCTATTAACTTCTTTACCTCAGAGTTAAGCCACATAGGGTGATTCTTAACACTTCTACTTTTTCTTATTAATGGAATGAATTGAGAACAGTAATGATTTAATATCATTTTAAATGACAACCATTTCTGCTCTGTATTTTTATCAGAAAACATAATGCCCCAATCTATGCCCTGAAGCGCTGCCCTTAAGGAGCTAAAATTTGCCTTCCTAAAATTCAGTGTCTTTGTTGCCCCCGTGTAAATTTGTTTCCTGCACCAAACATCAAATGAAATAACATTATGGTCACTATTACCCAGGGGTTCAACCACTTGCACATTTGCTATACGTTCTGGGTCATTAGAGATCACTAGATCTAGTATAGCATTGTTCCTGGTTGGCTCCTCAACAACCTGTGACATAAAGTTGTCGTGCAGCAAGTTTATAAACTTGTTCCCATTTACTGTCCTGGCAGTACTATTGCCCCAGTCAATATCAGGGTAATTAAAATCCCCCATTATTATCACTTGCCCCAAACTAGCAGCCTTTTCTATTTGCAACAGGAGCTGGGCCTCCTCCTCTTCGCTTACATTAGGGGGTCTATAGCATACCCCTACAATTAGCTTGGTAGATTCTTTACTATCTGTGAGAAGCTCAACCCATAAGGATTCAGCTCCCTCTGTTACCCCCATCACTTCCTCCTTAATATTTGCTTTTAAGTCGTGCTTAATGAACAGACACACTCCTCCTCCTTTCCTATTGCCCCTGTCCCTCCGAAACAATGTATACCCCCCAATATTAACAGCCCAGTCATGAGACTCATTCAACCAAGTTTCAGCAACACCAATCACATCATATTTCCGCTCCAACGCCAGTACCTCCAGCTCTCCCATTTTACCAGTCAGACTCCTTGCATTGGTAAACATACATTTAATACTGGTTCCGGCGTGAGAATGACGTGTAAACAACTTATGGGCCTCCCTGCCATTATCAGTATCCCGAAGCAAGTCTCCTCCCCCAATTTTCCTTACTATGCCCACTACCTCATCTATCCTGTCTACCACAGAATTTCCCGCTGCACCCTCCCCCCCCACTCCTAGTTTAAAATCTCCTCCAACCCTCTAGCCATCTTTTCCCCCAAAGCAGCTGCCCCATCATCATTGAGGTGCAGCCCATCCCTGGCAAAGAGCCTGTAGCCGATTGAGAAATCAGCCCAGTTCTGGAGAAACCCAAAGCCCTCCTCCCTGCACCAATCTCTCAGCCACGCATTAATCTCCCTGAGCTCCCGCTGCCTTCTTAATGTTGCTCGTGGCACAGGTAATATCTCTGAGAAAATTACCTTGGAAGTCCTCGCCCTCAACTTCGCACCTAGCTTTTTAAAATCGTTCTTGAGGACTTCCCCCCCTCCTCTAACTTTGTCATTGGTACCTATGTGTACCAAGACCGCCGGGTCTTCCCCAGCCCCTCCCAACAATCTGTCTACTCGTTCCACCACATGCCGAACCCTAGCACCAGGCAAGCAACACACAGTTCGGCATGTAGGGTCTTTGCGACAAATTACCCTATCCACCTTTCTAATAATTGAATCCCCTACAACTATAACCTGCCTTCCCTTCCTAGCACTACTCCCCCCACCTGTATTAGAGGTGCCGGCTCCCAGGGTGCTCTGAGAGTCAGCCTGCTCCATACACGCCAGCTCAGAGCTGCCTTCCCCAGCATCTTCACCTAACGCGGCAAATCTGTTGGTTTGTACAAGCTTTGAACCAGCCCCCCTACCCTTGTGTCCCCTACTGCCCCTCTTAACTGTTACAAATTTGTCTCCCTCATTAACCTCCACTGTCCCTTCTCCCCCCCCCACTACACCGGCCCCTGCCAGTGGTTGCTCAGTGAGCCTCCTGTTCTCCCCCATGTTTGCAGCTGCCCTCAGTGCTGCCAGTTCCCCCCTTAGATTCTGCACCTCAGATTCCAAGAGGAAAACCCACCTGCATCTCTCACAAGTAAATGCTGCATGGAACTGCTGCTCCAGGACCACATACATGCGACAAGATGCACACTGAGTAACACCAGCAATCATACTGCAACTCATATTGCAACTGGGTACTTACAGTCTCCCGAGTGCAATCCCTTGTATAGTGCCTTTTAAGTTTCAAACGCCTTTTTTGTTTTAAACGCCTGCTATACACTTAAATTTACATGCAACACTTTAGATTACATGCAAAACTCGCTAGCAGCTCCCAAACTCGCTGTGCAGTCAGAAACTTATTGAGGTTCAAACCAAACAGCCAAATGTCTGTTGAGAATTTACCAGATTTACTCCACCCCCTTAATTAGTATGCTCAATCAGCCAGGTAGCACTTACAAGTCACACAGCAGTTAGTTAATTGCACTTACTTTCTCCTTTCAACCAGCACTCCCAGCATGCACAGTAAACCCCAAACGCCTTTTTTGTTTTAAACGCCTGCTATACACTTAAATTTACATGCAACACTTTAGATTACATGCAAAACTCGCTAGCAGCTCCCAAACTCGCTGTGCAGTCAGAAACTTATTGAGGTTCAAACCAAACAGCCAAATGTCTGTTGAGAATTTACCAGATTTACTCCACCCCCTTAATTAGTATGCTCAATCAGCCAGGTAGCACTTACAAGTCACACAGCAGTTAGTTAATTGCACTTACTTTCTCCTTTCAACCAGCACTCCCAGCATGCACAGTAAACCCCAAACGCCTTTTTTGTTTTAAACGCCTGCTATACACTTAAATTTACATGCAACACTTTAGATTACATGCAAAACTCGCTAGCAGCTCCCAAACTCGCTGTGCAGTCAGAAACTTATTGAGGTTCAAACCAAACAGCCAAATGTCTGTTGAGAATTTACCAGATTTACTCCACCCCCTTAATTAGTATGCTCAATCAGCCAGGTAGCACTTACAAGTCACACAGCAGTTAGTTAATTGCACTTACTTTCTCCTTTCAACCAGCACTCCCAGCATGCACAGTAAACCCCAAACGCCTTTTTTGTTTTAAACGCCTGCTATACACTTAAATTTACATGCAACACTTTAGATTACATGCAAAACTCGCTAGCAGCTCCCAAACTCGCTGTGCAGTCAGAAACTTATTGAGGTTCAAACCAAACAGCCAAATGTCTGTTGAGAATTTACCAGATTTACTCCACCCCCTTAATTAGTATGCTCAATCAGCCAGGTAGCACTTACAAGTCACACAGCAGTTAGTTAATTGCACTTACTTTCTCCTTTCAACCAGCACTCCCAGCATGCACAGTAAACCCCAAACGCCTTTTTTGTTTTAAACGCCTGCTATACACTTAAATTTACATGCAACACTTTAGATTACATGCAAAACTCGCTAGCAGCTCCCAAACTCGCTGTGCAGTCAGAAACTTATTGAGGTTCAAACCAGACTTATTGAGGTTCAAACCTCAATATGTCTGGTATGCTATCTCAGGATCTCTTAAAGTAAACAGATTTCATTGGCGATAAGAGGTTAATAAATTGGTTTTATTCATTTATAAAACAATGCTGTATGAAATATAAATGTTCTTAGGTAGGCAAGCTGAAACAAACACAAATATCTGTAAACAAATTGTTTCCATGAAATAGATTGTTCCATTTTGAAGATCAGGGAAATGGAAATGATGCTATGACCATGTGCTTATAAAAACACAAACAATAAAACTATGTTCCATGTGATCATATTAAACTATACACAAGGGTAGACACTCTGATTCCTATCAGTGGCAATTATTCCACCACCGTTTTCGAAGCCATGGTTTCAAATGATATCTATTGTAACTGGATTAGTGCAATAAGTGTTGGCTAGGTTTACTGGGGGCAAGTTGGTTTAGTATGACACATTGTTTAATAACCAGCACATGACCAGCAACAAAAATGCTTTACCTCCTCATGCCCTTCAAATACTGTTCAATGATCATGGATGTTGTTGGCATAAACCATGAGAGGAAAAACTGTTATTAATAAAACCTTGATTCAACCCAAGAGAATGACTTTAAAGCAATAACCAGGATTCAGTATTAGGGAAAGTTGATTATAATTTAGACTTAAAAAGCTCATAACCTTTTCCTATCGTAAAATTATGTTTTTCATTGTTTTACTTTTCATATTTAAAGGAGAATGCAAGTCAAAACTTAAAAAGCATACTGCCCAATAGTCCTCCTATTCTTTAGTAAAAATGCTACACTTTTGGCTCACCTAATCAAATATTTACTCAGTCACACTTACTTCACATTTTCTAGAACAGGCAGCCATCTCTAAAAAGGTATTCTCCCTTCCTTTCCCTCCTTGCTTCATACTGCACATGTGTTTCATTCCCTCCCCCCCCTCCCCTCTGCCAGATCCGCTTCTGATTGGCTGGTGGGTATGTGTAGCTCAGAACAGGAGACAGGATCAAGTTACACACATGCTCAGAGAATAGGAAGGACAGAGATATTTCAGTGATGTCACTCTAGGCTTCACACTGCTGTAGGCTGCCAGCACCATATCTCAGAGAAGCTGGTAGGGATCTGGGAATTTAGATATGCAGTAAGTACTTAAAAATAATGCCTTTAGACTTACTCTTAATTTATATTAGCCTTTCATTGTCCTTTAATGTTTTACAGGCATGAGACCCCTTATATAGAAACCCGTAGTAGTTCCAAACTACAGGAAGGCCATGTCCCATAGAGTCCATTGTAAGCAAATAATTCTATGTTTTCTGAATTACTTTCTGTTATTATACTAACCTGTAATACTAACTATGGTAGCATAATCAATATTGGTGGCAAATCAACCCTGTTGGGTTTATTTAATGTTTAAATGTTTTAGCCAACTTAAGGTATGGACATTTATAGATCCTATTCCTGTAGTTCTAATTAGTGCTGGACTGTTATTACAAAATATGAAATTATATGTGTAAAGTGGTTACACAGCATTTCCTGTTTCCATGGATCTTAGGGTGAAGACACATACAGAGCTATTTAGAAGTAGCTACTTTTCATGATTACTAAATGCCAGACAGTACTAAGAATTGCCTCTGGTAAAACAGACCTAGAGATAGTAAATGATCAGCACTGCCTATTTATTTTTAGCCATGACAAGTAGCTGGTAGTAACTCTTTGTGTCTTCACCCTTACAGTCTAAGGTCCCCATCAATTCACAAACAGTAGAGTAACTTTTATCAGGAGCCAATAAACCTGCCTATAAGCTTTTGGAGTTTGGAATGAAACTGGAATACCCAGAGAACATCCACGCAAACAAATGGAGAACATACAAATGTCTTGCAGACTGTAACTAACTCTAAACAAACTCAGAAACCCAGCCCTGCAAGACAGAAGTGCTACCCAGTAACAAGCAAACTGTGGTGATTTTTTTTTTTTAGGTAGCTTTTATTTCTGCTATCAAGAAAAACAAACTACTTTGGGAGACTGTAAAAGAGGAAACCATTTGATTATACTTACCTATGCAAAACACAAAAGTGACTATAGCTTTATAGGTAAACATTACACATTATTTTCAGGCAAAAAATGCCAACACAAATTTTCAGTGGTAATATGCTTTAAAAAGCTTAAACTGTGTGGCAAGATTGTAATCACTTTCGGAATATTTTGAACTATTCTCTGGAAGGTTTCACAAATTTCCTACATGCTCATAACATGTTTCAATAAAGATTCATCACTCATATTTGTAGAATAGGGGAAAACTTTGCTCATTTATAGAGTCTGTAATACCTTAATAGACAGTAGGAAACATTAAAGAAATAAGGTATACAGTAATTCATTAACACAGCACCCTAATGTGAAGTGCATAGCACAACTGTGGTGCATATACCTGTCTGGAGCTTCCTTACTTGTATGCTTTAATGATGCACAAGTTAGGGACTGAATTGGAGAAGTCTGCATGCATCCCCCAACCCAAACTACTGAATGGGTAAGTTCTTGCTTCTGATGGTCACAGATCTGCACTTACAGGTGCTCATGGTGGAAAAGCATGGTGCAAAATATGAAAAAAT
This sequence comes from Xenopus tropicalis, assembly GCF_000004195.4. Taxonomy (NCBI): domain Eukaryota; kingdom Metazoa; phylum Chordata; class Amphibia; order Anura; family Pipidae; genus Xenopus; species Xenopus tropicalis. Next base: position 67,538,687 of record NC_030682.2, read on the forward strand.
ATAGTGGTTTGGACCTTGCCTTGCTGTCTATAAATGAACTCTAATGTGTCAAAAAAAAAACGTGCCAATTTACCTTTTTTTCGGAATAATTCAGTTTTCAAACATTTATAAATAGGCCCATAAAACAAGAATAATTCAGTTCAATAAAGTGTTGGTAGAGACATGCAAATCACGCATTTATATGTTCGGCTAGCTATGATTCTACATCCACTAATTTAATAGATTACATAAATCATAAATAGCAGACAAGATAAAAATGCATTAAAATCAATCAAATAAATCACTACACTATCATATGGGTCATCCATTTTAAATTCAGTTCTTGTATAAACACTAAACAGCTGAATACCCATTTATCTCTAAGAACCAGACACAGCCCCTGGCATTTAAATATTACAGCACTGACATAAAGTATGACAATCAAAAACATGTAATTGTTTTTTGACCAGACAAATGTATTTTTTTTCTAACAAAGAGTTTAGACACATTAAAACGATTTTGCGATGAAATTTGTTTTTTTGTCATTGATTTAATCTGTGTACTCCAAGTGAAGAAACATATGCTAAAGTAGAACTTGTCACACAGTCCATCCATAATTAAAGCAAGCCTTCAATTAAAACATTTCACAGCAACCTCCATTAAGCTTTGTCATACTGCAAAAAGAACATGAGCCTCTGTGTAAAGAAAAGTTAAACAATTGTCAGCTGAAAGCAGATGAGGTTTTTATTGAGTACCTGGATTATTAATGCATGAAGAGGTGCCCAAGCAGAGCAAAGACACTCCAATCATTGCTGTACACATCCTATAAATGGCTGTAGAGCTGAACAATGCAACTGGAAAATAACATTGTCTTCCGTTGTGGTTAGCTGTAGTCATCACTATGAGAAAATCAGTGACCTCAGTTATTATCTTGTGACTGATCCAAGCAAAAAATGTCCTTCCTTTAGCAAACAGCGTCTAATGTTACAACCTTGGTCACGAAAATAAACTACAGTGTAACTAAAAGTTCCCAAGCAATGGTTAAATATTAATAATGAGCCAAAGTTTCCGAAATGAAGGATTTTGCGATGAGACTGTATATATTTTACTTATTTAGACTTGTCCTCATTGATTTGTCCTAAATAGACCTTTCTGTGGTTATTTGTGTGGGAACCATTAAGGAGATAACATATCAAGTGCCAGCAAATTCTATTTGAGTCAGTGACAATACACTTTACAGATACTTTAGGATTTAATAATGTATTTTCCACAATGGAAAGTTGTGTTTCACATTAGGGATCAAGTATTTGGACAGGTGATAATGCTTGATGCTGCTGCTGGGCACCGTTAGGTGTTGTCAATCTATATAATGGAATTATGTTCTACCGCTCAATGCAACATATTCTGATGAATTGGCAAAGGGAATCCATCAGGTCACATCTGTGTGTTTCACTATGGAACATGATCTGAAATGATTTCATTTTGTGCTTACCATAAGGATCCATGTGATCCATAGTGTAATTTCATTGTGGCTCAATTTACTCCTAACTAAAAAAAAAAAAAAAAAATATGAAAGCCAAGTCAACTCTTATACACAAAAATGGTAAATAATGAATTTCAAATAAAGTCTACTCACTTATTCAGCGCCATCATCTAAACAATATAAAGGTTCAAAATGATGCTATTTCAGTAGTAATGAGCGAATTTTTCGAAACAATTTTTTTCTGCAGCAAATTTTTGCACCCATTTCGCAAAAAATCCGGCAGTGGCGAAACATGGAAATTCTCAGTGAATCCATGCCTGGCGAAAAATTTTTGCTCATTGCTATACTTCAGCAATTGACTCAAGAACAAGTTTTGTTCAAATCTCACCAAGTTTCCTCTGAAATATTTCCTGCAACCTCAGTACAAAAAACTATAAGCCCTTGGCAAAGTCCTGCATGTTGATGTAAAAGGCCACAAGTCCCAAAGGATTAGTACAAAGCACTAGCTACACACACTGTTAAAGTTCTACATAATAAGTGCTGCAAAATAGTTTTTACTTACTCATTTTACTGATCCAGTGTGTCTATTAGTTGTCTCACTCAATAGTCTTTGAAAAAAGTTCTTGCTAAAACTAACACAGATAATGGATTTTAAGTTTGTGGCATGCTTTAAACATGTCTTTTTATATCTATAGATGTAAAAAGCACTGTGCAATTTACACTTTTTGAAGTGGTGGTATTGATCTTTACTTTATGTTTTTGGCTAGAAGAACCAAAAAGCATTGACAAAACCAAAGGAATTTGTTTATATTTTTTAAACAAGTGCTGGAATCAAAGAGTTCATAACAGTTATACATGATAATGTTTTTTATAGTGGATGTCTGTTAATCATCTGTGAAAATACAGGGTGTGAAAATCTACCAAAACAAGCATGAAAATTGAAAGGTGTATCCTAATGTCTTTCTTGCAACCTTGAGCTAGATGTTAAGTAGAAAGTGTATGTATGATGCTTTAAGTTTGTATATTCTCGTATGTTCTGCGCAGTAAAAGGTAGACAATTTTACACTTACAGTCTAGCTACCATTAACAAATGGCAAAATGCATATAGTGCTGAATGTTTTTGAAACCATCCCTGGTGGGGTAAGGAGGCCGTTAGATTTCAACAGAGAATCAGATACATTCAAAATGGTACAAGAGTATTATTATTATTGTTATTATTGTTATAAAAATATGGTATCCATTATCTGGAAACCTGTTATACAGAAAGTTCCAAATTAAAGGTAAAACATCTCCCATAGACTCCATTATATGCAAATAATTTTAATTTTTAAAAATTATTTACTTTTTCCATGTAATAATAAAACCATATTAATCCTTATTGGAGGCAAAACAATCCTATTGGGTTTAATAAATGATTAAATTATTTTTTGTTAAACTTAAGGTATTAAGTTCCAAATTGCAGAAAGACCCCTTAACCAGAAAACTCCAAGTCCTGGATAACAGGTCCTGTTATACCTGTAATAATAATAATAATAAAAATACTTGTAAACTGGTAGGTGACTGTATTAATTCGATAAGTACAGGTATGGGATCTGTTAACTGAAAACCTGTTATCCAGTAAAAGTTCCAAATTACAGGAAGGACATCTCCTATAGGCTCTATTTTAATTAAATAATTAAATAGCATTTTTAAAAAGGATTCCCTTTTTTCCTGTAATAATAAAACAAAAATGAAGCATAAAAATTAGTGTAAACATACAAAAGAAGAGAGAAAGAAAGAGGGAGGTAAAAGAATACTAAAGGAAACGAAAGAAGCTGAGAAGATAGAAAGTAGAGGGGTGGGGAGCAAAATGTCTATTGGGATTATTTACTGTTTAAATTAGCATTCTGAATAACAGGTCCTATATCTGTAACTGATAAAAACTGAATCAACCTTTTATGAATCTTTTATAAAACAGTGTTCCTGGATAAGAAGAGCTGTATAATGGGTAATTATGTAGACATTTTATACTTACATAAAACTAAAATTGAGCCTCACTAAAGAATACAATTTAGCCAGCATATTGAGTGCTATGGTACACAAAACATTTTGCTGTAATAAAATGTCAGTAATAGACACTATCAAATCTAATTTAGAGTGTCAGTAACTGCCCACAGCTTCTGATTTGGACTTAATCCCTGGAATCATAGACAAAGGAATGACCAATGCATTTGGACTACAAAATCTACGATTAAAACATTATTGGATTATTTGGATTGGAAGAAGGCGAATGTCATTCCTATATTTAAAAAGGGAGTAAGATCTCAGCCTGGCAATTATAGGCCTGTAAGTTTGACATCCGTGGTGGGCAAGTTATTTGAAGGCTTGTTAAGGGATCACATACAAAATTATGTACTGGAGAATGGCATTATGAGCAGTAATCAGTATGGCTTTATGAAGGACAGGTCATGTCAGACCAATTTAATTGCTTTTAATGATATGAGGTAAGTAAGAAGCTGGACAGTGGGGATGAAGTAGATATAATCTATTTGGATTTTGCAAAAGCATTTGATACCGTTCCCCACAAACAACTGCTTTCTAAACTAAGGTCTATTGGTCTTAGTGAAGTCGTTTGCACATGGATAGAAAACTGGCTACAGGATTGGGTACAGAGGGTGGTTGTTAATGGTACATTCTCTACTTGGAATAAGGTTCTCAGTGGGGTCCCTCAGGGTTCTGTACTGGGTCCACTTTTGTTTAACTTGTTCATAAATGACTTATGGGTGGGCATTACAAGCAATGTTTCAGTGTTTGCAGACGACACAAAACTCTGCAGACCAGTCAATTCATTCCAGGATGTGGCATCCTTGCAGCAGGATCTTGACCAACTGGCAATCTGGGCGGCTAAGTGGCAGATGAGATTTAATGTAGATAAATGTAAGGTCATGCACCTGGGATGTAAAAATATGCAAGCCACTTATACCCTTAATGGTCCCATTTGTACTAGGCAAATACATAATGGAGAAGGACCTTGGAGTCCTTGTAGATAATAAACTTGGCTGTAGCAAGCAATGCAAGGCAGCAGCTGCAAGGGCAAGCTGTATTAAAAGGGGTATAGATTCACGGGAGGAGGGGGTTATTCTTCCCCTTTATAGAGCACTGGTAAGGCCCCTTCTAGATTATGCTGTTCAGTTTTGGTCTCCAGTGCTCAAACGGGACATTATTGAGTTAGAGTTTCCAGAGATAGGCAGCTAAGCTGGTAAAGGGTATGGAAAGTCTCAGTTATGAAGAAAGACTGGCCAAGTTGGGTCTGTTTACACTGGAGAAGAAGCACTTAAGAGGTGACATGATAACTATGTATAAATATATAAGGGGATCATATAATAACCTTCCTAATGTTTTATTTACCAGTAGGTCCTTCCAATGGAAGGAGAAGGGAGGTTCCATTTAAGTATTCGGAAAGGATTTTTTACTGTGAGAGCTGTGAAGTTGTGGAATTCTCTCCCTGAATCAGTTGTGCTGGCTGATACAGTATATAGCTTTAAGAAGGGGCTGGATGGATTCTTAGCAAGTGAGGGAATACAGGGTTATGGGAGATAGCTCTCAGTACAAGTGAGGGAATACAGGGTTATGGGAGATAGCTCTTAGTACAAGTTGATCCAGGGACTGGTCCGATTGCCATCTTGGAGTCAGGAAGGAATTTTTTCCCCTCTGCGGCAAATTAGAGAGGCTTCAGATGGGGTTTTTTGCTTCCTCTGGATCAACTAGAAGTTAGGCAGGTTATATATAGGCATTATGGTTGAACGTGAAGGACGTATGTCTTTTTTCAACCCAACTTACTATGTTACTATGTAACATGCTCTATCAACAACCACAATGCAATCAGCAATCAACACCAACAAAAATAACTGGTCCAACAGTGACTCATGGAGATTTTTACAACTACAAAAGTTTCTCAAAAAATACCTATTTCACAACAACCTCCTCGACCACTTACAGATTTTTAACTACTATGTGATAGAGAAAATACACAAAAAACTTAGTATCTTCTGTCTATAAAATTATTATACAGGAAAAATATGCCAACTGCAGATCAACCTGGAAGAAGAAGAATGGGAAAAATCTTTAGCAAAATGCTCCATCAGCAATAGATTTCAGGAGAACTCATATAAAATCCTATCATACTGGTATTGAACACCAACAAAATTGCACAAAATGCATTTAATATCTGATGATAAATGTTGGAGATGTAATGGTGAGAGTGGGACGATGTCGCATATCTGGTACACCTGCCCTAGTTTGAAATTGTTTTGGGAACAAGTAGAAAAGATAAGCAAGGAGATCCTTGGATGCCAGGTAGAACTCAATCCACAACTAATCCTATTGTATCATACAGACAAACCTGAGAAAATTCATAGCAATATGGCAACCATGGGTCTCCTACTTAAACCTACACAACAGACTCTAAAAATATTCTTTCACTAACCAAAGTATAGATCAGTAGTTACATAACCCTAGTATAGTTAAAGAAAGTGTTTCATAGCCCTTTAAATTACTTACCTGCTTAAGAATTCACATTTTTCTCCTCATGTATCAACCTTAAAGCTATAAATCTCAATAGTCATATCAATAACCTGAGAGAAATTGAAAATAAATGTTAATGATTATGATCAGCAAAAGGAAACTGTATGTGCAATGTAATGTTTTGTATATGAACATAGACATAAATAAAAGAATTTGAATACAAAAAGAAGTACAAGATGTTCGTATCCTTTCCTTAGGTAATTAATAATTTCTATCATTGGGGCCTAGAAAGCCAATGAAATTAAATTGTACAGAACTACTAGGTCTATGTCTACTGGACAAGTCAAACCAGTGAGACACTGACTTGGGCAGTTTTTTTGTGTCCCTAAGGTCTATGGCCACAGTGAGCTAATAATGTTATTAAACCATTTTTTTAATTTTACGCTTTAGTGGAACAAGAATGAGCAGAGAGGAAGATTCATAATGACATAACTTACCTTACCTTTTCTTGGAAAAGATACAAACAAAATCAGTTGTGGATTTGTTACATTTTAAGCTTATCAGAAGTTATGGGAAAAAAGTCACCTTGGTGGAAACTATAGAAGTTATTAAAGAGTTCAAATCTACTGAGACTCTTGTTATAAGTGACCTTTAAAATGTATGTTGTAAAGAAATAATTCCTTCTTCCTACAGTAGCCTGTTTGTATATCTTGCTGTATGCAGCATAGAATTCTGAACTTCATTACATACACTACATATACTTACATATACTTCATTACAAATTACAAAGAGAAAGACAAAGTTATGCAATTCTAAGAGGCTGATTTAACAACTATTTGAATCTGTGCCATGATTTTAATGTTAAAACTCACTAATTCAAATTTGAATGTTTGACATTTATTCAAAGTCAAAGGGGGTTATACTAGCAAAATGTAAGTGATTTTTAAGCTCCCCACTTTTTAAAAGTATATGTACCCAGTAAGTGTTCAGCTAAAATAATTTAATATAACAAAGGTTTGTGCAAAGTGCAAAAAATAAAAAAGGTCCAAACACATTTTTTTATTACTCTAGGTTTAAACTGCCATTTTTTTTCACACTTTGCACCCTGCCAAATATCATCGCTTGTGTCTTTGAGCTCCAGATGACATTCATGAGGGGTTAGCTTGACAAGTTGTGTTCATTCAGATGCACAAGTTAAGGAGCAGGGTGCAAAAGAGATGCAAATGCTGGGAAAATGAGCTCTAAGGGGCACCATTTACTGTTCTAGCATTTGTGTCAAGGACAGTGTAATTTTACTGCCAATAGATTCGCCACATTACTGCCACCTAGAACGCTATATTTAATCAGCAGAAAGCTTTACCATACCTAAGTAAAGAGCCCTAGAAGCTCCCTCTGATAGCAGCTACCATTTTAGCTTGGGCTTGGTAGCTTCCTGCTGCAGTTATATGGAAGCTCAGATCACACATTCCTAAGAGTGGGGAAAGTGAGTTCTTATGCATTCTTATTGGAGGAGGAGAGGGAGAGAGGAGAGACTGAGCAGACTCAAGCCCCAAACCTTAAGGAGCCCTAAAAGAGAGGAAGTCTGATACCGAAGAACATGTTCTCAGAAATGAAGAACATGTGTTTCTTTTGATAGAGGACTTACAACTTGTATGTGAGTGCTTCTGGCTGTAGTTACATAGACCTTTCTGATAAAACTTACTTAGTTTTTACCTTTCCTTCTCCTTTAACACTGTAAGCAAATCCACCTGTGACCCTTTTATAATTTGAATTTTTAACTTCTTTTTACATACCTTTACTAGTTGTGGTAGATTGAAGACTGGGTTTATAAGACCCATTAAACCATTCAGGTTAACCCCAACCCTGAAACCTTTAGTGTTATAGAACATAACATATCCATTTTTTTTTTTTAAAGATTGTCTTTAGTACACTGTATGTTAGTACAAGCTGTCCTTAATTACACTATACATGAGTTACAACATGTTTTCCTTTAGCTTGGCAAACTACCAGGTAGTTGTCTATAATTTTTTATCAAGAACAAAGTTATTGTAGACGCCATATTTTATAATTTTCCTTTAATTAAATTTTCTAGTTGTATATTTACCAGTGTTCTCCAAATGGTTTAAGCCTAGCCAAAACTCATCAATCAATTAAAGCTTTATAAATAAATATTGTGCATAATTATATATGTTCAAGATGTGAAACAACAACTTCGTGCATTGATTTATTTGTTATTCAGCCTAATTCATATTTTGTAATTAAGGATCATTACCACCATCATTTTATTCTTTGACTTTTCCATTTGTGCGAAAGCCAAGACCAGCTGATCCAAAATCTGGACCTCCACGTAGGTTTCTCTAGATGCTGATCATTTTACTTAATTTTTAGTCAAGAGTCATTTACAAGAAAGATGTGCTTATGGAGACTAATAAATTGAACTGGCTCAATCCCAAAATGCCAAAGGTGGTTTAATTGGTGATAACAGCTTTTGATTTATCCCTTTTATCTTCTTTTCGAAGAAATTGTGAAATCAGCAATGATATGTTATGCAAAGGATACGTTTTTAAGAATAAATGACTTGGCCAATTAATTAGCTGACAACTGGCTCAATCACATAAAGAGAATTAAGAATTTTGTGTAATTTGTATTCTTCATAATGAGCACCCTTTTCTGTTGAAAGATACTCCAAGGGAGATCACTGGACAGAAATGCACAAGTAAGTGACTGTTAATCAGGAAGTTCTTCATAGTAACAACAATTACTAAAAGCAATAACAGCATTTTTGCACATTGTACTGTAGACAGTTATGCAGATAGCTGTCCTATAAAGTCTATTTGTCCAGGAGATGGTGGAACAGAGGACACGGAGAAAAGGTAACTTATGTCACGCTCTATCAAGAGTCTGAACTAGGGAACAGGAAGTCATACATTAATGCTGATTTCAATATCAGATTATAAAACTTGCAAATAATGTATGTAGGGACCCATAGGCATTAAGCTCCCTATGGTAAAAGCTCTACACTTCATTTTCTGCTGTTGCTGAGCAGAATGTAATGTTTCAACTTTTGCTAGTTGCACCTATGCCCTTAGTTAGGATGACCACTTCCTGCACACTGTAATATAGCTTTATGCAGGGTGTAGGCACTTCCTCTTTGGCATTCCTATCAATCCAGGGAAGGTTGCACATTGAGCCTTGGACCTCAACTAGGCCCAGAAGCCTGTGCCCTAGAGGAAGCCAAATCCAGAGATTCTAAGTCGGGGATCAGGGACCCCGTGAATGAGGTGAAGTTATTTGCAGGATTAGACTCTGTTATAGCATGCTCTAGAAGTGTGACTTAGTTCAGGGCAATTTAGCAACAGCAGCTGTGTGCTCCAACAAAGGAGAATTTAGTGGGTTTAGCATACCCAAGGCTCTGCTGCCTTACTGTAGGGACCACAGTTCAGACACAGGCTAGTCTTAACCCCTGAACCACCGTTGGCTGTAGGGATCTGGCCCAGTAAAGGTATCCACCCTTGGGACTTCTGGCTATTATCCCACATCTATCTCCACTGTGGTGCTGAACTGTTCTGCTACTTTACAACTGCATTTAACATCTGTACCATTCTATCTCAATGCTGTGAGTATTAACCCTGCATATGTTGTGTACCATCAATAAACCGAGTTCTAGTTCAATACAAAAGAACCTCTGGCATCCATAATTACATTATATACTATCTGTGGCAGTGGAGAGTTGTAGTCCTGCAACATCTCATAAGTGCAAACCTTCCATTTAGCAAAGGCCCCGCCTGTGTGTTGGAGTCACATGTACCTGTGCTCATACCTACTAGTCGGAATTGGCAAATACTAGCCAAGATAGGGTTACATGTATTTGAAAATATAATTGCAATTGGAATCTGCTGTATTGCTGAATGTTCCTTGTTGCTGCTGCTTCAGACTGTTAAAATCATGTAGCAGAAGCCAACAGTGATTAGCCAAGATTTTAATTCCCACAATGCTTATAGTTGTGTAAAATAACATTTTCTTTCAACATTACATTTTCTTTAATTACCGTATTGCATTTTGGAGATATTCCTCTTATCTTAAAAGTATGCATCTATTATCCAACTCAAGTGTAAGAGTGAATTCATTTTCTCAGTAGTTTAGTTTAAATTACACGATTCATTATATGGTCAAAATTATCATAACACATTTTTGTGTATCCAGAAACCTCCTCTAAAATCATATGCCCTTAGTCGAAACACTGACATCCCAATATCCAATCCCAACTATTTGTTGGGAGCATGTGTTTTTATTGCAAACATCCACACACCAGCCAAAATTTTACCAGGTGAAATGCCAAGCATTGCCTTAATTGTTTAAAATGTGGTGCTGCTGGACTCTGGAGCATCACATTCTACCATCTAAGCCTAACAAATTTACCATAGGCCATGCAGAAAATTCGCTGGGCAATGAAAAAGTTGTGATTGCATCAAAAAAGTCCACAGTTAAGTGTATATGCTGTTGCCAACATTTGGTGTGGGGACGACCTGTTCCTTTTTCTATACAGTATTGTTCCCATATACAATGTGTGATCTATACAGAATTTCTTTCCTAGGTGTGATAGAATATGACTTTCCTGCAAAGAAAACACTTCTACCCCAATATATTTAATATACATGCTGTGCTCTGCATCTTACATTGAATTAAAAAATCCATTATGAATTGGTGGTGCACAACAGTAAAATGTCAAGGGAACTCTTGCACCTTGAATGCCTCCTTACTTGCATGACATGGATGACGTGCAAGTAAGAAGTGTTAGGGGCCGGTAATAGCCGGTGGCCTGACAGTTTACGGGTACTGTTAGCACTGCAATTACAGACATGTACAATTTTTTTTATTTCATTCTGGCAGTGCAACAAGTTTGTTATGGGGCTAACGTGGAGAGAGGTGCAAAACACAAGAAAAACTATGAAACTGTTGCCTGTATGCCTGATATTTTACTTTGGATCTTGCATCACCATAGTAAACAAGCCCTTCCTGCACTGCCTATTGATCAGTGAATGTTCTAGTTAATTCTCATTGGTTGATTTTCCACCTCCGAGTAAACGATCACAGCATAAAGTAGGCCAATAACTTTCAGTTTTTACTTGTAGCAGCAACCTTTTTGTTTTAATATGTGCTTGCAGATATGTACAAGTTTTAGTACAAGCATACTTTCACATATGAAATACGAGGGCTTATTCTATTTTATGAAAAGTAAATATGTGTAAGTTTTTGATTGCTGATGAAAGATTTAGTTTAAGAAAAATATCTCTCACATTGTAAATGTAACACAAAGTAACCTTGCTGTGTTTTCTAGAGCCACTTGCAATTTTGTTTAAGAATTGATAAATAGGAAGCCATATGCTTTACACTGTCATTAAAGGATTATTTAATGCTTTCAAGTAAGTAATTAGATTTTATACCTAATAGTCCTTTTTCTCCTTCTCTTGGATTATAGCCTGTTTAATGTGTCGGTGGATTAATCAGATTCTAAATTAAAAGGAATTATAGCATTTGTCACGAATTCCCCTGAGGTACTTTTTCTTTCAACAACTGTAGGTTTTCTTTGATACCAAACATGAAGGATTACATGAAGGTGACAGGAGAGGTAGTCTGCATCTGTCAGGTGTTCCCTGATCAATTGCCAAGAAAACTTAGTAACTAACTTGAGGCGCAACTCTGAACGCAAGCCCAGAAGAACATTTATATGTGTGTATAATATTATATATACACATATATTTACATATACTATTTCTCTCATATCATTCTTTTTTTTTTTTTTATTTACTGACCACATAGTGGAAGTTCACACCAATACTTATCATGTGTCTTCCAAGAAAGCCAAGCTGGAATTTTAACGGTGTAGTTCCATTTTAAATGTGCAGTGTATAAAGTAATATTCTAAGACAGGATTTTCTAATTTGAAGCACTTAGTTTAGAATTTTAGCTAAGCCTGGAATGAAGTACTGAAAGATAATTATGTATGGACTGGAATAAAAAAAGTAACGAGAACACTAAACTTAACTTTGTCTGGCCAGCAATACCTAGCATGAAAATCGGTTGAAAAGGACATTCTATAACATGTGAAAACCAAACTTAAAAGTCAAAGATCTTGAGTAAAATGGACATTTAACATACAAGGGGCCATACAAGTGTATATTGGCAGAAAGCTGAGGCTTGTCTTCACTTCCTCATCTGCTAATGCACTATATACTAGCTGATCCAGTGCATCAGCAGATCAAATTTTCAGTGCAGGATGGTTATACAGGGGTATATAGTAAATCTATAGTATCGGTGGGCCACCATACACATACAGAAACTGCAGATATCAAGAGCAGGGCTATGAGCTAGCATGCAGTTCATATGCAGATAAGAGTTTTAAACAGCCTTAAACAGATTAATATCCGTAGTACATGGGCTTGGTTGTATACCACATATGTACGAAAATGGTATAAAAATTTTGATGTGGAACTTTATCTGTGCATGTATGACTATACTTATAAGTACCTTATTGCTTTTAAGGGGAAATTATGGCAGCTCCTGACAATATGACAATAAAGAAACTCTAGGGATTCATACTCCTCCTTCTTGGGCTGTGGTTGAATTAATCTTTGCATTTCTTTTATTACTCCTATTATTTCAAAGTTCAGGTGTAAAGCAAGTAGGTTTAAAAAGCATGACTCCCCAGGTAATATGGTGGTCTCTGAACATCCTCTGTTTTAATGCTTAATCTTTTCGGAGAGTCGAAGGTGAAGGTAAATGACCATAAAGGGGACCTCTTTCCCAACATAAAAAGCTGTATAATATATTTTGCTAATTAAACATGAAACCCAAATTCCTTTCTTTTATTTAAACAGTCACTCCTGTAATAAATATATTAAAATATCTGAGCTGTTAATTATATATTAACTGACTGCTTCTATCCCTCAAGCATAAAGACAGAGCAGTCACTTACTTTTACTTTTCATTCTGCACTTCCTAGATGTCACTGCACTCCTCGCATTCCTCCTCACGGTCTATAATTGTGTAGCCTGTGCATGGGCAAGGGGATTAAGTGCCCTATTTTGGCCCACACACAAGATATAAGGGTGTTGCAAAACTTTCCTTAACAACAGTGTCTATAAAATGGCCTGCTTTTTGTGATTTTGAATTCCAAGACTGAAGGAAACAACATTTAAAGGAGAGTTAAAGCTTAACTACCACAGCCCTTAAGCAGTAAAGATCTGTGCCTCTGAAGATTCCCCCAGTAGCTCCCCATCTTTTTTTATGCTAATTTACTGCACATGCTCTATGCTGCTGTCAGTTACTGAGCTTGGGGACCCACTCACAGCATTCTTTATATACAGAATATAAGAGCAAATTTATCAAAATGTAGGATTAGAGTTTACCACAGAGTTTTCTGTGATAAACTTTAATCTCACATGTTGATAAATCTGCCCTTAAATCTCACAATATTATACTGAATCAGATAATTACTACATGGAAGCTCTGAAACCAGTGCAACTGGCATCAAAATTTAATAACCAGCCATATAGCATCAGTGTATGCTTGATAATTTACAACAACTCCTAAGCTTAGCTTCTTAACAGCTGCCCAGATCAAATGAGCATGTCAGTGTAACTGACATGTTTAACAAAATCCAAGATGGGGAGCTCCTGTGACAATTTGAAGGCCTGGATTGTTACTTGCAGTACGTTCAGAATATAAAATATGCATCTTTAGCCATATTCATTTTTTTAGGGTTTAGTTCTTGTTTTAATCATTTAAATAGTGTAAGTTAAGTTTACTTTGCTCAATTAACATAATAGAATAGACTTTGGAATTTTTTTTTTATGATGACAGGTCCCCTTTAACAATAAATTTAAATCTTTCATGCAAAAATATTTTTAAAGGAAAACTATGCCCCAAACAATATAGGTCTCAATTTTCCTGCGGAAAGTGAGCTCCAATACGCAAGCTAGACTTATAGAATGGAATATACTAATAGCCAAGCTACAAGGATGCGCAATAAATAGATAATATAGTGTAGTATTTTAGTTAAAGCGCACACATGTTGATGCAGCTTAAAAGATTTAAAGTGGCAATGCACTCAAAAGTGAAGCATTTGTAGTACAGTATAGTAGTATACTTGTAGCTTGGCTACTAGTATACTTCATTGTTTGTAGCCTTGACAGAGGGGACTAGAGATGTAGCGAACTGTTCGCCGGGAACTAATTCGCGCGAACATCGGGTGCATTCGCGCAAATTCGCGGACTTTTGCCGATGTTCGCCACTTTGGGTTCGCCGCGGTTTTTTTGGCGCTGCGTTTTTTCACCTTGGTTTTTCCGCCGCGTTTTTTCGCTTCGTTTTATCGCCTATGCATATACATAGGAATAGTTTGCGGTTTATTTTGCGTTTTTTTTTGCGTTATTTTTTTGCGTTTTTTTTTTTTGCGTTATTTTTTGCGGTTTTTTTTGGCGTTTTTTTTACAAGTATTTTTCGGAGAAGTTTTTGCCCTTGATCCCCCTCCTGCATGCCACTGTCCAGGTCGTGGCACCCTTTAAACAACTTTAAAATCAGTTTTCTGGCCAGAAATGGCTTTTCTAGGTTTTAAAGTTCGCCTTCCCATTGAAGTCTATGGGGTTCGCGAATATTCGCGAGTTTTGGCGAAAGTCCGCGAACGGGTTCGCGAACATTTTCGGTGATGTTCGCTACATCACTAGAGGGGACAAAGAAAGGGAGCTGTGGCCATCACCTATCAAATTCACATACAAGTGAGGACCATGATAAGTATTGAATTTATTTCTGTTTCATATTATAGAGCAGAGTGACTAGCAGGTTCCTTCCAGAACACTCTAGATAGCAAGATTCTTTAAACAGAGAAACCCTTCTCCCTTAAAGTCTAGCTTGCCCACTGTGGCAAAACTTGCCCCTTTTTTATTTTCTACTTTTTTTATTTCCTGTTACTTTTTTGCTTTTTTTTATTTCCTACAAAAACTCCCACTTTGACTTATTTCTTTGGTCACTCTCTCACAATATATATACAGTATGTGTGTGTCTTTGTGTGTGTATGGAGCCTAATAATTGTAATCACATTTGTTCAGTTATATTTATCCTGCATGTGTGGTTGGTTTGATGTTTGCTTTTGATGCAGGAGCAGAACAAATACTGTACCCAGTAATAATGTCTTCTGTATTTATATAAATATAGGAAGAACACTGTAAACATTATAGTGGCCTAGTTATATTACAGAGAATTATTAACAGTTGGTTTAGTGAAGAATACACATGGGTGAGGCATGAAGTAAAAGCTTTTAACTTTAGTCATTGGTTTTCCAAGCAGAAGCAACTTATATGACACCCTATCTTATACCGACTCATGCTGGCTATCGTTAGCTTACAAATAAAATTAACTTTTTGGATTGAGCTGTGGATATCTATATGTCTTAAAGGTAGAGTACCTTCTGATTGATGATGTCCAACCCTTGTCCATTAATTATATTTGTAAAAACAAAGATAAAACAAAATATTTGTTGTCATCATGTGGTTTATTTATTGATGATAAACAGTTGGTGCATATTTTGTTTAAAGTGAACATCATTTTCATAGATTGTTTTTCATTTTTCATTGTTATTAGTGGGAATTTTTATCAAAAGAAAGACAGGGTTGAATCTGAGTATTAATAGTCAATTCAGCAGTAAAGATCTGAGCCTCTGAAGATGACCCTCGTTTCTCTTCATTTTTTTTTTCTGCTGATTTACTGCACATGCTCTGTGTTGCTGTCAGTTACTGAGCTTAGGGGCTGACTCACTATATTCTGTATATACAGAATATAAATATCACAATATAATACTGAATTCAGATAATTACTTCATGGAAGCTATGAAGCCTTCAGTTTAATAATCAGCCCTGTAGCATCAGCTTATAAGATAGGCAAATCTCATTGTCTACATGATAATTTGCAACAACTCATAGGCTTAGCTTCTCAACAGCTGCCCAGAACACACTGAGCATGTGAGTGTCAGCTGCTGAATTAGTCTAAGGGACCGATATCGGTAGCTAGATGTATGGCCATTTTAAGTGTTTCTTCCAGTCTTACCTACATAATGGGGACAGCTTGAAGGTAGGGTGTGGTTAGGTGCATCAACCATTGAATGAACAAAACTGTAGCTTTTTCTCCAACACTTTTTCCTGCTACAGTTAGAACCTGCATTCTTTCCTGTCAGGGGATTTCTAAGGGAGTACACAAACCATCACAGAATGGGGGCTTAAGGTAAAAGATGTGAAAGTGCAGTATCAACAGTATGTATATGCTAATTTGGTAAGATTACTTGATGGCTAATTATGAGATAAATGATTTTTTAAGTATTTATTGTGAAGGTATACTTTTTTTTAAAAACCATATTGGGGTGTGGCGAAACCTAGAGAAATGTCTACATATTGTCACAATAAATATGACAGCATGGGTATTTTATGGCAAAACAAAATGTAACAATGACATATCCTAATATGTATTTTATATGATATTGTGAGGTTGAGCAATCACAGCTGCTTTTATTATGTTGGGTTGAAAAACCCAACATACTGTTCTTCGACTCATTCTTTTAGGGATACAACACCCAAACTCTCCACACTTCTTCCCCTATAGCGGAGCAGGTTGCTTGTGGTTTTCTAAGATTTAATCTATTGAATTTTATTTCACTGGGCGACTATGTACTCAAGGTTAGAAAAAGTGGGCAGGGCCACCAAAAGCCAGTCGCATTTCTTTCATTGTTTTCAGTGGGGAAATTTTAACTGCTGCTATTCTTCCATTCTTCCATGAAGCAAGAGAACCCCTGTCAGCCCTGGTCTTCACCATGCCCTTTTGGGACCCTAGAACTTTCTGTGGCAGTTCTGACAGGGTACCTATACGCTTCAGAGATACAGACAATGGTGAGACAAATATTTAAGTCACTGCCACTGTGCAAATTGTCTTTCTGTCCTATAAAAATTCTGGAATCTGTAGCTGGATTATATTTCCTTAAGTATAGCTTGGAGCCCAGCAGTAACACCAGCATTTGATGTGCCTAATGACAGAACTACTAAGCTTAGACTTCTGGGAAACATTCAAAATTAGTGGGGTCATTTATAAAGTTCAAGGATTGCATATTTTTTTCACAAATGGTTGTTTGCACATGTTTTCTTCTAAACGCTTCAATTTTGCACTGCTGTGCTTGTCTTTTCTTTATTTGCAAATCACAGTAAATTGTTAATTGCACACAAAAATTAGCAAAGGAGATTGTGATTTGCATGAGCAAAATCACAATGTGTGCGTTAATTAACAAAATCATTTTAGCGAATATTTTTTTCACCAATAAAGTTGTGGCATAACTCAGACGCAGAGTGTGTGTAGAAATATTTGCAGTTTGCGAATATATCCTATTTAAAAAGCTATTTGCATTGTGAATTAAAATTTCACAATTATGTTTAGGGATGTAGCGAACTGTTCGCCGGCGAACTAATTCACGCGAACATCGGGTGTTCGCAAGTCCGCGAACTTTTCGCGTATGTTCGCAATTTGGGTTCGCATGGCGTTTTTCCACTCCATTTTTTCTCGGCCTGAAAACGCCGCACAAGCCACACATGGCGTTTTTCAGCAAATCCCATTTCCATGGTGCTTAGCGCGAAATAGCAAAAAACGCTGCGTATTTCCGCTAGAATAGCTTGCGTTTTTGCGCAATGCTGTGTCAACAAAGTATTTTTCAGAGAAATTTTTGCCCTTGATCCCCCTCCTGCATGCCACTGCCAGGTCATGGCACCCTTTAAACAACTTTAAAATAAAGTTAATTAAAATTAAAGTTTTCTGGCCAGAAATGGCTTTTCTAGGTTTTAAAGTTCACCTTCCCATTGAAGTCTATGGGGTTCGCAAAGTTCGCAAAGTTCGCAAATATTCGCACTTTTTGGCGTAACTTTTTTTTTGAGGTTCGCTACATCCCTAATTATGTTTGCCTATTAAATTCACCAGTCTTGTCCAGCGTTGTAAATATAAATGGGCGGGGCTAATATGCTCACTGTGCAAAAATTCTGCACTGCACAAATTTTATAAATGACCCACACTACCACACCAGAAGGGTTTGTTGGGCTATTCATGGCGTTAGACTGTGAGCATTGTCCAGACAATTGGTGATGGGCAAAATAATTAGCTAATTTCAATGTTTCACCATTGGCGAAACATCCCGTGTTTCTGCCTTTGTCTCTAAGGCTTTGGGGCATACCTTAGGTCCTTTGCCCAGTCTCGGCCTGAGACGCTTGGGGTTCCATAAAGCTACAACTTCTGGGTCGGTGTCCAACTTTCTCTTCCTTGTTTTAGGAATTGGGTTCCTGAAGAGAGGGGAATCTTCATATGGGGACTGTCTGAGATGTTCCATTTGTTGTTGTAAAGCCATCTGTGCTTGAATGGCCCATTCCCTATCACTCAACTATATATATTCATATATTCCCCTGGTTGAGAAGTATTCTGAGGGGCCGTGACATTATTTTGAACATTGCACTGATTCTATTGACCAGAATTGTCTATATTGGATATGGAAGAACTAATAGTTGGCTCTATTCTGGTTTTTGGTGCCAGAAATGGAATTCCAGAAATATTCCCAGTGTTATTGTTCTGCAGTTGAACTCCATCATTGTTTCTCACCAAAGAGCTAGTACTTGGTATTGTGTTAGTATATTTGGCAACAGCCTTTGCCAGTGGAACAAATGTCTGGTTAGTGGCAACACTAGTGTTTGTTTCACTGTTTGATATTCCAAGAGCTTTGGCAACTGCAACCTGAAATAATTTTAAAGCACCAGCCTGCTGCTGGCTATAAGGGCTGGGCTCTGCTTGTGTTTGTGCAATTATTATCAGCTTTATTGTCTTTAGTGTCTTCCTTTGCCTTTTGTTAATTCTCGGCTGTTCCTCTCTGGAACAAGCTCATTTTCTCCCAGAAGAGTGGGTACTTGGAGATGCCTCTGAATTGCTGGCCTGGCTTGTAGATGGCACAGGAGATGAGGCAACTTGTGTATCTGCTCCAGAAGTGCCAGTAGTGGATGAAATTCCAAGGGCTTTGGCAATTGCATCCTGGAAGACTTTAAAGGAAAAGTAACAGTAAAAATACCCTGCTCCAATAATTGCCCTATCCTGCACACCATTTATTATTTTGATTGCTTTATTAGAAAATACCTGATAAAATTTGGCTTCCGATTATTTGAAATAACGATACGGCGATGCAGGGCAGAATCCACTATGCGACTATTGATTGATCCTAGCCTTCCTTCTGTAAGTTTTAGCAGGTATTTATAGGTCTAATAAAGCATTCAAAATAATAAATGGTGTGCAGGAAAGGGAAATTATTGGAGCAGGGTAGAATAGATTTTTTACTAAAAAAAATTTAGTGTTACTTTTCCTTTAATAGCCTGTGCCTCCTGCTCTCTAGAAACCTTGGACTTGTCTAAAGAGTGTCTTTTGATCTTCTTGTATTTCCTTTTCAGTTGTTTTGAGGCACTCTGATCCTGAGAAGAACTTATTTGTTCTTCTGATGAAAACTGGGTGGAGCCAATAAAAGCCAATCAGATTTAATTCAGTGACTTCACATGTTTTTTAAACCAACATGAAGTTTGTTCTCAGAAAAATCTATTTTCTATGTTGCAAACACAATACTGATTTATTGACAAGCAAATCTGAAATTTCTTTAGAAAAAATGCACACCTGAAATGCTTTAGAATGTATTAGCACATGCCACCTAATATGGATGAAATATCACTGTATCACACTGTTTAAGTGAAACTAAACTTTGTGATTTGCGTAGCTGAACATCTTTTTTTAAGTCTCATTACATAGTAAAGTAAAGTGATTTCCATTTCAGGGATGTGATTAAACTCAAATGTATGCCTTGGTTAGGGTTTAGCTTTTATTTGATGGAGAAAATAGACCTCAGAAGCCAGCAGTCTTGTGCTATGGCACTCTGTGAGACCATTAAATTTAATCCTTTCTTCAAACTCACTCCAGGGGTGATTTCAATTAAATTTGTTCAAAATTTATCAGTTTCCTGCATGTAGGCATAAATGATTCAAAGCCACTTACATATTCACTGAGAAGAATGCATTGAAGGGAACATATGATTGTTATAACTTTTCACAGTTTCTTCATAAATTCACTTAATAGGAGCTTTTATTATTTAAACACTTGCCCTCCCCATAAAATGTCCTTGTTTTTCTTTAAGGAACAGGATCTAATTTAGTATGCAAATTTAGGAGACCTACCCCAACTGTCTTTTTCCTAACCATGCTGTTTTCCAGATGATAAGAAAGATGTTCAAAGAATTATTAAACTAGGCAAGTAAATGATTTCCCATCGGCAAAAGGTAGACATTGAACACTTACTTTTCACTATTACATTTCTGTGTTGATTGGAAAAGGATAATTTTAGTTCTCTAGCAGAGGTATTGTGAAGCCTATACAGCAAAAACCTAAACAAAATAATATTTCTACAAGTGTCCAAAGTAATAAAGGTTAATGGCAGATCTTAGAGGCTGATTTACTTACCCACGAACGGGTCGAATGGAGTCCGATTGCGTTTTTTTCGTAATGATCGGTATTTTGCGATTTTTTCGTATGTTTTGCGATTTTTTCGGATTCTTTACGAATTTTTCGTTACCAATACGATTTTTGCGTAAAAACGCGAGTTTTCCTATCCATTACGAAAGTTGCGTAAAAAGTTGCGCATTTTGCGTAGCGTTAAAACTTACGCGAAAAGTTGCGCATTTTTCGCGTAAATTTTAACGCTACGAAAAATGCGCAACTTTTTACGCAACTTTCGTAATGGATACGAAAAACTTGCGTTTTTACGCAAAAATCGTATTGGTAACGAAAAATTCGTACAGAATCCGAAAAAATCGCAAAACATACGAAAAAGTCGCAAAATGTTCGTTTTCAAGTCGGAACTTTTCCAATTCGGGTCGGATTCGTGGGTTAGTAAATCAGCCCCTAAGTGTCCCTCGTTCATTTAATTAATATGAGGATTAAAAAGAGAAAGCAATACTTTTTTGTACACAATAGCAACACTTATAAGTGAATATAATAATCCCAGAGATTTCAGCTAACCTTATATAATGAGAATGATAATGATCCATTCCGGGCATTTGGCCATAATGGCTCATGTATGGTACCATGGTATGCATGGCTGACATTGTCACTTCTCTGTGGGTATATTGGCAAAGGTAAAGGGGGGCCTCAGCTCTTACACCTCATCAGATCCACATGCTCAGGCAGTTTTCCCAAGCAAACCTGAAGTCTATGTATAGACATCTTAAAACCTTATTCTATGCTACAATTTAGTGTAACGTTTGAAGAAAAAAAAAAAAAACGTAAAAACACCAATCCCAGATCACTGTCTCTATGGCAACATGGAGTTAGTCAACGTTAGGTCTGGGCCAACTACAGAAGTACTCATTGGGACTGGTGTAGAAATGCAGTACTGGTATGGAATATGTTATCTGGAAGCCTGTTATACAGAAAACTCTGAATTACCACAAGGACATCTCCCATAGAGTCCATTTTAATCACATGATCCAAATTTTTAAACGTGATTTCCACATTTCGCCATTGGCGAATTGTTTCACGAAACTTCCGTAAAAGTTCGGGTTTATATAATATTTCAGTTATTTTTTTTTAGTTGACTTAAGGTATAGAGATCCCTCATCCAATAAACCCTTGCAAATCCTGAGCATTCTGAATAATAGATCCTATACCTGTACAATGAAAACAATACTGTATTTTGACTCAGAACACATATATAACTGACCACCACAACTTGCTGCTCTTGTGTTAAAGGGTGGTTCATCTTTAAGTTAACTTTTAGTAGGTTACAGAATGACCAGTTCTTAACAACTTTTCAATTGGTCACTGACCTTCGGAACACCTAAAAAACTGTTGCTCTTAGAAGCTAAAATTTTATTGTTATTGTTACTTTTCTTTTTATTCAGACCCACTCCTAATCATATTCCAGTTTTTCATTTAAACCACTGCCTGGTTGCTATGGGTTGGATCCTAGCAACCATAAAGACCAATTGCAAATTGTTTCAGGATAGCACTCTCTTCAACCAACTTAAAGTTAATTCAAAAGTGAACAACTTTGCTTGAGCATGCGCAGTTGGGGCTAACAGGAAATAAGCTTCAACTGCGCAAGCTCAAGCAGGGTAAATGTCGACGGTGAGACCCGAAGTATGTTTGATTGAATGGAAGATGGTGCCCAGGTACGCTGCTGTGCTGCTCTGCTTTTTTAGGTTGGGGTTTTCTATAAGGCCAGTTTTTTAAGTTACAGACTATGTTATGAGGGAGAGGTGGGGGATCAAGGCAGGCCAGTTAAGGGGGCTTTTCGACATGGGGGGGTGTAGTTCTCCTTTAATGTGTGCATTAGCACATGATTAATTAAAGGTGTCTGAAGGGGTGCATTGGCACTCATTACAAGTTAAAGCGTTTCTGGATGAACTTTAGATATGACCTTATAGTTCACTGGCCTTTATATTTAGCTATGGGACTGCATTCATTTTAAATGTTCAGATATAAGTCTTCAAAAAATTAAACTCCCTGCAGACCTTACTCTGAGGGGTATATGTATCATGCTGTGTAAAAAGTGGAGTGAAGCATTACCGGTGATGTTGCCCAGGGCAACCAACCAGCAATTAGATTTCAACAGTTAGAAAAACAAAGCAAAGCATCTGATTGGCTGCTATCAGTGTCAGACTAGCCCACTTGGATACCTGGAAAATTCCTTGTGGGCCCAGGTGTCAGTGGGCCCTCCTGCTTCTAGCTATTTTGCCAATTCATGGTCATTACTTATTTTTCTATGGGAACAAAGCAACAGAATATATAAAAGAATAGATTATAGTATGTAAATATAAAAACACTAGACAAAAAACACTAGACTGAGTAAGAAGTGGAAGAAAAACAGTTTGGAGAGGGGGCCCATTGTCTAAGGTTTTCTGGTGGGCCCCTGGCATCCAATTCCTAGTCTTCTACAGTCAAATAAAAGTAAGGGTGGTCCAGTGGCTGCGCTTAAGCAAGAAGATTGTCCCAACTTTTTTTTTTTTTTGCAGCCATTGGAGTATATTTGTGTTTTTTCATGGCAAAAAATTTAACTCTTCTCTAAGGTTTTTTACAGGGATGCAGCTTCTTTTATAGATGTAACTATAGGCATATATATATGATTATAGTACTGGTCAAAACCAGAATCTATTTTGTTAGACAAAATAATTATTTTTCCATTTCTGAAAAGTGATCAGTGCACCAGAGGCCACCACTTTAGATTAGAGGAACAGAACTTTCATTTAAAGCAGCGTAGGTGTTTTTTTCACAGTGAGAGCAGTGAGGTTGTGGAATGCCCTTCTGACTGATGTTGTAATGGCAGATTCTGTTAATGCCTTTAAAAGGGGCTTGGATGAGTTCTTAAATAGGTAAGTATAGGGTTGTGGGTGCTGGGTTGGCTTGGAAGGGTTGAACTGGATGGACTCTGGTCTTTTTTCAACCCTATGTAACTATGTAACTCTATGAGGCAGATTTATCAAAATGTGAGTTTAGAGCTTAATACAAAAAAACTCACCCACACTCTATTTATTCCTATGGGATTTTTAGAAGCATATTTATCAAATGGAGAGTTCTAACTTTCACCCATTGATAAATAGACTTCTAAAAATCCCCTAGGAATGAATAGAGAGTGGGTGAGATTTTTTTGTATTAAGCTCTAAACTCACATTTTGATAAATCTGCCCCTAAGAGTTTAGAATCAGATGACAAAGATGGATAAATGTAGAAAGGGATTTTTATTATAGCAGAAAAGTTAATAAAACTCTCAGCACACTGCTGCTGTATATATAATTCTATGACTATAAAGGTCATAGGTCATAAACATCATTTATTTGTTTTGTACAAATAACTTAAGAGAATACAAGCTCGTAGATGGAGATGGCTGCCAACTAGCAAAGTGATATTTTCCTGTCTCAGACATCTGAGTGTTGGCCTTTACTGTGATTCATCATTTACTTACTGCATAACCTCACTGTCTCTGAATTATTAACTGTTTAAGATACCATGACCCTTCCTTTGTAACTTGACATGTTCATAGACAAGCAACTTTACCTCATGGGTGTTAGTTTACGGTAGATCAAATCCTGTGAAGTCAGAAACTCAAGAAATTGATGAACTAGAACACAAAATATCTTACAATAGACATGTATAGCAGAGTGGGAAAACAAATACTATATATAATGAATAAACTACACATTTTAATATAAGGATATAAAAATTACATGGGATTCAGAGAAATGCAAATCTTGAACACTGGTTACAAATATATTTTGCAATGGTGCCACAACATTTCTTATGACATACAAGTTTTAATTTTAGCAAAATTGACATAATCATCATTATTTTCAGGACACTTGCCATTGCCAGCTCATTTCTGTTATGCCCTCTATTGTCTGGTATGGTGAGCCAACTTACAATTTTCTAGTTTCAAATTCTAGTACATTACGCATTACACAACAACTCAATCTCAGCTGGACCCACACTGTAGGGTTGAAGAATGGGTTTCTCACACACTTTACCAATTTTGTAATGACTTGGGAACTAGGGTATTATATTAACAAGTTTAAAAGTGTTATTTCTGGAACTACACAACATACTCTTATTAACTGACTACTTTCTATAATTTTTACACATGCTATATCAGAACAGTACACAGTACAAACACTTTACAGATTCATATAATCACTCCTCTGTTGACTTGGGCTGGGCACAGGTAGAATATTAGTTATAGCAATTGGAATTAAATGTTAGCGGAGCAAAATAAACTTTAGTAACACAATATAAATTATTTACATTTTGTTTCCTTCAGTCTTAGAATTCACAACCACAGCAAGCAGGGAGATGCCATTTTGTGGACACTGTTATTAAGGCAAGCTTTGTATCACTCCACAATCTTATGTATGTCCCGGGTTTCTAATAGAATGGTTCCGGGACTGCTAGTCCAGCCCGGGTGTTGTGGGTCTACCTGAGGCATCTCAGCTGACTAATTAAAAGGCAGCCTGGGCCAAAGTAGAAGTCTGCAGTGTGGGGGAAAGACACAGGGAAGCTGCCTGTGTGAGTTTACTGAGAGTTTTGAAATCACTACAAAGTTTGAACTCTGTTTTTCTTTTCTCGGTGTGGGAGACAGGTGGTATGTCTGCTTCTGGTTAGTCAGGACAACTAACGTGTTAGTTAGAGCCCATTAAGTGGCAAGGATTTTATTTTTGAACTGTTTGTTTTGTCATTTTTATGTCAAGTGAAAAATGAACTGCCTAAAAGAGACTATGATCTCACATGTTGTAATTGTGCCAAGGGCTGCTTTACCCCCAGAAAGCTGGTCCCAGCTACCTAACCCCTGACAATATATATATATATATATATATATACAAACAAATGCAAGCTCCTGAACACATCCTTTCTATCAGATATTTGCAAAACCCCATTCCCTTTCAAAAAATGTAATTATAAATGTTTTCCACATCTACCAATGTCCTGATACTAAATGGTGTGTCTAAGGAATCCATGCCAAAAAACCTTAAATAAATGAATGTTTACTAACCAATCAGGAATGGACACATAAAGCAAATGGTCAGTCTCTAGGTTACTAGAAAGGGCTAAGGCTTACAAAAGAAATTAGAGCTGAATTTCCACCATTTTTTAGTCTTTTCTAAAGGGATTTCAGAGGTGTATTTACCAAAGGATGACTTTGGCCCATTGATAAATCGGTCTTTAAAAAAACCATAGAAATAAACAAAAAGTGGATAAAACTCACTACGCTTTTACGTCAGGTAGTTCCAGCATTTCAGTGAAGACACAGATACCACACACACTGGAAGCATGAGTATAAGGCAAATCAGTACACATTTCCACATTTGTTATTATTTTTGTAAATATCTGTTATATGTTGTGTAGAGTAAATGTCTTATTTTTGTTATTTGTTACTACTGTAGAAATGTGTAGGTATAGCTATTGTTAAAAAGGTATGTTTTGATTGAACTCTCTTGTTTAGTCTAAAAAAACAATAAAAAAACTATCCATGGCAAGTTGATCATTTGTTACAGGCAGCAAGAACGGTAATAACAGAATATTGGAAGAACCCTGATACACCACAAAAATGGATACAAGCAATAGAGAATATAAAGAAAATTGAAGAATTGACAGCTTTGAAATAGAAAATGAAAACATATGAAAAAATATGGTCAGATGGTCCACAGTCTATTAGCAAGTTTACGAAAATTAGTGATAGCTGAGCAGAATATAGCAAGTTCCCTGTTATAGGTGTACAACAGTCCTCCATAGATATTAATGAAAGGCAACAAATTAGAGCTGCTAAAGCTGAGGCACAATAAAAGCTCTTACACCACTACCTGCTTCCCTTCCCCAGCATTCTCAGCAGCCTTTTATTTCATAAGGCAGCGTAAGGTATATACAAGTTGTGTAAGTTATGTACGTACATAACAATTTCATATGACAATGATGTAAGAACTGAATTTATTCATGTTTTATCAAATAAATAGGACCTTGCCAGCCTCACCCCAAGGTAATATTCAAAGTCAGAATTCCATAAGAGATCGCTACTATGCTCTGCCATTCCTCACTGAAGACTTGGGATCTGCATTATGTCATTATATCCACCACTGAGTATTAGGCTGCTTCTACTTGCAGAGAGGATGGCCCCAAACTCTGCTACCAGCAGGAGCTGCCTCTCCCATGATGAGAGAAGTTCAGCAGCCCTGCTGCCGGTCCTGAATCAGCAGTGCCTCGATGATAGGAAATCCAAGCAGGCTGTCTTACTCTGGCAAGGTCCTACCAGTGCTGTGACAAATAAAACTTAAAATACATTATCATATATCCACTGTTTTGATCCAGAGGAAGGCAAAAACCCAGCCTGAAGTTTGTGCCAATTATGCCTCAAGAGGGAAAAGATTCCTTCCTGACCCCAATGACGATCAGAAACATTCTCTGGATCAAGGATTTGACATTAATATAACACGAATGATACCATGCAGACTCTCACATTTATACTGTACAACATTACCAAAACCACAATATAACAGTGCATACAGGAAAATATCCACATTTGGTTATTAATAGATAATATTAGAACATTAAGAAGAGAAACAATTCACAAAATATGCAAAAAAGAGGGGAGGGTGGGATGTTTAAACCTGCTCAGAATATAGGAAGTGAACTGCTTCACTTGTGACATCACATCCCTATCCTTCTACATCCCCAGCCCAGCTTTCCCCCACCTTGACTCATTGATGCTCACCCAGTTACATCGCATCACACCTTCATCTGATTCTGCCAATCTTTAAACATAAACTAGTGTAATCTGGCTGCTGGTCATTTGGGTACCTTGCCTATTACAAATGTAATTGCTTATTGTGATGAATAAGGATGTATTTTGACAGTTAGGGTTGCAGTATTGTAAATGTAGACTGTAGGAACACTGTTACAAGAAAACGTGTTTTTTTTTCAAAATGCATCGGTTAATAGTTCTGGTTCAGCAAATATCTGCACTGAAATCCATTTTTTGAAAGAGCAAACAGATTTATTTATATTTAAGTTTAAAATTTGGCATGCGGCTAACCATTTTCTTACTTTCCCAAGGTGCCCTCAGTCATGTGACATGTACTCTAATAAACTCTAAAAAAATTAGCCTCAATTAGCTTGTACAGTAAAGGATATACAGTATAGATATATACACACAGTATGCACTTGTAAACAATGGTACATTGACTTCTGAGAACAAGAACTTCAAATCCTAAATACATTATTTAGGGAGGGGCCAAAGTAGTGGCAACCAATATACAGAAAATACAGGGGGAGACAGAAGGTAGTGGCATGCAAAATACATTAAACATAGTGAGAACCAGTTCTAACTTTAGCCCTAAATACATATAATACAATGAGAGGCAATGATTTCTGAGACCGCAGACCCACTTAACTTCCAAAAACAGGTTTCAGCATTGTACACATTAAAGCAAATTTAAAAATTTAAAAATTGGTTGCATTGCTTTTTAACAAGTGAGAAAATACAGGGTAACTGAAATTAGCTTTTAGCACAAAGTTTATTTAGAGACAGGTCTGATTACTATTTTTGGGTCAAGAAGGTGTTTTTCCCCCTCTGAGGCAAATTGGAAAGACCAGATGCTGTTTTTCATCTTCTAGCAGACAGGATTTTTTTAGACCAAAATTTAGACCATACTCTATAAACATGTATCCTTTTTCAACCAAAATTATTCTGTTACTATGTTAACTAAGCTTAAACATTATTGATAGCAAAACAACCCTAGTGGAGTTATGTACTAAAAGACAATAAGGGGCACATTTACTAAAATTAGTTTTTTTTTCTGGCCTTATAAACTCGACATGGTATCAATTCGAATTAAACGCGATCATTGATGTATTTATAAAATGTCACGATAATGCTTGAATTGCTTGTACAAAAGTTTTGAATTTACATTTGAAAATCCGGAATTTTTCGAGCTGAAAGCATTGTTAGAACGTGATAAATTTTAGTTTTAATGGACGTTCGTTTCCATGAATCCTCTTTATTTTTCCCAAACAGCAATTGCTCCACAAGTCATTTTAGAAGCATTGTTAAAGTTTCACTTGAAACTGGGTGAAACTAAAAACAATGATGGGATTAAATTTCCCTTGAAAGTGTGAAACTGAAAACAATGAGGGGATTAACTTGTCCTTGAAAATATGTGAAGGACAGGATGTCACTGACTATTCTTTTCTTCTACTATTATAACCCTCCCATGGATTCCAAAGTAAATATGCCCCTAAGTTTGCCATGTGCATTAACCCATAGCAGCCAATCAACAGGTAGCATTTACTGGCCGCCTGTTTAAAAGCAAACATCTTATTTGTTGCTATAGGTTACTACTCATGGGTAAACTTCTAGTGTCTTTTATTACTTATACAAATATATGTTTGAATGTTTTTATCATGCTAAAGGCATGGTACTCCAAAAATATGGAAAGAAAACTTTAACATCAGGTCCCAAATATATAATATAACATACCATACCATTATTTCATTCTTTTTATTTGTATCATAGGTCCAAATATATATATACATATAGTATTATAAAAGAATCATGAGATTTAAAGAGAAATAAAAAATTCATATAAAGAACAAATGTTTGA
The DNA here is from genome assembly GCF_000004195.4 of Xenopus tropicalis. Taxonomy (NCBI): domain Eukaryota; kingdom Metazoa; phylum Chordata; class Amphibia; order Anura; family Pipidae; genus Xenopus; species Xenopus tropicalis. The sequence goes on from NC_030682.2 coordinate 67,567,888, forward strand.
ATTGTGTAGTTTTGTGTATTTTGTAATTATACACCTACCAATAGATCAATATATATAGTGTCTACAGGCAAATCTGAAAAACATAATTAGCTTAAACTGCACCAAGCCGGAGGTCAATAGTAGCTAAACCAAGATTGGTATTGGTATTGATTTATTTATCTAAGAAATATTATACATATTATTTAAGAATAAATAATTACATGTGATAAGGGATTAATATTACAATGTCATTTTTAAGTTTTTATTTATTTATTTCTTAGTGCTTACCTTCGCAATTTCATTAATTCCAGACTGTGAAAAAGGCTGTCCAAATAACCTTGAAAAATGCAAACACTTAGGCATTGTCTTCAACAAGTAAAAATGGAAAGAATCAATACACGTTGTTACTTAAGCTTCTGTTAAAAAAGGGTTATGACTTTGCTAGATGAAAAAAAATCCTCAATTTCTTTCCCTCTGTGAAAATGAGAAAAAGCTAGTACCACATCATAGCTTAATCGTGTAAAATGATGTGGAGATCTTTACTACTGGGTTAATAACACAAACTGTTTCTTCTCCAAGATCCCTCAATCTCTTTGACTTTATTAAAAAGTTTTACATTAGCATTTTTATACTAAGGTATTAAGTGAAGGACTGCATTAATCTTCTATGTGGAATACCTAATTTCTTTCCTTAACTCTGATTCACAGAAGCAATGGAGAACTAATGCAAAGCTTTCATGGAAGCCTTACATCTTGTGACAATACAAAGCACCTCCAGGATACTAATACACCATGGAGCTTTAAGCTTTATACATTTTGCAAATATGACCTAAAAGCAGTATTCTGTTTCTCTGAAGTATGAGTATTTCTTTCAGTGCATCTGCCTATAAATGTGAGGAAATGGCCACAAATGTAATTTTACCGAGCATGAAAACCTGCATAATTTTCACAAATACGTTTGTATATAAATAGTTTCTGATAGCATTTGGACAATATTAACTCTTATATAGATTGTTTAATCCTGGTATTGCATTATACTGTTCAGTGTGTACTAAAGGTTTTCCTTAAACATGGAATACTCCCTAGCTATATGCCTATAACTTAAACAGACTTGGAAAATGAATAGATGCAGTTGATTCAACCCAAATTTTTATTATAATATTTGGTTAAAATTGCTATGAGATAGAGAGCCTATTTTATGCCTAACCCTCTTCTTGTATAACATTGCCTTTTATATTTTAAAATTTCTAATATGATATGGGGACCCTCACTATGTTAAGAAATAAATAAATGATCTGATTTAAGTCTTGTTTATTCAAGGTAAACAGCATAGATTTGCAGCAACAAATAAGCAGTTAGTTGTACAGTAGTTCTGATAATTAAAGTATTGTTCTGACTGGCTTCCATAAATAGTTACTTTGTTTAGTGGACCCTTTAATGATTGGATCTTTCACTTCCTCTTCCCTTTCACTCTAACCTAAATATCCTTAAGTATTACAGAGTCAATAACATCAAAAAGTGTTCTGCACTGCACTACAAATGTAATATATTTTTAGCAAGAAGTCCTATTTTACATAGGAAAGTTCCTTATCTGATTATAGGTTAGGATATTAGGCTTATATAAAGCACCATGAATTACATCTAAATCTCTGCTCATCTCCACTTACTGTCAAACTTATGTATGGTATAGGGGGTATCTGGTATTGTGGGAATTAAAAAAAATATTCCCTACATCTCCGCTGTATTGGCAAAGATGTAAAAATGCAGGCAATTCTGAACATATTTGGTTGTTTTGCCCGGTCGTCAAGTTATTACGGTTAACAAATGTAATCTAATCTCTAAATTAATGGAGCAATTTATTCTACCCAAAGTGAAAACAGCACTACTAAGCTTTGACATGGACAGCATGCCACAAGAATCTCACTGTGTGGTCACACATTTTCCAGCTGTAACAAGAATAATATCCATAGTCCAACATTTGAAAAGCAACAAAACTCCATCGTACAAACTGCCTTAGTTTCTCAAAACTACAAGAGAATCTTAGCAGCAGCTCAGATGAACCTCAGACCTTTCCATAAAACATGACTTTTTATAAATGTATATAACCCATGACCAATGGACATACTTGTCACTGAACAAATTCCTGCAGTGTCATCTCCATATGCTCTCATGAAATGCCTACATAAAGGATTTCCCATACATATCTTTACTCTGTTTCCCTCTTAAGCATCTAATATATTATTTTCTACTAAATCTATTTCTTGTGATTTCCCAAAGGTTAATAAGGTAACCAAGTACCATAGATTATGTAACATTACTTTGAGCTGTTATAAAAAGAAATTGTCATGGGGAAAAATTTTTTAGCTCCTCAAGAAATCTTTTTGCTGAAATCAGTTTTTATATTTAATTTTGAACTTTGACAAAGTAAAGGTGGCCATACACATAGCAATAGCGATCTTTCCTGTGACCATTGGTCATAGGAAAGATAGTTTGTTCCCCCCATTGACGTTCAGGGCTGAATTGTCAGATATGGAGGTAGAAACAATAGAAATTCTACCTCCACCTGGTGATACAGCCCTTAACGTAGATTTTGCTTGGGCGCCTTCAAAATCTTTCAACCTGCCTGATTGATGAGACGCCTTGTTGATCTGCCATAAATGCACCATATATTGTAGGAAATGAGGTTTCATACCATAGTATCGGTGCGTGTAATGCCAACTTTAGACATTTTTTTTCCCAAATCTTCTTAGCCTTGTGACTGTTGCCCCACACAGAGGCAAATCTGGGGAGCCTATCAGCAGAACAATGTGCAGGAGAAAAGATAATAGTTCTCCTTGGCACTGCCTGGACTGATAAGAGCTCATGTTTCTGTGATTCTGCCACTGCCCTGCTTTGTGCTAATGACAAATGTAGTTGGACAACCACCTTGTATTTAACAGAAATTAACAGAAAAATTGGCAAAACTGCCCATCTGCTTCCCATTCATTTTAAGGCTAGTGGCACACTTGGTAATTCACTGTCTACCATCTGTGTTTTGTGGGAAATGACAGGGCATCCACCAGCCTAGGCACACAAGGAGCCAATTCTAGAATGAAAATGCATATTGCAGTTTTTTGTGCTTTAATTTGTGTGTGCACTCATAGTCACTGCATATTCAGAAGGAGAAAAGCCCAGAACTACAGCATTAGGGGGTGGGAGTTATTTTAAAACTGCTGTAAGGGAAACCAACAGTGGTTCAAACACCCGTATTTCCTGGCACAGAATTTAATTTGAAATAAATTGAATGAAAGGGGCCATGGCGGATGCTAATGGAGAAATGGCAGGCGAGGTCCGACTTTCACTTCTCCACATATGTCACTCAGGGTGCTTTCTACTTAATTTTTTTTCTTTAAGCTGCTGCTGACCTTTGTCAAACAAAACATCTGTGTGCCAAAACCCAATACAAACTGCCTAACACTGTTAGTACAGGTGGTTATTAGAATACTCTAAAGAGCATGTTGGGGACAAGAATCACCTGTGCTTGCTTTGTTAGGCACTTATAATTTACATCATTTGGAAGTGGCATAGGTGGTTTCACACTTCTTTTCTCTGCCACTTAAAATATGATGTAACATAAAAGTAAACATTATTAAAACATGTAGCAAATTAGATTTATTTTTAAATTATTTAATGGTAGAACTGGTTTGGGGTTTTTGCAAGTCATAAAGTAAGTGTAATATTGTGTTATTCTGTTAACTGAGTTTATTTTAAACAGTGTTCTCTATTATGAAAAAATGCTACAATGCTGTCACTTAATAGAGGAGTCAATGAACAAAAGAAAGAAGAAAAAAACCATTAATGGATCTGCACCCCAGCCAAAGTTTATAAATATACAAAACAAAAATCTTAAATATATATTAAAAATTAACTATGATGGCACACAAAAATGCACATATTAATTAAATATGTTTACATGTGTTGCCAGGGTTATGCTCTAAACTAGAATGACTTGAATGAATGAAAGAAACATGAAAGCAGCTGACTTTTGGACTTCATTTGTTATCAGTTTTGGTGAGACCTGTTGGGGCTCTTGGGTTTGTGTGCTGTGGTGGTTATGTTTATGGCACCCCGTTACTTAGAGCTCTAGACTTAAATCATTTTCCATAATGGTGTCAATGATATCTTTGCGTTAACCCCTGAAACTTTATCATATGTTGTTGGGGCCCACAGGCCACAATATGCTGTGGTCACTGTGTCATATATTAATAGGGTTACTGTATAATGAATTTCTGCTTGTCATTTAAAAGTTTTAAAATTGTGGTGGGAACATAGAATAAAGGAGACCCCTATGTCTGCTATTAAAGCAATCCTTCAAACCCCTGAACTCATGGGTTGCTTAGAAAAAGATATTAACCAAGTAAGCGATATCCTAGACAATACCTTATTATGGTCCTTTCAACAAATTGTAAATAAATACCAAGTTCCCAAACAAGATTTCTGTTTATACCTGCAAATTAGATATATAGTATACCCACTATTGACTGTATCTACAAATACTGCATCCCCCTTCCAACAGTACCTTAGCTCTAATAATACAAAGCAAAAGGGTATCTCCCTATGTTATAAACTATTGAATGATGCATTTGGCTATGAGACACCAGCATTTCTTATTAAATGGGAAATAGATCTGTCAAATGAGTACTCCTGGGAGCAATGGGTGTCTGCTATGCAATGGCCTAAAAAGGCATCTAAATGTATTAACCAATTTTACTATGATAGCATTTAACAACCGCCCGATTTTCTAAAATATCTGCAACCTCATCAGAAGTATGCTGGAGAGGCTGCAACCAAAAAGCAGACTCTTAACATTTGTGGTGGATATGCCCACAATTGGGGGAGTTCTGGTCGGAAGTAGCTAACTTAATACAGACAATAGCCCCTTACAAAATTATCTAATCTATCTCCAGAACTAGCACTTCTGAACATAGGGATGGACTCTTTATCACATGACAGTAAAGTGATTATATTGCACATTCTAACAGCAGCCAGATACCTCATTGCTAAGAACTGAAAGGCCCCTCTTCCTCCAACACCCCAAGATGTAATAGAAAGGGTCTAATCCCAAACAACAATGAAAAAGCCTTTACCAAAAATATATGGGTAACCCTGAAAACTTTTATAAACACTGACAGGCATGGTTAAACAAATATGGAAGCGCTTTCACTAAAATATGATGTTATCTGCAACTTACCCTGTATTACACACGAACGAAAAAAGTCTGAAAAATTTATGTAACAGCATTTTTTCATGTTTAAAAATCAATAAAAAAAAATAGCTACATAAAGAGTTATAAAATTGTGAACATCACTTAAAAGTGGGTGCAAGTGAGTGCCTCCTAAATCTGCATTCCTGCTTCAAAGATAAGGAAGTTGCAAACATTAACAAGGGAATCTAACCACCCTCAAATATCTCAAAAAAGGACAACAAGCAATCTTCATCTTTATCTGAAGGGTCTGCTGCATGCACACCATGGAAACCCTGCAGTGAAACTGCACCAATCTCTATAGAAGCCCAGAAGAATCAAAAGATGTAGGTTATAGAATATTGTCTAAACCACTCTTTTGACAATGGCACATTCAAGCATCTCAATGAATATGAATCTAAAAACTGTCTCCCAACCTGCCCTTGTGCATTTTGCCACTTTTCCCTCTCACAGATCCTACCAATTTGACCCTCCCTATTTATTACTTAATATCAACCACCCTTGCCCCACTCCTTCTGTTTCCTTCCTCCCTAGTCAGTGATACAACTTGGACACAAAGATCAATCGTGGGTCATGAATAATGGGACATATAGGCCTAAGACACATGCAAACTTACTAATTAGGTAGATGGAAATATAGTCTGTTGATATTTAGTATTACTTTTACAACCTAGTTAATAGATAAAAGGCACAAAAATGTCAATGATTTTAGGGGTTATTTACCAAAAAGAAGGCATTGTGCTAAATGCACAAAAAAAAAAGAAATAATCCGCCATACCTGCTTTCCTGCCTTAAATAATTGCTGCACGTCTTTGGGCTACCTTTTTCATTTATTAAAAAAGAACTGTTTTATTGTAGAAATAATTAATATATCAGTGTTATATCAGATTATGTAAGCACCATACTGAAGCCATTATTTTATGCATGAAGTCCATTGTGTCCCAAACACTTTGATGGTTTTTTTAGAGAAAGCTCTGCAATAAAAAAAAAAATAAATAAAATGGGGTGAGATTTGATTTAACTATGGTCTGATTTTAATATCTAACCTACGAGTTTTTAAAGCTCTGTTTTCCTTCACTTGAATATGGAAAAAAAAATGATTTCCAGACAACTTGCTATCTTTACAATCAAGTGACATGGCATCCAGACCTTTACTTATCAACTTGTCATAAAACATTAATAGATTAATCATTAATTATTAAGGAATTAATGTTGCGATCCAGCTGCGTTTTCCTAGCTCACTTCCAAAGCATTGCCAGAGACATGTTTTGTCCCATAATTGTTTTATATCCAGCTTCTTGTACACAATGTTGTCATGAATAACCTATAAAATATATGCTTATAACCTGTGTTGGGTACTGGAATTGTTTGTTATAAGTACTAATGTCTCTAAGGATATGTTCCATGATCTTATAAAAGCATGAAGGCCTCATGTCCTTGTAATTTACAATAATATATATAATATAGTGATGAGCGAATCTGTTTTTCGCTTCGCCGAAAAATTCACAAATGTTTCAAAAGATCCGCGAAACGGCGAAAATGTCGTGCGACAAAAAAAATTTGTCGCCCGCGGCTATTATTTTGTCGCCCGCGGCTATTGTTTCGTCGCACGCGGCTATTGTTTCATCGCCCGCAGCTATTGTTTCGTCGCGCGGCTATTGTTTCGTCGCCCGCGGCTATTATTTTGTCGCGCGGCTATTGTTTAGTCGCCTGTGGCTATTGTTTTGTCGCGTGGCTATTGTTTCATCGCCTGTGGTTATTGTTTTGTCTCGCGGCTATTGTTTCGTCGCCTGCAGCTATTGTTTTGTAACGCGGCTATTGTTTCGTCGCCCGCGGCTATTGTTTTGACGCGCGGCTATTGTTTCGTCGCCCACGGCTATTGTTTGTCGCGTGGCTATTGTTTGTGCTATTGTTGTGCGACAAAAAAAATTTGTCGCCTGCGGCTATTCTTTTGTCGCCCGCGGCTATTATTTTGTCGCGCGGCTATTGTTTCGTCGCCCGCGGCTATTATTTTGTCGCCCCCGGCTATTATTTTGTCGCGTGGCTATTGTTTCGTCGCCCGCGGCTATTATTTTGTCGCGCGGCTATTGTTTCGTCGCCTGTGGCTATTGTTTTGTCGCGTGGCTATTGTTTCATCGCCTGTGGTTATTGTTTTGTCTCGCGGCTATTGTTTCATCGCCTGCAGCTATTGTTTTGTAACGCGGCTATTGTTTCGTCGCCCACGGCTATTGTTTTGACGCGCGGCTATTGTTTCGTCACCCACGGCTATTGTTTGTCGCGCGGCTATTGTTTTGTCACGCAGCTATTATGGCGAAAATGTTGTGCGACAAAAAAAATTTGTCGCCTGCGGCTATTCTTTTGTCGCCCGCGGCTATTATTTTGTCGCGCGGCTATTTTTTTGTCGCGCGGCTATTGTTTCGTCGCCCCCGGCTATTATTTTGTCGCGTGGCTATTGTTTAGTCGCCTGTGGCTATTGTTTTGTCGCGTGGCTATTGTTTCATCGCCCGCGGCTATTGTTTTGTCGCGCGGCTATTGTTTTGTCGCCCGAGGCTATTGTTTTGTCACGCGGCTATTGTTTAGTCGCCCGCGGCTATTGTTTTGACGCACGGCTATTGTTTCGTCGCCCACGGCTATTGTTTGTCGCGTGGCTATTGTTTCGTCACGCAGCTATTATTTTGTCGCGCGGCTATTGTTTGTCGCCCGCGGCTATTATTTTGACTCCCGCGACTATTTTTTGACGTGCGGCGAATTTTTCCGCGGCAAATTTTTTCATCCGTTTCACGAAACAATCCATCAATGGCAAAATGCGGAAATTCGCCGCGAATCCATGCCTGGCAAAATATTTCGCCCATCACTACTTATAATAAAAAGCAATGTTTAGTGCTGTCATCAGTCACAAATGTGTAATTTGCTCCAAATAGGAAGAAGGCTGGATTTTGTGAGTGTGCCTCTTTGAAAATTTAGAAAAAAAACATTCATGCAAGTGGCTGGTGAGAAAATAACTTGTTCTCTTATATTTTAAATGTGGAGGACACGATTAGCCACTTGAGTTTGGGCTACTAAAAAAAAGTGCAGGCAAAAACACCTGAAATCTTTATGTGTTATTGCCCTTAAAGCCCCAGAATATACATCTGTTTATATGAATTTTTTTTTTTTGCTAATTACAATCTCAAATGCTTTTCTGTTATATTCATTCTAAGAATAGGCTTTTCAGGATTTAACATAGTAACTTAAATTTAAAAAAGACGCATCCCAATTGAGTTCATCCTTTTATGTCTATATAAACCTTTATATTATATAAAAAAACCTGCCTAAGTTGATCCAGGGGAAGGCAAAAACTTCTTTTGAAGCCTCATAGAGGCAAATTCCCTCCTGACTCCAAGATGGCAATCGGACCAGGGTCTGAATCAACTAGTTTTTTGTGTTTGTTATGGTTTTTGCGCTTAATAAATCACAAAAAAGTTTGTGTTTTTTTTTACAAAATACACATACATTGTGCAGAAAATAAAATATAAATGGTAGTAAATGTCCCCTTACTTGTTACCTATATTTATTTTATATATGCACCAGACATTGGTTATGTTTAAAAATTATGCAATTCCTATATTGGACTTTAATTTATCTGTTAGGTATGGTCAGGTCTACTAAGGCTTAATAGAAGAAGACTCCTGCAGCCTTTCCCAGTTTAGGGGAGATTATTGTACTAGCTGTTGTCTGTTCCACATGTTAAGGTTCTGCTCATTTAGTTTAACTCAGACCATTATAGGACCATGATCTGTGTCTTACCCCAGAAAATTATCTGATCTTCTACTGCTAGCCACTGGTTACCAAACCAGCCTACTAAACCATGCTATAATGTCTTCCTTTTTTGAGTGCACCATTTAATATAATGTGAATGCCTCTTAGTTCTGCCTCTTCTTAACTCACAGTTTATGCTGTTTCTTGTTCCATATGTGCAGCAGGTTTATTTTTATGACTGGCTGCCTAGTAAAATCAATTAGTGGGTGATCTGAGAAGAAGTGATTATAGTCTTTCTCAGTGAGTGACAATAATATTACAGGTTCCACTTGCAGCCTGGGCAGTCAAGTGTCTTTCTCTCATCAGGTCCAGTAACTACAGGCTATTAAAGGTTTGTTTTCAAACAGGTGGCCATTAAATGCTACCTGCTATTGATAATTATGGATAACTAGGCCTGATGAAAATGTCCAAAGTCATAATCATATAAAGATACAAACCTACAGCTCATAGACCTTTATTTATATGAGAGCAGTGTTGGCTTTTGGAAGAAGTGCAAACAAATACAACAACATATTATTTTAAAACAGGGGGGGGGGGGTGGTTAAGTAATAAATGCCTAGCTCTGCTATAAGCCTATGTTTCTAAGGTAAAGATTATAGAAAAGCATCCTCTAAGGTTATAAAAAGCACCTGTAAGCAATAAATGACTAACTCTGGTGAAGTTAGTGAAGTATATTTTCCCTATGTTCCTGGACTGATCAAAATACAGTTTTAACTGAAAACATAAAATATATTTTGATTAATGAAACTTATTGAACAAATGAATTGTATTTACAAAAATGGTTTCTCCATTTTTATTTCTTATTGTAATCTTCTGAATACTTCCTATATAACTCAATGAACAGTGAATGTATAGCAACAAGTACTAAATAAAGGCAGTGGAAAAAACTTATGCTGACACATGATGCCATTTCCAAGCCTAAGAAATAATTTATCAGCTACTGTTTATACAACAAAATCAACATAGAGAATTAAAAAACCTATTATGGGTTCTGCAGTTTACAAAGTATTAGTGAGAGGTAATCCTAATAATACACTGTTGGTTCCAGTTTCACAGGGGCTTATTATGTGAGCCATAGACATATTTACTGTGCTACATGATATGGACATTAACACCGACATATTGATTACAAAATACTGTACCTGTTCTTAACACCCTGCAACAGATACCCAACAAGATAATAGAAGCCTCGATGAAGACTACATGTTCTTGTTTCACAACTAATTATAACATTTAAAAGGAAAAACTCCCAGGCTCATGAGGTGAACACCATTTCAATTCACTGCAACAAAGTGTCATTATTATGAGATGCTTTCAATTACTCTGCCTCTGCCAGCTTGACCTGTCTGACATTGCACACGTTTAATGTTACTCTCTGTGAGTTTTCTTTTGAATTGGAGCCTGGTATAATCAAGGTCCTTCTAGATTTACACCAGCAAACATAAAATTGAAATTCTGTACTACATGATTGATGTAAAGAAGCCATTTCAAGGACTAACTAGATCTTTTTCTTGCTAAAATACAATCGTAGTGTTTGCAGAATTCATTCTAACTAAGACAACCCAAAACAATAGCTTTGCTATCTTATTCTTTCTTACTTTATATTATGTACCATTGTCTGCCATTCACACAGAAAAAAAGCAAAGGCTGCCAACAACATGATGTTGTAAGAAGCCATCCTGCTTTTAAGTACAAATAAATGGCGGGGATATCTCTAGAAAGTAATGGGAAAACTCTCTACTGTTACAGATATGACAGATTTAGATAACTCCCCACCTCTTTACATTTGTTTATTTTTTTCAAGTCTTTTGTTTGTTATATACTTATAGACAACCGTTAATTTTACATCTCCAACCAGAAAAAGAAATGTATTTTTGACTAAAAAGGTTATGGGAAGATGTTTAACTGATTATTGAATAAAAAATGTAATTTAAATTAAAAGTTACAATATTTGCTATGAAAATATGGGGAAATCACTATAGCACACTGTAAGTTAGATTTAGTTAGAGGATTAAATAGTCAGGGGATGAGATGCTTTTGATTACTTCTAACAGCCTACATACACAAGGTCCATTTGAAGTTTCCAAGGCGTGAAGTTTTAGAATAAAGTACTAGGAATCAAAGCTATGCCACTATCATCTCTTTATTTCTACAGACCCACACAATTCGTTTTTCATTTTAATTACATGTTCCACTTTCTTTATATTTATGTTAACAATACCACAGTATAGAAATTGGCTTTCTCATACCTTTTTAAAGCTGTTAGTGCCATGGACTAGACCTAGGAACATCCCTTGGTGGGTCTATGGTATTTTAGAGGTGGGTGTGTTGGACATAAGCTGAGCAGCCTGTGTGAAGGAGTCTTGGGAAGAAGCTGAAAAGAGCAACATTTCTTCATGCCTAGATAAAATGCATTGAGCAAGATGTGGTGCTTTGGTTCAGTTTTCACAGCCTTCATAAGTGGTGCATGTTTGCCCAATAGGATTGCATCTCCAATGCTGCAATGCAACGCTAGTGGTATACTAGTCTTTATGCTGGCTTTATCTACTTGCACATGTCTAGCTGTAGCATGTCAGAAGGGATTTAAGGCAAACATGCCAGATAATGGTTTTGCAGTTTACACCAGTCTGGAATGTCAGGAGATAACTCAGGTATGAGAGGTATGAGCCTATGCGCTGTGTAACCTAGGTTATAAATGTTGTCTTGTAAAATTGCAGAGGCTATGGTAAAGCTTAATGGCAAACAAGCAATGAACAAAACAGATGATACAGTGCAAGGTGGAATGGAAGAGGCAAATTCTATACCAATCCAGTGGTTTAGGCAGGTGGAAAACAATAACTAGTCCATTTACAGGCAACAAACTTGAGTACATTTATGTAGCAGGCAGGTGCCAAACAAGATCAAATCTGTGAAATACGCTGAGGTCAAATAAGACAATTGAGGGAAAGATACAGGCAAGGAGGAAATACGACTGAAGCAAGAACAGGGTATGAACAGGAACACAGATCATAAAACTAAACTCAGATATGAATACCATGCAAACCACCGCACAGACCAGGGTTTGAATCCTCACATGTCATGACACACTGTGAGTGAGCAGTTACAGATAGAGGTCTCTATGCTTCAGAATGGAACATAAGGACCCATATATTCACAACTTCCTACATTTATTAGTGGTGTATGGGTCATTTGGGGGAGTAACCCACTATAACACCTCTAACTTATGCATTATTCAGACTAAAAAGTTATAAAATGCTTGTTGCAGCAGACCCTTGTCCTTATGGCATGCCTATTGTGCCCACAATGCAAAGTTAGTACCTGTCCATTCACTGGATTCAGCACAGTTTGCAAGGAGAAGGCTATACAAAAACCTCTTTCTACAAGTGCTCTGAAGCTGCAATTTTGCTCCTCTTTAACACTTGCAGCAGGGATTTTGGAAATGATGCAGGAAATGTTTCAGTATGCAGAGTATACTCATTCATTGTATCTTGCTAGCTACTTTCTTTAAAGCTGGGGGGACTGTCTTCACTATTTCCCTCTCAGCAATTTTTCTCTCATCATGCAGGAGTCGGAGTCAGATTTCGATTGACAGTTAGGTCTAATGCATTCTTTGGCAAGCACACAATAACTACAGAAGGATCCACAATGGTACAGTGTTACTGTAGGAGGGTTGCACAGTGGCACTAAGTGACCATATGAGGGTGCTCTAATGCTGAATAGTGATGGGTTTAATCAATAATTAAATGTGATTGTTCAGTAGTTGAAGTGGATAAAAAGGTGCAGATGGTGTTTATCTGGCATTGAAAATCTCAGATAAGAACATTTCCTTACTTATCTTGTGTTGGGTAACATAGTAAGTTAGGTTGAAAAAAGACACACATCCATCAAGTTCAACCTTTTATGCCTATATTTAACTTACCTAACTTCTAGTTGATCCAGAGGAAGGCAAAAAAAAACCCCATCTGAAGTCTCTCTAATTTGCTGCAGAGGGGAAAAAATTCCTTCCTGACTCCAAGATGGCAACTTGTACTAAGAGCTATCTCCCATAACCCTGTATTTCCTCACTTGCTAAAAAGCCATCCAAACCCATCTTGAAGCTATCTAATTTAATGGTGCAATTGCAGTATAAAAAGTAATGTCTTTATAATCCCTGTAAAGGTTATTCTATCCATTTGAGTGGTTATGCTACTTGCAATTGCTTACAGAAGTTCCTGCATGGCAAGGAATACTTAACACTTTGAGGGTGATTTACCAATGTTCGCACTAAATTTCAAGTTATGGTTCAAAAAGTCAAATGTCTGTTATTTATTAAGTGCAAAAAATCCAAAAACTTGAATGGAACAATTTGGCAGCTAAAAGCTTGAAAGTCCACGTAGAAGTCAATGGGAGTTGTCCTAGGTAAAGTCAAGCTATATCTTCAATTGTAGATATTGGATTTTTTCAAGTTTTATCCAAATTGGTAAACTCAAAAATTCTAGGTATATAAGTTTTTTCTTTCAAATGGGTTTACCATATTAATAAAGAAGCAAGCATTTCAGTTTTTTAAAATGCAATTTTATTCGAAGTAGAAAAAAAACAAATCAAATTCACAAACTTGAACACTAAGGTACCTATTCATTAAAGTTCGATTGAGTCCATATGGAAAAAAATTGTATTTTCTCAAACTTTTAGAACTGTGCATATTTTCTGCAATTTTTTCGTTAATTTACACAACTTTTTTGTGCTTTGCGACAATTTGTGAGACAAAATCGTATTGTCGCAACGAGTACAAAAGTTTCGTTATACATTCAAGCTTCGGTATTGTGACTTTCCTTTGGCCAGGTTGGAGCTGCAGAGTGCCATTGAGTCCTATGGGAGACTTCCAAAAACATGTATCGAAGGTTCAAAGTCAGAAAGTTTTTCGTGCCGTTTACGATCGTTCACATACGAAAATTTTGGAACTTTCGGATCCTACCACAATATTCTCGTATGACCACGATGCGATTCGAAATTTTCGGATTTAATACGATTTTTTCCCACTCATACTTTTTAAAGTCCGAAATTCGGACTTTGATAAATGGGCCCCTAAGGGTCTGCAGATGGTAAGATTTTCTACAAGAGGAAATAAAAACATAATCTGGTACAAAAGGAACTACTTTGGACAGGAAGATTTAACACAATGGGTCCAAGAGGGCTCAACAAAGAACTGAATTATTCCAGCTTTTTCTAATATTCTTATAAGTAGTTGCTTTGCATTGTATCTTTTTGTTATATGTGGGATTAGATGGTATTTTTTGCCATAACGTTCTTGGTGAGTTATATCTTTAATTATCAATTTTCCCCTTTTTTCAATGCACTCATAGTTACATAGTTACATAGTTACATAGTTACATAGGGTTGAAAAAAGACCATTGTCCATCAAGTTCAACCCATCCGAGTAAACCCAGCACACAACCTATACTAACCAATCTATACACTCACATACATAAACTATATATATACAACCAGTAATACTAACTGTAGATATTAGTATCACAATAGCCTTGGATATTCTGCTTGTTCAAAAACTCATCCAGGCCCCTCTTAAAGGCATTAACAGAGTCTGCCATTACCACATCACTAGGAAGGGCATTCCACAGCCTCACTGCCCTCACCGTGAAAAACCACCTACGCTGCTTCAAATGGAAGCTCTGTTCCTCTAATCTATAGGGGTGACCTCTGGTGCGCTGATTGTTTTTATGGGAAAAAAGAACATCCCCCAACTGCCTATAATCCCCTCTAATGTACTTGTACAGAGTAATCATGTCCCCTCGCAAGCGCCTCTTTTCCAGAGAAAACAACCCCAACCTCGACAGTCTAACCTCATAGCTTAAATCTTCCATCCCCTTTACCAGTTTAGTTGCATGTCTCTGCACTCTCTCCAGCTCATTAATATCCTTCTTAAGGACTGGAGCCCAAAACTGCACTGCATACTCAAGGTGAGGCCTTACCAGGGACCTATAAAGCGGCAAAAATATGTTCTCATCCCTTGAGTCAATGCCCTTTTTTATACAAGACAGCACTTTATTTGCTGTAGTAGCCACAGAATGACACTGCCTGGAATTAGACAACTTGTGATCTACAAAAACCCCTAGATCCTTCTCCATTAAGGATGCCCCCAACACACTACCATTCAGTAGATAGTTTGCGTTTATATTATTCCTACCAAAGTGCATAACTTTGCACTTGTCAACATTGAACCTCATTTTCCAGTTTGCTGCCCAGTTTTCCAATTTTGTCAAATCGCTCTGCAAAGCGGCAGCATCCTGCATGGAACTTATAGTTTTGCACAATTTAGTGTCATCAGCAAAAATAGAAACAGTACTCTCTATGCCCACCTCCAGGTCATTAATAAACAAGTTAAAAAGCAAAGGACCAAGGACTGACCCCTGCGGTACTCCACTAACCACACTGGCCCAATTAGAAAATGTTCCATTTACCACCACTCTTTGTACTCTATCCTTCAGCCAGTTTTCTATCCAATTACAAATATTATGTTCTAGGCCAATATTCCTCAATTTGATCATTAACCTTCTGTGCGGTACTGTATCAAACGCTTTAGCAAAATCTAAGTAGATGACATCAACTGCCATTCCAGCATCAAGGTTCCTGCTCACCTCCTCATAAAAGGCAACTAAATTAGTCTGGCAAGATCTGTTACGCATAAAACCATGCTGGCACAAACTAATAGTATTGTGAACTGCAATGTATTCAACTATCCTATCCCTTATTACCCCTTCCAGAAGCTTTCCTACTACTGATGTCAGACTAACAGGCCTATAGTTTTCAGGCTGAGAACGAGATCCCTTTTTAAATAACGGCACCACATTAGCAATCCGCCAGTCTCTCGGCACCATGCCAAACCCCAACGAATCCTGAAAAATTATGTGAAGAGGCTTGGCAATCACAGCGCTCAGCTCATTTAATACCCTGGGATGAATCCCATCCGGTCCTGGACCTTTGTTTACCTTTACATGTTCAAGTCTCTTTTGAATTTCCTCCTGAGTGACCCATGCGCCAGTAGCTAAATTACTAGCACTGGGTATATTAAAAGGGAAGCCTTCATTATCTGGCTCCTCAGATGTATAGACAGATGAAAAATAAGAGTTCAAAATTTCAGCTTTTTCCCCGTTCTCATCAACCAACGTACCTCCCCGTGATAATAAAGTTCCCACCCCTTCTTGCTTCATTTTTTTACTATTCACATAATTAAAAAATAATTTTGGATTCTTTTTACTCCTAGCTGCAATATCCCTTTCCATCTCTATTTTAGCTTGCCTGATAGCTTTTTTGCATGCTTTATTTGCTTCCTTGTACCTGATGAAAGTTTCCGCTGTCCCAGCTAACTTGAATGCTTTAAAAGCACGTTTTTTATTACCAACCTCGACCTTAACTCTTTTATTCAGCCATAAGGGTTTTGCTTTGCGATGCCTCTCCTTGCTTACAAGGGGAATATACTGTTGTGTATACCTGCAAAGCAATGTTTTAAAGATGTTCCATTTTCCTTCTGTGTCTAACCCCATGAAAAGCCTTTCCCAGTTGACACATTGCAGAGATGCCCTTAAACTGGCAAAGTCTGCACGTCTAAAATTGAGCATTTTAGTTACTCCCTTATAGAGCTGTCTCTGTAGCATTATCTCAAAGGAGACCATGTTGTGATCACTGTTCCCCAAATGCTCACCCACACAAATGTTAGAGATAAGTTCAGTATTATTAGATATTACCAGGTCCAAAATAGACTCATTCCGAGTAGGTTCTTGAACCACCTGGCATTTAAGAATATTTTTGGACTATATCATAAAAATAGTGACTTCATGTATACTGTTAAACATTTCATTATGGTTTTATATATGCTTTTTGGCACAGAATATGAGAGTGTGTGTATCACTTCAATTTGTGAAAGGCATGTCATATGGTAATGCAGGACGGAGCAAGTATGTTTTCCATCTCCTTGTTCACTTTGTAACTGAGACTTGTGGAAAGTTGCTGGGTTCTCAAATAAAATATATATTCTTGCACAAAAATATAATAATAAAAAAAAATATATATATATATATTAATAAATATTAGGATTAACACTTCAGAGTATTCAAATTATGCATAAGTCGAGAGTTTGTTTAATTCTTCTTAAACCATAAAACCAAAACTTAATTTTTCTTTGTAAAGATTATGGGGCAGAAGATTTAACACCTGAATATTAAGTTACATTTGTTCCCTGCTCATTATACCAGAACTAAAGTCTTTTGCAAAACAACATCTATGTATGCAATATTCATCATGTTTTAATCCTGTGCTGTGAAGATGCAGAGGTTCACTCAAAGTTTTAAATAAATTCAAAAAATGAATCAATAAAATATTTGTTATACTAAGGTATTTGAATGTGAATACATATCCAGTGCACCTATTCTGAATGTGCATCAGTGTGTCAGTTGAGAGATTTATGAATAAGATGAATAAAAATTACACTGCCCATCTGAATAGCTTAACTGGGATAAATGAAATGCTACTTTTAAATCAGTTCAGTCAATCAATTAAAGTTTACTGATATAGTACCCTAATGTGGTTATGTAATAAAAGGCACTAAGTAACCCATAGCAGCAGGTAGCATTTACTGGTCCCTTATTTGAAAACAGACATCTTATGGGTTGCTATGGTTTACTGCTCCTGGGCAAACTTAGTGCCTTTTATTATATATGGGGGCAAGTTTGCAATAACCCATAGCAGGTGCAGTATCACATAGCAACCAATTAGCAGATGGTGTTTACTAGTCACCTGTTTAAAAGCAAACATTGTATTGCTTGGTATGAGACAAATATGGAACGCCATATTGTATGACAGAGAAGCATTGCCTGGGGGGGTCTTAGTTAACAATTTTATTTTATTTATGTATTTGTTTTTCAGGACAGTCTAAGCTTTTAAAATCTTCTGTATTTTTTATGTAATTCCACTTGTGTGGGAAATCACCTTAAAGCTTAATAACTATATTGGGTCCTTACAGTTTCACAATTTTTTTATTTACAAGAATTTTTTTTTAACTACTGTAGATCCCAGTATAGTCAAATGTTTATCTCCATTTCACGTGCTAACTGTACTACCAGTATCAGCTTACAGAGGAACTAAAATAAATGATCTTTAAAGTAAAATGGTGGCATGAATTTAAAACTTGTTATTAATAACGTTATTTAAAGTATATTCAATCATTTTACTAAGCAATCAAGTCTTTTATCTATATAAACACTGAAGAATAGTCTATTTGTATGTAAAATATTTATATGCCTTTACAGTGCATCAGTTTGTTTTCACTAAATGTGAAGGCATAGGAAACAATGTATTAAAATTTGATAGAATAAATCAAAGTCCTTTTTATCTTTCCATCCCTCAGCACATTTCTCTACTTAAGATATATTTGTTTGGCAGTGGTAAATGTGCCAGGACAGCATACTGTAGAAATAGATTTGCATCATCAATATTTTCTGAAATACACAGACACAATCTCATATATTGTAACTCTTGATGTGCTTTTGTTAGAAAGCATAGCTTTTTCTTTTGATCTATACCCACACCATTCCTTTAGCCCCAGCTCTTAATCATTGTGTCTTTGTTTTACCATATTACATAGAATGTAAGACACAATGTAAAAACATAGAGTGTTTTCCCTAATCTATTTATTTAAGTCATTTATAAAAAATGTATATATATATTTATATATATATAAATGGGAATTAAATCTAAAAATATAGAGGTAAATAGGAAATTCTAAATACAATATGTTAAATTACAATTAAACAATTGCAAATCCTGCAAAAAATACTGTCTTGCATAAAAAGGATATTAATTCCAGAGATGAAAGCATCATTTTGCTTCCTCATAGATACCTGGTAGTGATGAGTGAAAAAAAATTGCTGTGCAATGGGAAAAGTCGCCACCAAAAATGCCCATTGACAACAAATTTTTCAGAGAAGATAAACTGAATGGATTAGCTCATCACCAATTCTGAGTAATGTATCAGCTTGAGTTGAGTGCAGTGCAGTTTGGGCCCAGGACCTTAAGAAGGATAAAAACTGCAGAGGCATGTCTATGATGAAAGACTATTAAAGGTGAAGTTGGGATCTCTAGAGGAACAGCACTTGTGAGAAGACATTCTTAAGGTCCCCATACACGGGCCGATTATAGCTGCCGATATCGGTCCCTTGGACCGATTCGGCAGCTAATTGGCCCGTGTATGGGCAGAACCGAGCGGCCTGGCTGACCGATAACTGGCCTGAAATTGGCCAGATGTCGATCGGCCAGGTTAGAAAATCCAGTAGGATCGGGGACCGCATCGGCACGTTGATGCGGTCCCCGAACCAACTGCCCCATGGCCGCAAATGTAATCCGATTGTTTGGTCCCAGGGCCAAATGATCGGATTATTTTTTTTTTTAAGGTACTTGCTACCTGATATTGCCCACCTGTAGGTGGGGATATCGGGTGAAGATCCGCTCGCTTGGCGACATCGCCAAGCGAGCGGATCTGCCCGTGTATGGCCAGCTTTACTCTTTACAAGTACATTAGAAGGGATTACATAGAGACAGGTTTTTTTTTTTTTTGCACATAGAAAAGTACAAAAACAAAAGACAGCCCTTTAGATTTGAGAAGTTAAACTTTCATTTAAAGCATTGAAAATAGTTCTTCATGGTAAGGGCAGTGAAGTTGTGGAATGCCCTGCCAGATACTTCTTGGACAAGCAGACCAATTTCAGAAATGGTAGGTCTGTTAAAATAGGTATTTTTATAGTATTTTACAAAGGAATAATTACAATTACTCCACAAAACCAGGAGTCAAATAAAACAATAATTCATGAGCCAAATAAGATCACTCCATATGTGCAAGTTACAGTCCCATTGCCCTTATTAGCCTAGACCAAAAATGTTTCTCCAAATGCTGGCAAATAGAATAAAACCAATTCTTCTATAGATCATTATTGCTAAAGAAAAAGGCACAAAGTTGAAGTCTCACATTACACCAAAATATTGTACTTTCCATAGGAATTATCATGCTAATTATGACAAAGCTAATAAGTCTCTAAAAAGAACATTTTGATGAAACTGTTAGTGCAAACAGTAAAGATATAAATCCATAGAAGATGGAAACAATCTGTTCTACTGACATTGAAAGAGTGGATATATAAAATTTAATAAACTTGACTAATGGACAAATGCTAATAAATGCATAAAAAATAGAGTCCTTGATAAGAACACATAGAGATACTTAGCATGGATAAATTGTGATACAAAGACAGCATGGAATTCTAGTTGTCAGAAATAAAAATGGCATTACAATGGACATTACTACCTTGAAACAAAATGAATAACATAGAAGATCTAAGTATCATTCATTTTACCTTCTTCTCTCCCCCCAGCACATCAACGCTAATCCCTCTCCAGAACAAATTATTTTGCCATACCTACTCTTTACCAATCTTTTCCTTTTTCTTTATGTTAAATTCCACAATTAGACTAACCTGAGGCAATATGGTTGACATTCAATTAAAAAATGCAATTTCTACAATTTGTTTACAACTTTCCACTTAGACCTTTTTTCTTTACCCCTACAATAGTTTAAAAATGTAAATTAAGAATATTATATTGAATACCAATATGGTTTTATGTACAGGCTGTAAATAGAAGTGGAAAATTAAGAAATTAAGCTCTTGTTTCATATAGAAAAGGCTGTTAGTTTAAGGCATGTGATGTAATAGGTGATTTTAATGGCCCAGATATTGACTGGAGCAACAGTACTGCCAGCTCTTTAAGGGCAGTACTTCAGTGCATAGGTAACAGAACAGAAATGTTTGTCATTTAAAATGATAGTAAATCGTTAATGTTACTTAATGTATTTACTTAAGCTGTAGATGTGTTAAGGAGCACCCTATGTGGCTTAAAGGACATGTAAAGCCTACAATGTACCGTATATACTCGAGTATAAGCCGATCCGAATATAAGCCGAGGTACATAATTTTACCTAAGAAAACTGGAAAAACGTATTGACTCGAGTATAAGCCTAGGGTGGGAAATGCAGCAGCTACTGCTAAGTTTCAATAATCAAAATAAAAACCAGTAAATTACATAAATTGAGGCATCAGTGGTATGTTTTTAAAATATTTATTTAAAAGCAAAACCATAAAGTAGCTCTGTAAGTGGAGAAGAGGGTCAACAAAAACAATATGAGTACTACCCCATGCTCATTGCACATTGGCAAACTGGCAGCAGACCCAGTCCCGGAGGACACGTAAGGGGGAATAAGTATTGCGACTGGGAGTGGGCCAGGGCACTGGAGGGTCTGGTTGCGGGTGGCCTAATTTGCACACAAAGGAGAGAGGGTGCTAGTCTGGAGGGACCCATGGCACCCGACTCGAGTATAAGCCGAGGGTGACTTTTTCAGCACATTTTGGGTGCTGAAAAACTAGGCTTATACTCGAGTATATACAGTATATCATTCGGGCACATCTCCCCCACCCAAATGGCATGATGTGTACTGCATATATCCCCTCCATTTGCCAGCACCATCGCATTTTCCTAAAACAAATAGTAACTTTCACCTGGTGGCGATTTTTCCTTTGATACATAATTCGATACATTTAAATCTGCAGCCTACACCAAAGCTGCATTTCATGAACATTAACAGTATAACAGATGTTGTAAAACAGCAGTCTGGAAGGCAAAGATAAAAAAGAGGAACAGATTGAGGCAGAGGCTAAGACTAACCCCAGGTATAAGTATATTAAGTTTATTGATGGGAAAAACATGTAGGTTGATATCATGGCTCCATTATATAATGGTAACAAAGTGATTATAGCAGAGGCAGAAAAGGCAAATGTGCTAAATAGTTTCAAGACCCACCTTAAAGGGGCACTGATGGCTCAGCCTAATCTAATCAGTGGTTGAGGCAGGATATGGCACATAGCAGTTTGCTCATAATTAATGTGAACAAGGCACCAGGGCCAAATGGAATACACCTCTGGGTACTAAGAGAGTATAGTTTACTTGAACTTACTTCAGATAAACTAAACTGGTTTTGCTTCAACTTATTGAGCTACTAAAGCATGTTTCATTTTTCCAGAGTGCCTGCCTGTTTTTCTTGATTTCCCTGAAGCTGAAGGTCTGGTGCATAAGCACCCGGACCCTCCACCACAACAGGTAAGAATTTTACCTCGTTCACCGAGTACTATGTATTCTTTATATTTTTATTAGTTCAGCTTTAGCCAGCCCTCTATTTTTTTATTTTCTCACACTCACTTTAATCTGGTATGGTACCTATGGAATGGAGGAAAGATGATGTAATTCATTTATATGGAATGGGATTGAAATTGAATAAGTTTGACATGTGTGGTGGGCAAGTTATTTAAAGACTTGTTAAGGTGTCACATTCAAATTTATGTTCTAGATAATGGCATTATAAGCAGTAATCAGCATGGCAAATGTTATTGCTTTATAAGATAAGGTTTCTAAGAAGCTGGACAGTGAGGTTGCAGTAGATGTGATCTATTTGGATTTTGCCAAAGCTTTGAATGCAGTGCCCCACAGAGAAAATTCTGAACTAAAATTTGTTGGTTGTAGTAGAGTTGTTTGTACATGGATAGAAAACTGGCTACGGACCTACTTTAACCAGATAGTAGGAAAATGCCAAAAAATACACAATTCAGTTATTTAGTGCTAAAACTCCAAAAAGTTAAGGAAAATAAAAGTAGCAAATCTTTCGAGATTTATTATGTGTAAAAATGTGACAATTCCAAATCCAAAAATACTCCAGCTAAAACTTGTTGAGATCATAGCAATAGCAGAATACCTTTCTTTACTTCAAATCTTCAGAGGTTGGATTTTTTATGCTGGCTTTTGTGCGTTTATATATATATAAAAAAAAAGTTGCGTTTATTGTGCAGCAAGTAACTGTTTTCATTTGTCAAATTAAAAAAGTCACAGTTTTTTTTCCCCATTCGTGTAAATGAGTTAATTTCAAAAAAATAAAAGTGAGAAAACTTCAAATTTTAGTAAATCTGGCTTTAATACTGGAGGATGACATGGCATTATGAGAAGTAGAGAGGACTTGGCAGTGAACTTAATTTATACTTGCAAAAAGGAAAGAAGGTGCAACACATAATAATCAAAGCCTTTTTTTGTCAGTTTAATTAGTATGCCATCATAGGCATAACATATTTTATATGGGTCCAGTCTCAGCTGTAGGGAAAGTTAGTAAGAGAAAAACTGAAAATAAAAAAAAAAACTGGCCTAATCCCCACAGACATGAGGCTTCTGGTATTCTGGTGCCTGCACCAAAAGTAGGCAAACTCCTGCACTGAAGATCCATAAATGAGATTCAATATTGGCATTCCAGTGCATGTAACATAGGTCCACAATGGGTTTTACAGAGGCATGCTTTACAAATGCAATTATTCATGCACTGGCTGGTTCTTAAGTGGCTATTAAAGAGTTGAGGTAAACATGTAGAGGCCCCACTAAAAGTCAACTCCAAATAGTAAAAATATACCACATAAGGAGAGGTTTAAAGTCATGCAAAACTTGTAAAATGTTGTAAAACATTGTAAATAGTGATGAGCGAATCTGTCCCATTTCGCTACGGCGAATAATTTGCGAATCTTTCAAAAGATTTGCGAAACAGCGAAAAATTTGCGAAACGGCGAAAATGTCTTGCGTCAAAAAAATGTTGTCACCCGCGGCTATTATTAAGTCGCATGGCTATTATTTAATCGCCCGCGGCTATTATTTCGTTGGGCAGATATTATTTCGTCGCGCGGCTATTATTTTGTCGCTGGCAGCTATTATTTTGTCGCATGGCTATTCTTTTGATGCCCGCGAAATTTTTGGACACATGGCAAATTTTTCCGCTGCAAATTTTTTCATCCGTTTTGCGAATCAATCCGCCAATGGCGAAACGCGGAAACATTTCGCCCATCACTAATTGTAAACTCACCCCTTCAGGGGTGGAAGCATACAGGCTAAAATTAAACTTTGTGAAAAATGCAGGGGTAATTTAGAATTTTATAAATTGTGATCTATATGAGATCTCTTTTATTGATGGGATTGTACACAATAATCAATACTGATATGGTATCTGCTGCATCCCAGTATATGATAACCATCTGTAGTGCAGTGTTAATAAAATGTAATACCACATTTAGGATTAGGAAATGTGCAAGGAATACATACTGATCATTTTGTGTGCAGATTACTGATAAGGGTGCAAATCCTGATAAAACCAGACCAAGTAACCACATGCAATAGAGAGCCCAATATATTGCTTTATCAGAAAAGTCTATGTAAATACAGCCAGAAGCACTCACAGAAAAGCTGCACAGGATTTCTTGTCTTCTTTTGTGTAAACATGTATCAGACTTCCTCTCTCAGAAAATACTTCATTCCCGTAATGGAGTCTGTGCAACTCTCTCCCTTCTCCTGCTCCCTCTCCCATAAGAATTCACTTCCCCTCCCATCAGAATGTGTGATCTGAGCAACGGAAGCTAATGAGGCTGAGCTAAAATGGCAGCTGCTATCCTAAACAAACAAAGGGAGCTTCTAGGGCTGTTACTCAGGTATGGTAAAGCTTTCTGCAGAATAAATACAGTGTTCTAGCTTGCACTAATGTGGCTAATCGATTGGCAGTAAACTGTCAAAATGCCTTTCCTTCTCCTTTAACGTAATAAGTGGTCTGTGTCCCTATTCCTGTCTTTGTCCCTATCCTCATTCATCCTGTCCCTGTTCTTTAAATAAGTCCTAACTATATTAAACCGATCCCTGTCCCTTCCTTCCCTTTATCTTTGTTCCTGATCCCAGTCCCTATTTCTGTTTCTGTCCCCAATTCCCCTGTCTCTAGCTCTGTTATACAGGGGCAGGGGAACTTGCTAGAGCACGTCTTGACCTCTTCTTCACTAAATCGCAGGTGTGCAGCTGATTGTTGCCCTGGGCAACCAACGCTCGTTCCTACGTGTATGCGCGCCAGTCCTTGGGCTCCTGCAGTTAGACGTGCTCCTGCATGCAGCCATGTTGCATGCATGCCAGCGATACAGGCGCCGCTCAGCACCATGTCATGACATCAGCGGACACACTGACATCACTAGTGGTGCCAAATTCAAATTTTATAAGTGCTACCATGTTTGTTTCAGGTGCCCAAGCTGGTTCTGTGTATGTAAGTTCCTTGCTAAGCTCTATTATTGTTTGATTGCCTGGTTTTGACTCCTTGCCTGATTTTTGACTATGATTCTTGACTGGCCTTTTTTATATTATATCCATTATTCAATACTTAGAATAACTCACAACTTCTTCTATTTTTTTTTTTTTTTTTTTTTAAATCTTTGTATTTGTCATTGACATGTCCCAAGGACCCGAGTTATGTCTGTAATTCTTTTTGCTTTATCAACTAATAAACTAGAAACACATGAAAAAATAAATATAGAGAAATGAAATTAAAGGCAAGCATGTGTGACTATGAATGCAGCCACTTTACGTCTCCTGCAAAGTCTTCAAGCCTAATTACATCTAAGCTTAATTATGGGTGTTATTATGACTTTTGAGTGGCATTGCAGTTAACAATTGCTTTGGCACAGTTCCCTTGACCTGGTGCCATTTTTACCTCCCCATGATTTCCGATGTCTTTCCAGTGTGGAGCTCCTGCCTAGATAAAACAGATGACTTTCTGGGCCTGTTTCTGCAAACAGCAGGCAAGAGCAGCAGTGACTGATTGGTTGAAACATGAGGATTAATGGGTATTTATATTTCATTAAATTTTATGCTCACTGGAGAATAATGTATCACTCGCAGATATTGAAACATATGTCAACCCTATCCACTTACATATAATTCAATTTGACTTAAATGCATTGATCAAATTTTATTAAAGTCCAATAGATCTTCTAAAAAGGCCTACTAACATAATATTGCTGCTTCACATTCATCAGATAAAAGGAGGCAATTGGGTTGTAATTCTATTTATACCATTTTTCGGGAAAAGAGAGATTATTGTGGAGAGAATCCTCATTACAAGGTGACTGAAGCTGTCTGAAGGACTTGTAATGAAAATGATGAACAGAATTCTCAAGTGATGCATTGGTGTTACTGTTAGCATAGGCCTAGCCTTGTTTTTGACATTCAGCCAGAACAAGGGAATGGCTTGTAGGGAATTGTAAACTATGAAACTTTTTTTTCTTAAGTTGGGGGAACAATTTTTCAAATCAATTAATTTACATTTAAAAATCAATTATTTGTGCCAACCCTTGTATTACTATTCTTAAGTTTATTAAAGATAAAACATATGAACTATTCTACACCTAGAGCTTTCTATGGATATTTGCATTTTATATAAGTGTGAGTATGGAAACACTGTTTGCTCAATAAACATAACATTGCTCTGTAAAACACAATATTATTTATAGGTTCACATTGAATATATATGAAAAAAGACACTTAAAAAAGGTGGTAAAATGTTCCCTTTAATTTACTAAAATACAAATTGAGAATATGAGATAGAAATCCTGAATAGGGGTTTCATCTATCTACAAAGACTCAAGGGGGTTATGTAATTAAAGGCAGGAAGATTGCCCAGGAGCAGTAATCCATAGCAACCAATCAGAAGGTTTTCTGGTCACCTGTTTAAAAGCAAATCTCTTATTGTTGCTATGAGTTACTACTCTTGCACAAACTTAGTGCCTTTCATTACATATGGGTTGCATGATGAAGATTATATTATTTCTTGTTTTCAGGAGTTATAGCTCACATTATTAATAATTGTTTTAATTGATGATTTTAAAGTTCTGTGAACTCTCTGAAAAAAAATAATACAGGAATGTTGTGCCATAACTTGCCCAACCTGCAGCCAGAATGTTGCGGTCTCATTAGTAGAAGATATGAACTTGACTAAAATAGGTTTCGGTAGAACGAAATTGCAAATAATTATAATGGAAAATATATCATGGTAATTGTTTGGAGTAGAAAATGTGTACTGGCTTTATATATGAAGCAAAAAATATTAACTGAAATAAGGCATAATTAATTAATCTATCCCCTAAAAAAAAATTATGAAATCTTTTATTGAAAAGTTTAACTATAGTTAGCTTGTCTATTATCCCTGTGACTGGATTATTATGTTTAATTGGTCTTAAAGATTAAGGCTTATTACATAAGGCCTGTTCTAAGTAGATGTGCTCAGTGAGAAAGTGCCCCACATCTCCTGCCACAACTTGCCATTGCAGAACACATCAACAATCTGCTTATGAAACCCAATGGCCTCAGTGTATCTGAGTGGTAGTTACATGTACAGGTATAGGACCCATTATCCAGAATGCACGGGACCAAGGGTATTCCAGATAAGGGGTCTTTCCGTAATTTGGATCTCAATACCTTAAGTCTACTAAAAAATCAATAAAACATTAATGAAACCCAATAGGATTGTTTTGCATCCAATAAGGATTATTTATATCTTAGTTGGAATCGATTACAAGGTACTATTTTATTTCTACAGAGAAAAAGGAAATCAGTTTTAAAATTCTGAATTATTTGATTAAAATGGAGTCTATGGGAGACAGGCTTTCCGTAATTCGGAGCTTTCTGGATAACGGGATTCCGGATAAGGGGTCCGATACCTGTACCATAAACAGAGTTTTCTATGCTCTGCTACGGCAAGCAATGACCGGCAATTGCAGAGCAGGGACCACTACATTTTCCACCTGAGCACATAACCAGTGTGCCATCGGTCTCAAGCTCTAAGATCAAAACATTATAACTCATAAGATATAAGATAACTACAGCTAAGATTATTTGACAATAATGAGAAAATATACTCTAATCCTAATGTAGATGTATTGTATAGCACAGTATCTAAAAAAGAGAAAAAATTTAATAATAGATTTGACACATCTGCAAGGCATAATTTCAACTCTGAATTTCATGTCTCTTTCCCTTATCTTGTGTTTCATGGTTAAAAAACTGGTGAGAATGAACTGGAGGTAAATTAGCATTATTTATATACAAACACATGTTTGGGTAACAACAATACTTAAAGTAAGAGGTTGGATGCCCTTAGGTAGGCATTTGGTGAATGCTTCTTTTCAATACTTGATACTTCCTGCAGTATAAGTCATTGTAGGTGTGATTTACCTTGCAGAAGAGTGTAAAATGCAAAAAAAGAAAAAAACATGAATCTGCCATTTTTAAAAATCCTGCACTGTATTCCGATTTTCTTTAATGGCAGCAAGCTTCTGTGCTCCATTTCTGAACTAGAATAGAGTGGTGTCTTTATTAGGCAGCACTCTATCCATGAAGGGGGGGGACACATAGGGTCAATCGTTTAGGCAGTGGCAGGAGGCAAATAGGCCCTGTCCTTACCACTTACCCTATGGCAGGCAGTAAGAACAGGGTTCACCTGTACCTCCTGATGTTCTGCTCTTCTCCTTTATCAATTGAAAATATCACTATATTGTCAATTGATAAAGCAGAAGAGCAGAACATCCAGAGGTACAGGTGAACCCTGTTCTTACTGCAAGGAGCTGAATGCAGCTTTCTCTGGAGGGCTGGTACTTGCTAGATAAGCACCTAGATGTGTACGTTTATGTACTTTTTTTAATCCCGCCATTATCAGCCAGAATGTCTCACTATTCTATCCACATCAGTGGCCATAGGGTAATGGAGATGTAGTGGATCCCTCATTTTTATTGCGGACACCCGCAGCACAGATCAGAGTCCTTACAGTTACCTTGTAATAAACATTTGTTTATATTACCTATAGAATCTTCTACCAAAATGGGTAGTTTTTTTTCTTATACATATCACAGAAAAATTGGATAGGACTGCACAAATTTATTGTCACCTAGTCTAAAGGTAATGGGTTCTTCATATTAGAAATGACATTTTAGAGAGCAAAAATATTTTTTTGCCTATATGCCCATATGCCCATATATAATGGTGACTTTTTCTAGATGCAGTAACAAAAACCAACCAATAAGATATTTGATTTTAAATAGGTGACCTATAAGAGCCACTTGGTTACTTTGGGTTACTGTAGCCAGGCAAATTTACGGGTGTATTTACTAAGGCTGGAGATAAATATTACCAGTGAGGTTGCTCATAGCAACCAGTCAGATATTTACTTTTGTTTCCTAACTTGTTGGTGACTGTTAAATCTAATTGCTGATCGGTTGCTATGGGCAACATCACCAATGATATTTAATTCCAATCTTAGTAAACACGTCCCTTAGGGATGAATTTATCATGCTGTGTAAAAAGTGGAGTGAAGCATTACTTGTGATGTTGTTGACCAGGGCAACCAATCAGCAATTAGAATTCAATAGAAAACTAAAGCAAAGCATCTGATTGGCTGCTATGAGCAACATCAACAGTAATGTTTTACTCCACTTTTTACACAGCATGATGTATATACCCCTTAGTGTGGTTATTTATAAATGTACCACAGTACACTGGTTATGAGCATGTTTTCCCCTAAATGCTTAAATATTGTGTTGCCATTTTTCCTTTTTTGCGAATTATGGTGAGATGTGCATTGCACACAAATATTTGACTTACAAATGAGATACTGTAGGTGTTTGTGTGACCACTGTGTGCAAATATAGCATTAACAGCAGTCATTTCGCTATTATAAAATCATTTTGTGGAAAATTTTTGGCATATATATTTATCCACCAATAAAGCTGTGTTGTAACTTGCACACGAAGAAATTCTTGTGTGAGAATAAATATTTGCAGTTATGTCCAAAGGCCAATGTTGAATTTCTTTGTTTGAGGATGCTAAAATGGGCCATACATAGACTGACCTAAAGCAAATGCCCCCTTAACTACCTCCCACAGTTCCCACTGACTTACCCCCAGGGAAACTGTACAAAAATGCAGATGGGAGTGGTTTTTTACTCTAAAATGCTCAGGATAAATGATGAGCAAATTTTTTTCGGCAGGCATGGATTCGCAGGGAATTTCTGCATTTCACCATTGGCGAATTGTTTTGCAAAACTTCAGCGAAAATCCACTGCAAAAACTTTCATCACACATCCAAAAAAAGTTGCGATCTCATTGCTTAACAAACGTGTTTTGTGGTTTTTACGGCGTTTCGCAAATTTACTTATCGGTCCGTGATTTTTTCTGTGAAGCGAAATGAGACAGATTCGATCATCACTACTCAGGACAAAACTCAAGCATGCAAAAGTATTCATTCATGCACTTCGGTGAGGTCACAGGGGTTCTCAATGCCTTTGTGTTTACAGATGTTCCCTTAATTCTAATGACTGTTAATGTGGACTGTTAAAAAGTGGGAGCTTTTTTCTTCAGAATTTCTAAATTGAAAATGTGCTATAGAATGAAAGCTGGTTGGTTTGCATGGGTTTTTTCAACCCGGGAGGCCAAAAAGTATAAATTTGCTGTGGTGTCCAAGATAAGCTAGGTTAAATGTTTTTTAGTTAGTTATAGAGAGTAAGGCAGTGGGTACTGACATCCTAGACACATTATATACTTTAAGATGCACAAGCACTTTATATGCAATGAGATGCAGTGGGAACTAATACCAAATATTCAGGCACCCCCTCACACTATAACATTGCATTGCCCCCAAAGCACAACATTAGTTTGTTTCCCCACCATGCGGTCTCATGAGGAATCTGCCCCAGCTAACTAAAAATGAAAAAAAAAACAATGACAGTAGTAAGAAAAAATGTTTTCTGTCAGGTTTTTTTTTTTACTATTGTTTCCCCCAACCAGAGTGCAGGCTTTATTAGCCTACACCTCTGGTGTGGGAAGCAATTTTTATGGTGATTGGTGCCCTTTAACCTGTACTGTACCCAATCCAGTGCATATAAGACCAGCCATGGCAACGGGGTGTAACGTGAGAAAAGTAGAGGCAATGCTTCCAAATCCAAAAACCTGAAATTTGCCTTTGCAGTTCTGAATGCAATGTGAAATTTGTCCAGCAATTGATATCATCACCAGCAATAATGGATTCTAATAGGGCAAATATATATATATAGCCGTGAGTGCTCTCTTTGGATTCGAGATATATATATATATATATTCAGTTAACATATCCTTTTGGTTTCTTTAAAATTTTCCCAACCTTTCTGTTCCTATAAACTGTCGCTTTTATATTCCAAAGAACTTTTCTTAGTTAAAAAAAAGTTTTCTGTTTCAGCAATGTGTTAACATAGCCATTTTCACAACTCCAAATAATAAAATGATTGTTGTTTTCTAAAGTAGCAATCAATTATGCAATGAATTTTACTATTCACTAAGGTCAGACAACAAGCTCCGTGGTCTTCATTTTAAGTGATTGCAAAATACCTCTAAGGTAATGCTTGTCCAACTGTTAAGGATACAAACTGCCAGGATATTTAGCTCTTGTGGCATCTAATCGGACCCTATCAATTTTTTATTGTAAGAGAATACATAAATTACCAACTAATATGTCCTTCGGTTTAGTACAGCAGTATAATGATCAAAGAGACACAATAGAAATGTATTTGCTCCTGTAGAAAGCTTATTCCCTTAGCTCTCCATCTGTGGTGATGGACAGGCAGTGAGCTGTCAGTTTTTGTTTTGTATGTCACACTACACTTACCTCCTGATGTTTTAAGTAATCAATATGGGGGCTGAAATCACCTACCGCTACCTCTGCTACCTCCTATTTTGTCCACTCATGAATTATGTATCCCTGCACAACATCAAGTCTACAATTTCGATTGCATTTGCTAATCATTGATCAATAATTCAGTAGCTCTTCTTCTTCAAGGAACCTTGGTTTCCTGGAACATATGGCGAAAGGCTGACAGCATTCACGAGACTATTCCCTTATCACAAAAAACAGCCAGGGAAAACAAGTTGTTTAAAGTTGTTTCGTCTCTTTTATAAGGCAGACTTTGTACTTTTTTTGTTTTCCTCGCTTGTTACATTTAATGACTGCACAACCACAGCAGCTGCACAGTAAAGTACCAGCTAGTATAATTTACAGTCTGGGTAGACATGGTACTTATCTACAAACCTGAATGTCATTTTTATTTTATTCGATTGCATCTTCTTCTTCTTTTTCTTAGGTGTTCTGATTTCCTCAGGTTTTATTGCATTATTTATTCTACTTGTGTGGACAAAAATACCAAGATAAAAAGCTTTGCTTTACACACTCACAAGGCTGTTGACTATGACGAGGACAACAAAGTATTGCCAGCATTTACAGACAGTAGAATTGAAGTCACTGGATGCAATGACAGCCCAGCAAACTGCTTCCCGCAGTAATCTTTCTTTAGATTTTCTTCTTTTCTTGTAACAAGCACAAGTCCCGATTGTGAGCCCTTCTTATGTGCTAAATGTATAGAATACTGACAAATGTAAATTACAGAATCTTTTGCATGATTCCTTATTTTGCTGCTTATATAATTCAAAGGGGAAATGTTTTTATATAATTTGTGTCAGTTATTATTTAAATTATTATTTCTCCTAAAATGAAAGTATTTATTGGAATAGACAGTTATTTACATAAACTGCAAAACTGATGGCAACAGCTTTAACGATTATATTTATCCTGTACCGACTTATTAATAAATAGAACAAATGAGAAACTGCAGCATAATAAGAAGTGATGGCAAGTGCAGCATAGTGCATGTACTTAAATGTTCTCTTTTTTTAGGTTAAAAATATAGAAGCTGATTAATATTTGTGGTTCAGTTTTATCATTTAAAACAATTTAAAAAATTAAATATAACTATGTATGCTTTAATAATCAGAATAAAGTTACAAATGTACATTCTTAATATTGTGTGCAAAAGCTCAGCATGGGCTTCATTGTACCAGTTTCACCTGAATCATTTCCAATGTGTTCTATGAAGTACAGGTATGGGATCCGTTATCCAGAAAGCTCAGAATTACAGAAAGCCCATCTCCCATAGACTCCATTTTAATGAAATAATGTAGATTTTTAAAATTGATTTCCTTTTTCTCTGTAATAATAAAACAGTACCTTGTATTTGATTCCAACTAAGATATAATTACTCCTTATTGGAGGCAAAATATTCCTACTGTGTTTGATAAATGTTTTATTGAATTTTTAGTAGATGTAAGGTATGACTGACAATCCAAATAATGCAAAGACCCCTTATCCGGAATACCCTTCATCTCGAGCATTCTGGAGAATGGGGTTCTATACCTGTACTTTCTGTGCTATGAAAAATAATATTTAGAATAAAATAATTAGAATTAAATATCTTCCCACTTTATTTATTTTGTGCTATGGTTGCTGCCAGATTAGTATTGTATGTACATTGTACATTTGTAATAAAAGGCAAAGTTTGTGTTTTTAGTGTTCTCGAGTGTTTAGAAGCCACATTGAGGATTTGTTTAGAAAGTATATTTGACCCACTTGAAGACTCAAAAGTTTTAAAAATATATATACCTCCTATATTAGTTACAGTGTCATGGGTGGTTTCAAATAAAAATGGTAGGGAGATATGAACTGCAAAATGTTTTGCAGTTGAAAATGAGACATTTTTATCCTAACATATACCCTTTTTATTCTCAAAATCCCCTTGCTACTAGATTTAGCCAGATCGGCACTGAAAGCTGTAATTGTATTGGCATTTTAGGGTAAATGAAAAGAATGGGTCATGGGTGAAACCATTTTATATTTAATGCTGTGTGAATGATTCACAAAGTGCCAAAGTTAAAAAGAGAAGTTAAGATGTATATTCACTAACGCAAGGGGAGAGGCATGCAGACAGGGGACATATTGATGTATATGGCATCTAACCCATAACCACATATGTTATGAATAAATATTTTAGCACTACATGAATCAATTGCTACTTACTTTTTATCAAACTGGAACTAAAACCATGTCAGTTAAATATTAATATTTAACTGCAATACATTTTTGAATTAGCTTGAACAATTTTACGATTAATCGAGCATATTTATAAGTGCACATCTAGGAGCTTCACCATATGTGTCAAAGCAAAAAGCTCATCTAAATCAATAAAAATGTACATCTTCAGCAGTGAGTAAAATGCTACCTAAATGTACTATTAACCACATTACCATACGGGCCATTTGCAGCTGAAAATTACAGGGAATTATAAAATTGCTCAAAAGGAATAATTAACACAACTACCCTGGATAACAGAGACGGTGACATTGTAGTTTGTTGCAGAAGTCCTTTAAATCTTAAAAATGAACAGAAGAAGAATGCACACTTCATTTCCTGTGCAATGACATTATAAAACTAAATGTTAAATTAATTTGTGTTGATGATAAGACATTTTACAGGACCATCTGGCCAAAGCTGCATTTTTATAACATGTAGAAAAATAATGTTTAACATTTACATATACTGGAAAGGCAAAATTATGTGGAAGTACAAAAAAATTCTGCAGGAAGATAGCAGTGCAAATCTAATAGAAATATTCTTGTTAGTTCAGTTTTGGAAATGTAATTTTTTTTTTTTTTAAACAAAATAGGGCTGATTCACTAAAGTGCGTTAAAACATGCGTTAAAATTTTTAGCGTGTCTAATTTTTCGCGTCTTAACGGACGTTTCACTAAAAGCATACTTGCGTTAATTTAGGCACGATACTGCTTGCGTTATTTTAGTTGCGAAGACTATTTTCGTGCGATATTTGACGGAACGAGCGCTAATCGATGCACCGCGTATAAATAGTTGCCGCCATGTTAGCCATACATGCCAATACTTACGGAAAATTACTGTACTGAAAATGACCATTTCCCTGCAAACTGGAGGCTACATCACTCTAGGGCCAACACATACTTGAATAAATCACACTGCAAAGTTCTTATTTTATTGCCAAAAGCTCATTAACTGTACTTTTCTATAATTACCTCCTGCCTCAAGTAGGTGTTAATTTTCGCATAGATTAATGCGATATTTAGCGCGTCTAAGCGTTAGTGTTATTTCAGTGCGCAAATTAACGCATGCGGTAGCACAAAATTTAACACATGCAATGTGCGACGTAACACACGCGGTAATACTATAGTGAACCGCGTGTTAATTTTTGCATCTATTTAAAAAAAAAAAAAAAAGCGTGCAGTAAAAATTAATGCACTTTAGTGAATCAGCCCTAATGTTTCTTATACAAAAATCTTTTTTTTTTTAAACTTACACTTTGAACCAAATTGCACTGAACACAAGTAAGAAATGTATTCTTATGTAATATAGTATCAGGCAACTTTTGCAATACAGCTTACAAAAATATAGTGGAAGCTGCAATAAATAAAGTGGAAGCTGCAATAAATTAAAGTGAAAGGGCAGCAGTTCTTAACAGGAGCAGAATATTTCCCTCACCAAGTATCTGTGGGAATTAAGTTTTCATACATTTGGGGTAAGAAGAACTTATCCAATCTACAGACAAGAAATTAATGGCAAAATACACTTTCCTTGAGTTAGATTTAATCAATTCCCTAACTGTATGAAATTTTCTAAGGTTGTATTTTTATAGAGTAAGAATTATAAGAATTATGTTTACCTCTGCCAAAAGACAAATACACTGCCATGGCACATGCAATCAAAGCAAAACTGCCCAATGGGATCAAATACAAAATCAAGAGAGGGTGCTAACTCCTGTCTTGCCTTATTCTTACACCAGCAGTGTGCTTCCCCATAGAGATGTAGTGAACTGTTCACCGGCGAACTAATTCGCGCGAACATTGGGTGTTCGCGTTCGCGCAAATTCGCGGACTTTTGCCGATGTTCGCCACTTTGGGTTCGCCGCGTTTTTTTTTGGCGCGCATTTTTTCGCCTTGGTTTTTCCGCCGCGTTTTATCGCATATACATAGGAATAGCTTGCGTTTTTTTTTGGCGTTATTTTTTGGCGTTTTTTTTGCGTTTTTTTGGCGTTTTTTTTACAAAGTATTTCTCAGAGAAATTTTTGCTTGATCCCCCTCCTGCATGCCACTGTCCAGGTCGTGGCACCCTTTAAACAACTTTAAAATCAGTTTTCTGGCCAGAAATGGCTTTTCTAGGTTTTAAAGTTCTCCTTCCCATTGAAGTCTATGGGGTTCGCAAAGTTTGCGAATATTCGCGAGTTTTGGCGAAAGTCCGCGAACGGGTTCGCGAACATTTTCGGCGATGTTCGCTACATCACTACTTCCCTATACTCTTAAGCAGTGATCCACAACCAGTGGCTTGTGAGGAACATTTTGGGCCTATTTTACAATGTCTGGCTTGGAGGCAAGTTTTGGGACACTTTTCATGCCTGTGTGGCTCACTGTCAGGGAAACGCCACTCACAGACGCGCCTGACACCGGGACGGGGTAGAAGGGGTTTACACACAGTCACCTTTCACACAGGTTAGACTAACATCAAGCGCCCCCAAACAAACCACCGCCCCAAATACAACTATTTCGCTGCCACCATCTATCATTAAACCTAATTACCCAAATATTTCATTCAAACTTTCTTACTGCAGTTAGGGTTAGTTCTCACTAATTTAACAGCACACTAGCAGCCACAGGGTTAAAATTACAGTCAAACCCACCCCCCTGCTAGCAGCCCACTAGTTAATTAGCATCTACACAGAATCTGCCCTCTACCCAATACACATACACACACCAAACAGTTAATACACCTAGGCCTGAGCAGTCATACGAGGTACGTGGGAATTGATATAGAGCCAAAGGACTAAACTTATTAAATTTTATATTTAATATTACCAGGGTAAACAGTGCAGTTTTAAAAAGATGTTACAAAAGAGTCATGCAAAACAGTCAATAAAATAAACGGGGATAAAAACACAGAGAAAACCCTAGTACATTACCGAGTGATCTGTTGTGCCCTCTGAGGCAAGAGGTTGAAGGTCCTGAGCCCATCCCCCAACATATGTTGCATAAGTTGAGGCCTCCAGAATGAGCTAAAGAATACCTGGGCATGCGTGCTTTTATCCCCCACTGGGCCCCTCCCTAATTACAGTATGCATGAGGAGGGAGTGCCCAGGAACTAGTCACATTACCCCTTTGGGTGGTCCCCACCCACCCTCTTTAGAGAGCTGTACTTCTCATGCCAGTTTCTTTTCATACAATATTGGTACTTGCCAGTACTCAATATTATTATGAAAGTAGGGAATTGTTTTAACCCATATGTGGGCGATCAAAATGATACCAAACATGAGGGGAGTCTCATGTCCCATTCCCCCAGAACCCATTTCTCCTAACTGGCGGGTATAGGCCACCCCTGTTTGGTATCATTGGGAAGCCTGGGGCCTCCTCATAAATCCTATGTGATTTATGAGGATGTGGACCTTAAAGCAGCGGAGATATGGATCCATTTCTATAATCCATAATTTCTGTATGCTGTCCCCCCCCTGCTGTTCCTAGGTCCACACTTTGCCTCTCTTTGATCAACAGATCAAAGACCCCAGCTTCCTGCCCCAACGGGCTGGTCCCTCATTGTCTGATGAAGTTGACACCTTCCTGCAGTCATGGGTTGCATATTTAATTAAGGGTCTCTGCGGGAGCCCGAAACCAGATGTTGATAGTGTGTATGGGGTTAATTAGGGGTGTCTGGTGGACACAACACAAATGCTGCCATTTTACCTTGTTACTATGCCTGGGCAATATGGCCTGGCATGACACTCACCAACACTTTTTTACATCTGAGTGTGGCTTACGAGTAAAAAAGCTTGGATATTGTTGCTCTAAGGTGAAGCTGATTTGAAGAGGTTCTGTAGACTATACAGTCACAAGTTGTTCCAGTCAGAAATACTAGCTGTCTATTGTAAAATAAATGGTATTTTGATGACTAAGGTTTACCCTTTAAGTTTGTATTTAAGTTTGTGTTTGTGAAAAATTAAAATACATAAGTACATTTGAAATAAATAAATAAAGCAGTGTAACTTGGTCAAGCCAGCCCCCATGCAGAAATTTTTTTTGAAAGGGCCCAGCGCAAACAATCCCTCCTCCCCTGCTCCCCTTTCTGGCTTCTACCCATGCCACACTTCCCAGCCCCGACCACACTGCTATATTTAAGGTAAGAGAGTGGGCGGGGATGGGGGACTAAGGTACAACAGACCATTTGGTATGGGCCCTTGGACAGATATAAGAATTAGAACTATTAGGTACAGCACTAAATCTCTTTTGTTTAGTGATGAGTAAAACTGTTCGCCAGGTTTCAGCACAAAAAAAAGTCAATAGACTCCAATGGCCTCAAAAAAAAAGTTAGTATGGAAAAAGTCAATGTAAAAAAAAAAGTTTTGCAAATCTTTTCTGTTACATACAGTTTTGGCAAGCGAAATAGGACATATTTACTGATAGGTACTTATCTTTTACAGGAAAAACAAAGGCTTCACAGAAAAGAACAACATCCCAAGAGTCAAACATGGGTGAGGTTTGCTGCTAATTTTGAGGTTGCTTTGCTGCACCTGGAACTAGGTGCCTTGATCTATGCAATTCATCATGAATCCAAGAGATCACTATGGCATTCTGGAGTGCAACACTGAATCCAGAGTCAGGGTCCCCTTAACCAATCATGGATCTTCCAGAAAGACAATGACTCAATGTACACTACACTTCCCACAATAAAATTCTTCCACTTTCTGTTTGTTTCTATGGGATTTTATCTATGACTGATTTATCTATGGGTGAATTTAAGAATTTTGATAAATAAAAAATACACAGAAATTTCAGATAAATATGCCCCAAGGTTTAGTTTTTCAATAATTCTTTTCTACTATTGGGCATCAAAACGACATCTGCTGGGATTCTTTTCACAGACAGGTTTTGGAACCCTGAAGCTAGCATTACCTTGAAGATACAGCTCCAGGTTTCCTCTGCATCAATAGGTTCTCTTTTGCAAGATTTGGAACAGCAGGCAGGATAGAAGCACTATCACTGAGCATGACAAGGGCACTCCTCAATTGACCCTTCACCTTGAGCTGACCCACTGACCCAATTGTTACTAATCTTTATAAAAACACCAGGAGAAAGAGATGGGGTAAAATGGCCACAGCATTTTTTCACATTTTATCAGTAAATAGGACCTTGCCAGCCTCACCCCAAGGCAATATCCAAAGCCAGAATTCCATAAGAGATCACTACTATGTTCTGCCATTCCTCACTGAAGACTTGAGATCAGCACTATGTCATTATATCTACCACTGAGTATTAGGCTGCCTCTACCTACGGAGAGGATGGCCCCAAACTCTGCTACTGGCAGGAGCTGCATCACCAACCATGAGAGAAGTCCAGCAGCCCTGCTGCAGTGTTTCAATGATAGGAAATCCAAGCAGTCTGTCATGTAGCACAAGCAGTAGTAGCATCTGTATCTATCAATCCACCATGTAGTCACAGGAGAGAACCTCCTTTCTCCCTCTGCTAAAATAACCTGTGCAGTACTCTGGCAAGGTCCTACTTCTACTTTGCCAATTAAAACTTAAAATAAAACTTACAATACATTATCATATATCCACTGTTTTGATCCAGAGGAAGGCAAGAAACCTGACCTGAAGCCAGTACCAATTATGCCTCAAGAGGGAAAAAAAATCCTACCTGACCCCCATGGCGATCGAAAACATTCCCTGTATCAAGCAATCATAGATAAAATGAATTAATACAATGCTGGCTCTCAGGTTTATACTATAAAGATACAGAAACCACTATATGCACAACACAACAATGCATTCAGGAAACCATCCACATTCAGTTATTAATAGGTAATATGAGAACATAAAGAAGAAAAATCCTGACATTGCAAAATATGCAAAAAGAGGGAGAGAGGGTGGGATGTTTCTACCTGCTCAGAAGAAAAAGAGTGACTGTACCTTTTCCTGACATCACATCCCTCTCTTTCTATGCCCCTAGTCCAGCTTACTTCTGCCTTAACTCTTTTCTTCTCACCTAATCACAGCTGCAACTGATTCTGCCAATCCAGTGTAATCTGGTTAACTTGTCATGCAGCCCCTGTGCTTATAGCTCGAGGGCTTTCCTGAAATCTTCAAATGTGCAAGTAGCATCTTTGGGCACAAGTACTTTTAGTTCCAGAAACAACTGTGTCTATTTGTGCACAAATGCAGCCTTCACGTGTTTAATATATGACTTAAACTGACTGGTTAGGCTTGCAAAGACTATGAGCCTGATTTATGATTGCTCAAGGCTTCAGGCTTGAGCAACCAAAAAGGAAATCCCGCTTGAGTTCTAACTCACACTGGGTTTTGCTTGGTAATTTCCATAATTTTCTCCGAATGAGCTTTTGTAATGATGAAAAATGTTGGCAGCTTTATATAGCAAATGCATGCTTGGTTTCCTTTATGATTGCTCCAGCCTGAAGATTTGAACAGTCATAAACCAGGCCCTATAAGTACAGGTTAGCTTCACAATTAAGAGAGAACATTCTGGTTTTGACTTATATTTGTGCACTTGTTAATATTATTCCCATTCAAGAAAGATTCCTTTGAGGCTCATAACACGTAAAGATCTGTATTGCAGCATAGTTCTGCCTGTGTTTTAGTGCTCTTCCTTTCACTTTCTGATCTCAAAAAATAGCCACAGTTAAAAAGTCATCCCTTTCAAATATATTTTCAACATTTCTCCACATGTGCCATTTTGTTTTTTGAATGACCTTGGACTGGACTTTTTAAATTAAAGAACCAATCTATAGCAATGCCGAGAAGACATGCTGGCAGTGGTAAACAGTGGTATCCTGTTATTTGAGCAAAATAAACTTAACTTACACTATATAAACGATTTATATGTTGTTTCCTTCAGTCTTCAATTCACACAGCAAGCCGGAAAGTGTGTCTTGTGTATGCTCCTGAATGAGGGACTTAATGCCCATACACAGGCTACATAATTATTTACATTGAGTAAACAGGAGTAATGTGAGGAGGGCAATGACATCTAGAAAGTGCAGAAATGAAAGTGGTGTACCTCAATCATAGCAGTGCAGAAGGCAATGTGGTGAAACCTCAGTTTTACATCCCCTGATTTTACACCATTTTTTGTGGTCCCTCATAGTTACATATTGTTGAAAAAAGTTCAACCCTTCCAAGTAAACCCAGCACACACAAACTTATACTGACCTACCTTAAATCTAAAGGGGTGACCTCTGGTGCGCTACTCGTTTTTATGGGAAAAAAGGACATCCCCCATCTGCCTATAACCCCCTCTAATGTACTTGTACAGAGTATTCATGTCCCCTTGTAAGCGCCTCTTTTCAAGAGAAAACAACTGCAACCTTGACAGTCTAACCTCATAGTTTAAATCTTCCATCCCCTTTACAAGTTTAGTTGCACGTCTCTACACTCTCTCCAGCTCATTAATATCCTTTTTAAGGACTGGAGCCCAAAACTGCACTGCATACTCAAGGTGAGGCCTTACCAGAGACCTAAAAAGAGGCAAAATTATGTTTTCATCCCTTGAGTCTTCTTGAGTTTTCATCCCTTTTATATACAAGACAGCACTTTATTTGCTTTAGTAGCCACAAAATGTCACTGCTTGGAATTAAGGATACTCCCAACAAACTACCATTTAGCAGATAGCTTGCATTTATATTATTTCTGTCAAAGTGCATAACTTTGCACTTGTCCATATTGAACCTCATTTTCCAATTTGCTGCCCAGTTTTCCAATTTTGTCAAATCGATCTGCAAAGTGACAGCATCCTGCGTGGAACTTATAGCTTTGCACAAAACTTTGCACAGGACTGACCCCTGTGATATTCCACTAACACTGGCCCAAATAGAAAATGTTCCATTTACCACCACTTTTTGTAATCTATCCTTCAGCCAGTTCTTTATTTAATTACAAATATTATGTTCTAGGCAAATATTCCTCAATTTTATCATTAACTTTCTATGCAGTACTGTATCATATGCTTTGGTTCCTGCTCATCTCCTCATAAAAGGCGACTAAATTAGTCTGGCAAGATCTGTTATGCATAAAACCATGCTGGCGCAAACTTATAGAATTGTGAATTGCTTAATGTATTCAAGTACCCTATTCCTTATTACACCTTCCAATATCTTTCCTACTACTGATATCCGACTAACAGGCCTAAAGTTTTCAGGCTGAGAACAGGATGCCTTTTTAAATTACAGCACAACATTAGCAATTTGCCAGTCTTTCGCCACCATGGCAGACCTCAATGAATCCTGAAAAATTAGATTAAAATTACTAGGATTGGGTCTATTAAAAGGGAAGCCTTGATTAGCTGGCTCCTCAGTTGTATAGACAGATGAGAAATAACAGATTAAAATTTCTGCTTTTGTCCCAGTTCTGATTAACCAACTGACCACCCTGTGATGATAATGAGGTTCCCATCCGTTCTTGTATCATTTTATATATTACATATTATGGCGCCTTTAGCAGGTGCAGGAAATAGCATAGTTTTAATATGTACTTTCACAGATACAGAGGAGGTTGGCTGGAACAGAGGCATTTAGTGCATTAGAAAGGATGCATTAAAGCAAGAGAATATAAGTATTGTATAAAAGAGGGATATCATGCTCCCAAAGGACAAATATTTTTAAGTAAGAAGAAGGAGAATGTAAATTAATAAATATATTGATGTGAAAAATCGATGCTGCAATCAACAAGACAAGCAATAAAATAACAGGTTTCCTACTTCTAGTAAACCATAACAAATAATCAGCAGTCCTCTGTGTTGAAATCAAAACATCTGGTTACTTGTTTTGTACCTATTGTTACATTATTCCCAAATAAGTATTACTACATCTAGAACTAATCCTGGGCAGTTCTGAATTTTTTCCTTTGCAATAATTATCATTTTGTCTATCAATATAAAAACCGGAAAGCATTTTAACTGATTTTTCACTACTTCACTACTTCACTTTCACTTCTACTGAAATATCCATAATTGTGTATAATGTTTAATTTAGTCTATGACTGCCATTTAAACATATATGAAATACTGTCATTAACATGACATTTATGTCATAATGATGCATTAAGCAGTGGGAAATATGTAGAGATGTTAATGAAGTCTTATTTAAAGTATTGTCATTAATATAGATGACAGTGGTATGGTGTTGATACATTGCACATTGGAAAATATGCAGTTGGACAACAGCTGAAGTTGCAGGTGGAAAGCCACATGCTGATGCACGGTGAGGAAAAAAATACAAATCTGTCTGTCCAGATGTCCACTGTACTTAATATTAAGACTTCAAGGATCTTATCTGAATAATGGCTGAGGTAAGAGAGTAAAATATTTTTTTTCTTTTCACTGTACATTTTTGGTGCTTC
Source organism: Xenopus tropicalis (assembly GCF_000004195.4). NCBI lineage: Eukaryota > Metazoa > Chordata > Amphibia > Anura > Pipidae > Xenopus > Xenopus tropicalis. The sequence continues at coordinate 67,611,156 of NC_030682.2, forward strand.
TATTAGAGTAAAGAAAGGGATACACCTAAATTATTTTAATCCTGCTTGTCAGTGACTTGATAACATTTATTCCCATAAGAACCTATAATTATCTAAAGGTCTGATTAAACATAAACTTTGTGAATGCTGTAAGTACAAATGAGTAACAGTGTGAAGTGTTAACTATGCATGTAAGTTACGTTTATCTTCATCATAAAGATATCTCTAGGTTCATTCACAAAAAGACATATTTATTTGCTCGGCAGCTTCAACTGCATTTCGCCAACAAGACAATTTATGTATCGACAGAAACAAACAGGGGGATGTCAGCAGTAATTTAGAGTGGCCAAAAAAGGAAATATAGACACTGCCCTTGTTTGACAATGCAATTTCCTCTCTTGGCTGTAATATGCTGGAAATTTCTATAAAGAAATACATAACTGCAAAATAAATTAATTTGCAACTTTCCAACAAACACGAATTTTAACAACATTCGATTCTGAGCACAGCTATGCTAGCAGTCCAGATGCCAGCAAGGAGAATATGTTGAGCAACCTGATTCTAGCTTTTTAGTTAATACAAATGAAGGAGCCTCAAATGGTTTAGTTAGGAATTAAGTTAATTGGGTTTGGTGTTATGTGGGTGCACTTTCTGGAAACTTTCCCATGTTTTCTTCAGCATAACTTGCGGCTCAGCTCCCATGTCACCCTGTTAGCCTAGACTTTAATTAGATCTGGCATTCTCCTCATAATGATAAATGCTGAGATGATGAATGGAAATGTAAATGAGTGTGAAGTGGCTCAGCCATCAGAGCTGAATATCATTAACACCTTCCTACTGTTAAATCGATCAATGTCATCTTTGGATCCCTGTGTTCAGCGGGTGCAGGTGGCAGATCACCAGAATGCTTTCCACAATATTGGCTGTCCAAGCCTTGTAGGGTTTTTTTTTCTTCCCTGCATGCTTTTGTTTGTCTCCTGTTAAATATTTTCCTTGCTCAATTCTATTCCAACTGGAAAATAGCAGTTTCAAAGATAACGTGAAAATGAGTTTGATACAATCTCAATACAGTTCTGAGTATATGTCAATAAATGTGAGGCCGGAAGATACAATTGCTTTTGTTTTTTATGGCATGGATTGGAAGAGAAAATAAGTGTTACATAATAATGCTCAAAAAATATTTATTGAGTGAAATAGCAAATAGCAAGACCCCAAATGTGACCATTACAAGCAAGCCTTAATGGGAAATAGTTTAGGAGTTTATTTTTTCTTGAACAGGCAGAAAAGTATCAATTTATACATGATATGACAATATATGCATGTGTCAAGTATATGTCACATCGAGAAGTGACACTTCTCCAGGTCACTTGCAGATGACTCTGATGAAAATCAATTTTGGTGGCTTTGGCACCAAATTTTTAGGCTACTGAAAAAGAGCCTAATATGCTGTTGTCCAAACAGGTAGATAAAAATCAAATGCAAGGACTACAGGGGAAATAGCGGTGCTCAATATGTTAAGCCCCAATCTAAGCAAGAAGTCATTTGCATACCTTCTGAATATCAAAAATTAGGAAATACCCCCTTAGATGCCTAAATATTGTTTTTAGACCAGCACAACCTTATTAAAACTTAATGCCTTTATTATAAGCACGTTGCACAAAAAATCCAACATTTCAGTTCTTATTAGGACTTTTTCTCCGAAACGTCGGACTTTTTGACCTTTATCAAGACCACAAACTGCATTAAAATCACCCAAATAAAGAACAGCCCTCACCCAACCGCGAGCCTTCATACCAAACATGTGAGAGGAAGTACTCACTAACACAGCTCTGTAACTATAAACATGAATGAATCACCATGTGATACATGCACAGGCACAGGCATGTATTTACACACAGTGTTGCAAATAAATCACAATGTGTCAAACAATTAATGTATCAAGCAAGCTGTATCAATAAGCTGTATCAAAAAAGTAACATTTGACTCAAATATATCACCACTGATTTTAAAAGCACAAAAAGAGCAATGATTATTTAATCCTAAAGGGGACAAACTATTTAGTTTATTAATCTGAAAAACCTCTCTCTGAAGCAGCAGCTTTGAGCTATTGCCCCTACTCTTGGGTGGGGGGAGTGGTCTATAGCTATGTACCTAAATGTAGGCAACCTATGACCCAATTCCAGGAAATGTTTTGCCACTAGCTTATTAGTTGCGGTGTGCATCCATGCGCAATTTTTTAAGTCTGATCCGTTTTTCCCAGATACAATAGGCCGCATAGGCAAGCAATCAATAAATTACATGAGATAAGCAAGTTATATGTTGTCTAATAGCAAACCTTTTACCAGTTTGTGGATGCTAAAACCTCTCCCCATAGTCATACAGTGGTGTGAAAAACTATTTGCCCCCTTCCTGATTTCTTATTCTTTTGCATGTTTGTCACACAAAATGTTTCTGATCATCAAACACATTTAACTATTAGTCAAAGATAACACAAGTAAACACAAAATGCAGTTTTTAAATTAGGGTTTTTATTATTTAGGGAGAAAAAAAATCCAAACCTACATGGCCCTGTGTGAAAAAGTAATTGCCCCCTGAACCTAATAACTGGTTGGGCCACCCTTAGCAGCAATAACTGCAATCAAGCGTTTGCGATAACTTGCAACGAGTCTTTTACAGCGCTCTGGAGGAATTTAGGCCCACTCATCTTTGCAGAATTGTTGTAATTCAGCTTTATTTGAGGGTTTTCTAGCATGAACCGCCTTTTTAAGGTCATGCCACAACATCTCAATAGGATTCAGGTCAGGACTTTGACTAGGCCACTCCAAAGTCTTCATTTTGTTTTTCTTCAGCCATTCAGAGGTGGATTTGCTGGTGTGTTTTGGGTCATTGTCCTGCTGCAGCACCCAAGATCGCTTCAGCTTGAGTTGACGAACAGATGGCCGGACATTCTCCTTCAGGATTTTTTGGTAGACAGTAGAATTCATGGTTCCATCTATCACAGCAAGCCTTCCAGGTCCTGAAGCAGCAAAACAACCCCAGACCATCACACTACCACCACCATATTTTACTGTTGGTATGATGTTCTTTTTCTGAAATGCTGTGTTACTTTTACGCCAGATGTAACGGGACACGCACCTTCCAAAAAGTTCAACTTTTGTCTCGTCGGTCCACAAGGTATTTTCCCAAAAGTCTTGACAATCATTGAGATGTTTTTTAGCAAAATTGAGACGAGCCTTAATGCTCTTTTTGCTTAAAAGTGGTTTGCGCCTTGGAAATCTGCCATGCAGGCCGTTTTTTCCCAGTCTCTTTCTTATGGTGGAGTCGTGAACACTGACATTAATTGAGGCAAGTGAGGCCTGCAGTTCTTTAGATGTTGTCCTGGGGTCTTTTGTGGCCTCTCGGATGAGTTGTCTCTGCGCTCTTGGGGTAATTTTGGTCGGCCGGCCACTCCTGGGAAGGTTCACCACTGTTCCATGTTTTTGCCATTTGTGGATAATGGCTCTCACTGTGGTTCGCTGGAGTCCCAAAGCTTTAGAAATGGCTTTAAACCCTTTACCAGACTGATAGATCTCAATTACTTTTGTTCTCATTTGTTCCTGAATTTCTTTGGATCTTGGCATGATGTCTAGCTTTTGAGGTACTTTTGGTCTACTTCTCTGTGTCAGGTAGCTCCTATTTAAGTGATGGTAACAGGTGTGGCAGTAATCAGGCCTGGGGGTGACTACAGAAATTGAACTCAGGTGTGATAAACCACAGTTAAGTTATTTTTTAACAAGGGGGGCAATCACTTTTTCACACAGGGCCATGTAGATTTGGAGTTTTTTTTCTCCCTTAATAACGTAAACCTTCATTTAAAAACTGCATTTTGTGTTCAATTATGTTATCTTTGACTAATAGTTAACGGTTTTTGATGAGCAGAAACATTTAAGTGTGACAAACATGCAAAAGAATAAGAAATCAGGAATATTGTTATAGTTTTTCACACCACTGTAAATCTACATGATGTACAGTTAGGGCAATGGGAACATCCTGGTTCCCTCGTCGCCAAGAACACTGTTTTTTCTGGTAACACTTAATCGGGTTATTCTTCACAAGAAGATCTGGCAAATTTGTTCCATGTTTATAGTAAGTTAAGTGTACATCTGGAACTACTGTCCTTAAGCTGTCATCTGCTTTTATAATTTTCTATTGGTCCCTGATCACCTTATTTACAATTTTAGAACTTTTAAGTGGTGACAAAAACCAAACTTGGATGTCCCCTATCTTTTACCTGTACATGCTTACATATATGTTCCACCAGCAACCTAGAAGATCAGTTAGATAGTCCCTAAAGCGGAGCAATTTTTGTCTCACCTTATAGTCAGTCAGTTCATGCTACCCTCTATATTAGTGAACCCAAACAAGTGGGTTGTGAGCAACATGTTGTTTTTTCATGCTTGTGTGGCTCAACTGTTAGTGGCATATATTATTCCCTGAAAAGTGTGCTTACAACTATGAATGTATTCTGGGAAATAAATACTGAACTGGGTATAAAAAATATGGAGCTTTGCATTCAAACTAGCTCATTGCTCTTACACTCCCACTTGTAAAAGAACCCCGGTGTGTAATATGAAAAAGCATTTAATTTAAAACCTATATAATGCTCCCTCTTTTAATCAAATTCGAATTCAGGCCCATACATCAATAAGCATCTGCATGGTGCAAATTGGCCCTAGTGTTGTACCAATCAATAATTAACAAGTTTATGCCCCTTGCAGTTACAAACAAAAGTCTTATTTCTTATCTTTACTACTCTGGGTCAGATGAGCATAATGTGACTACATAAATTCAGTTTAGCATTGTATATTGAGCTATTATAAAATTAATGTTGTCATTTGCTTGAGCTAAAGCTTATGTTTATGTTGCTATATTTCACTACAAGTACAAAACTAGTGGTGCTGTATACCTGCCACTGTAGTTTATGAGCATAATCATACAGTTTTTTTTTTATATTGACATCAAATAAAGTTGCAAAACAAAATTTGACAATTTGGATTATAGCAAAATATGTTAACATTAAAGAGTTTTACTTAAAAATCTAAAATAAAGTAAATGTCAACTGCACTTAGCAAGTATTCTTGTCTACAGGGGAGTATTACTAGATAAATAATACAGTAAGTGTCTCTTGCTGTGATTCCAGAGCATTGCATGGAGTTCCCATTAAATAATATCAGAAGAGTCTGTTTTAACTTTACTTAAGACCTGTAAGCTTTCAGCTTATTAAATGAGAGCACATTGTACTTTTGTGTCAGGCAAGAAAATTTTGACCTTTTGTATCAAAGAAAGATAATCGCCTAACGTAATAAGTCCTTTATTTGCTACTCAAACCACTCATTAACAAATAATTGGATCAAAAGTTCACTGGCCTTTATTGCTCTGTCAATTAGACTGCATAGGTCTCTGAGGATGAAACCAAATGAGCTGGTCACTAGGTTATAAATAATTTCTGTTGGCTACTCCATTTACCTTAGGCTGTTTATAAAGAGGTCAATGTTCTACATTGAACAGAAAAAACATCCCTTTCTGAGCAAGTTAATTCATTTAAATAGGCATGTGTTTAAATGTAAAGTAAAAATGTGATCAATACATTTTAAATTCCTATTAATGTAAATATATTGCACATAACCATATATTGATTGTTTTCAGCTTAGTAAATGATTTTATTACAATTCACCAAATTAAAGTGACAAAGTACTAATACAGGTATGGAATGCTGGGGACCTGTGGTTTTCTGGATAAGGGATCTTCCCATAATTTGGATTGCCATATCTTATCTCTACTAAAAAAAAATTAAATAAACCCAATAGGACAGTTTTCCTCCAATAAGGATTAATCATATCCTAGTAGTGATCAAGTACAAGGTACTATTTCATAATTACAGAGAAAAAAGAAATCATTCTTTAAAATTTGAACGATTTGCTTATAATGGAGTCTATGGGAGATGGCCTTCCCATAAATCAGAGATTTCTGCACAATGGGTTTCCAGATAACAGATCCCATACCTGTAATCGGCAAAGTGGAACCTATATATTTGGCCTTATATGTGTGACTGGTCCATCCCTTTGTTTCTTTTGAAGTTCTATAGTTCCATACCATTTTTAGTGTTACTCTAAACTGTTTTATATATCTGCAAATACAAATTTGAATAAAATAAATATAGGCATTTAAACAAAACACTATTGCACATCCATATTTAGCAGCAAAAGCAGCAATTCATCTGGCTCTGCACTCTAATACATAAAATGTCTTTATTTAGCAGATTATCTAGTTTGGCAACTGTATGCCCAAAAAGCATAGCCTAATATCAAAATGTGAGCTGGGGCAGAGCCTCGGGGGCACTCCAGGAAAACAGAAATTAAAGAGGAAATACAGGTATATCTAAGTTGGGGGAGTAAAATGAAAGGTCAAGCACTAGCCCAGGATTAAGATCTTCATAGTTTAAACAACATATTGTCAGGCTGTCTTTACCAATCCATGAATCCTGGAAATCTGACATGACAAGAATAATGAATTTTTTATAAAACAGGAGGAAGTCTAATTAACACATAACCCAGTTCTGTTTTAGCTATACAATGTTTAAATGCTCAAAATATGCATGTAAATAGTGATGTGTGATTAACTCCTATGCGATCCTTATTGAAAAGTCTTTCCTTAGGGCATAGCACCAGGCCACATATAGGGAAGCATTATCATATTATAATTAGGATATGTTTCATTTATAATAATTCTATTCCGGTTGAACCTCTGCCATATTCCTAGTACCCTTATTTAATGCACACAAGGCTATTTCACAGCACAATATTAATTGCTTTAGTAAAATTTGTCTGCCTTTGCTTGATAATGTTTACTAATAGCCTCTTCATAGAAGCTTATAAGATTTGCTCGATGTAATTACACCTTTATAAAATTACATTATATCTCTTTAATTAAATACAATATATTCTTACATTTTCTCTTTTAGAAGGGTTGTTTTGTTGCACATATGAAAATGAATTTAGAGTCCGAGGGTAAGGTAAGAGAAGTAATTCCTTTTATTGCAGGGAGCTGTAAGACAACAGGAACATTCACTTAGTCCTGTACATGGAAACTGGTACATCAGGTAAAAGTTCCTAAACTTCTAAACATACACTTCTATACAAATACTTCAGTATACAAGTAGTATAACATATTACTGTGCTGGAAATATAACATATCTTGCTGCATAAAGGATCTATAACCAGCATTAACTACTGTGCAACATGTGCACTGAATCAGCAGGTATAACTGTCTGGCTGCTGCAGCTCACTGCCGGCTGTCTGTGCTGGAGACAGTGTATAACTGGTTTGCAGTGGCATATAAACAATTTTGGATAACTTTATATAACTTAAGGATGAGGATTACTACTTGTAAGACAATAGGAACATTCACTTAAGGTGCCCATAAACGTGAAGATTCGCTCGTTTGGCGAGGTCGCCAAGCGAGTGGATCTTCACCCGATATTACCACCTACGGGTGGGCGATATTGGGGAACATGTAGGCTAATTTGATTAGCCACGAATTATAATGGCAGCAATGGGGCAGTTGGTTCTGGGACGCATCAACAAGCCGATGCGGTCCCCGATCCGACTGAATCTTTTAACCTGCCCGATCAATATCTGGCCAATTTCAGGCCAGATATCGGTCGGGTATGGCCGTCGATTCTGCCCCTACAAGGGATACAATCGACCCATGTATGGGGACCTAGTCCTGCACATGGAAACTGGTGCATTAGGTAGAAGTTCCTACCTTAGCTGTGCACTTTGGTTCCCCCTGCAGTAGCAGAGCAGGAAATGTTCCTGGAAAATACAGTCTTATGGGAAACAAGAACTTGTTTAAACGCACAAATTTTATTAGGGGTTGCATAATAACCTTATACCTCATACAGTTTACCTTGCCAATAATGAATAATGACACCAAAATATAAGTTCTTCTTCAAGATTCTTTTTAAATTTTTTGCCTTTCTTCTACAAATTATATTTTAAAAGTGAAATTGTTTTGCTTTCCCCTTGTGTTTCCTAGAAACAGTTTGTCAAAAGTGGTGGCCAGACTCTTCAAACTGTTAAATTTACATACAAAACCACAAACATTTTTTTTGAGCAGTGACTGTAGCTTTAGTCACTACTGAGCATGATCCCTGACTTGAAGCTTTGACACGAATTTTATCAAATTTATTGTATTGTAGCTGAGAAAAGAGAAATACATCAAACTGTAATAGTTTTGTCTGCAACTAGGCTTGTTAAGCTTCTACTAGAAAACATGAGAGAGGGCAAAGCTAATCTCAATTTTAAATTTCAATTTTGAACAAGAAATATATTTGCTTAGGTTCCCTATAATATCCTAGTTGTGATTTTGTTTCCTTTTTAAATACTGGCACAACCATAACTATAAGTTCACAAATAGTAAATTAACCAGTTATCTGTCTGCTACTGAATTTACCCCCTGAATACCTGTTGATGTTAACATTCAATCAACAGGTAGTATATAACACGATCAGTAAGCATGCAAGGAATAGAAATAAAATACAAGGAAGTCTGTGTCCAAGGGATGGGCTAAACAAAATCAGGATAGTCAAACTATGATCTAGAGCTCTGACATAGTGATGATAGAATCTGTCCCGTTTTGCTTAGTGGAAAAATTAGAGAAACTTTAAAAAGATTTGCGAAGCAGCAAAAACTTAGAGAAATATGGGAAATGATGAGCGTCAAAAAAAAATAGTTGCACGCAACAACAAAAAACCACCAATGGAGAAAAGTGGAAATTCACCACAAATCCATGCCTGACAAAAAAATTCACTCATCACTACTCTGACGTAAGGGTTAACTTCCTTAAATTAGCTAATAGATGGTTTAAACCACACATCTTATGAAGATATAGAATCATGGTAAGATGTGCAAGTAGGAAACAGACAATATATACAGTTTCCTTAATTGAATAATAAATAAATAATAAAAAGAATCAAATGCTCGCTTATTTATTAATGTGGTAAACTCTTTCAAATAAAAAAACTCGAATACTTCATATTTTTGAGTTTACAAGTGACTCAATTGAAAATATGGCTTGACTTCTATACTGACTTCTATAGAAACTCACAAGCTCTTAGATAGCAAAGTTTTACATTCAAGTTCTTGGGTTTTCTGCCCTTGATAAATACCAGACATTCAAGTTTTTGAACCATAATTCAAATTTGAGTTTTTTAGCGCAAAAAAACTTGAATTGCGAAAAGAAACCAAACTTGAACATTAATAAATCACCCCCATAATGAGTCCTTATTGTTGGTAGAATAATTTATTGGGTTAATTAATGGTTAAATGACTTTAGTCAGACATAAGGTATGGAGATCCAAATTATGGAAAGGGCCCTTATCCAGAAAACCCCAGGTCCCCAGCATTCTGGATAACAGGTCCCATGCCTGTATATATACATACATGCACACCCATATTTGGAACCTTGGCTTGGATGAATTGTATTTCAAAACAACAAATCTGTAATACATTAGGAGGAGTCTAGAAATCAAAATCTATAAATAATGCTCCACTGGCAAAAATTCATGCAAATTTCCTCATCTCTAGCTAGAAATATATTTGCTGACATGTGTTTCCCAACCACAAGTTACTTACAGTACACCCGCTGACAAATGAGGGCCCTCAGGATAACTTAAGAAAAATGGGAGAGTATATTTATTATATCATATGAAAATAATTGGCATCCTCTTTTCTTCAAGACTAAACCATTGCAACATAAAGAAGGTTCTGGGGTTTGTCTATTGAAATTCTAGAATCATTCTTTGAATCTCACACTTGTTCCTATTATCACACCAAAAAGGACACAGGAACATTGACCTATTGATCAATCAGTGAAAACTAGGGGTATAGTAAATTCCTGCAAACTGAAATTCAAATAAAGTACTAAATATCTTATATTTGAATTGATTGCCAAAGACCACGTCACACAATTTGCACTGTGGATCAGAGAAACATCTCTCATTAATAAACTCTGGGCAAATTTGCACCTGGACAGTAACCCATAGCAAAAAATTGTTGCAACCATTATTTTACATGCAGCTGGCTTAAAAAAGCATATCACTAATTTGTTCCTATGGATTGCCTCCCGGAGAAAATTTGTCTAGTGTTTATATTTATATTGTCTATTTTTGGAAGTAAAGACAATGGGAAATCCATACAATTAGTTTTCCAGTTTTGTTTCTTAACTTAACGATGGCCAAAAATATTAGTGTCACATTGATGACAACCTTCCTGGAGTATTCAAAACTGCAAAAAGAAAGCATTTGATTTAAATATTTTCTATGAGTGGCTTAGGGCTCCCAAAAGTGTGGATGAAAAGGAGAGGTGCCAAACAAATACCTCTTTCAATTACTCATACTTTATTTGCAGTCAAGAGCGCTGGTTAAAAGTACCTGTATGCTATGCTACAGTAATATAATAAATGGGTGCCAAAATCTGTGAGGATCCCATCTGTGCCCATTTTTAGGCATTAGTTATATGCATAAAGAAGTAAACCTAGACCTGCTAAAGGCAATACCCTGTGCTACATCGCTTAAACTGCTTAATTGTGATCTTGCCCATTGCCACACCTTGGGTCCCAATCCTTTCTCCTTATTGATTGTAAGCTCTTTTGGGCAAGGTATTGGTTATTGGTTGCTTTATATGTAAGTCTGTATGTCTAATGTATGAAACCTTCTTATTGTACAGCGCTGCAGAATATGTTGGGGCTTTATAAATACATGTTATTAATAATAATAATAATAATAATAAAAATAAAACCTTTTTAAATATACATTTAAAAGATGATATAGAGATAGTTCTGTGGCAATAGCTATTTCATTGGTCTATGTTTGCTACCATGTCAGAGAAGAGGATTAGTTGAGGATATGATATAGATATCTAGGTGCAATTGATTACTGATTATAGCTTATTAAAACATGAAGGAGACATTGCTATGTGATATAATTTGTTAAAAAAAGAATTTTAAACAAATCCTTAGTGAATTTGGAAGAAAAGGAGATTTAAAAGGGTTTTTAAGTGGGCCAAAATTGCAGATCATTGTTATCCTAATGGTTATGAGTTGACTGTTATGTCTAGTTCAGTACCTTCAGTGTCTTCACATTGTCTTAGATTGCCCCAGCAGTAAGTATGCCCCTGATCTATGTGCCTGCATCTGTGTCATGTATTTGGGCCAGTGGAGGGAGTCAAAGGGAGAAGGGACATTTTAAAAGGGCTACATTGAGACTTTTTCTGTGTGCATTTTATAGTGAATAATGTATCCCCTATTGAAAAATATAATAATATTATAAGTTACCAAGGAGTTAATTTATTATTATTCTCATATTTTACAGCAGAGGGTACATAATATTTTAAAATTATTTTCAGTAAGTCATGTGATGAAAATTACATCACAAAAAACTATTGCAACTATTGACATCACTAAGCACGATTTCTAAGTATAAAATATACAGGATTATTGTCACTGATCATGAAATGTTGCTGGGAATCCATGCAAGGCAAAACAATTTGCGCTTACCCAAAGAAGCTGTTTTGAAATTGCAAGAATTGTAGGTAAACTGAGATTAAGGGATTCAATAGGATTCTTATCAGTTCAATCCATTTTAGCTCCCCTTACCTACCCTTGGATTTAGCTGCACAGTAAACTCCAAGCACAGTATTATGTATATACATACAGTACATATACACTGTCATATAACTGTCATGTTAGAATCCTGTTAGTATCAGTTAATAAATGAAACTATATTTTTCAAGTATCGGTTACTTTGTTCATAAAATCTTATTCAGGCTATTTATACATGTATTTATATGAACCTATAGGAGCATAGTGTCAGAAGGGCCTACAAAAGGATCTGCCAGTGAAAAGCCTTTTAAAATTTATGTTAAATAGGAATTGTTCATAAATACAAGCTAAGTGACCTGTATTTGCTCACACACACATATATATATAAATAAGTAAGAATTTTTATTGTATGTTATTTTGCTCAGTTTTTATTGTATGTTATTTTGCTCAACCGCTTTTCATTGAAAATTATGATATATATAACATTTATTGTTGGCTAGACTCAAGTGGTAAATATCAAACAAAAATGCCTTAGGAATATATTAGGAATATAGACTGATGAGTTTATGTGAAGGGAGTATTTTTCACTAGCTTGGGCAATAAAAATATTGCCCCTTAAGAAAAAGCAAATGTATTTACATACTTAGAAAATTGCTTGGCTGGCCAAAATGATCAAAATACCAATTGTGCCATAAGCCAAACCTCTGGTTCTTATGTTTATGCCTATTAGTTCATGCTCTATCTCCTTTGTACACACGGTCTTGGTTTTTCCCTGAGGCCTAGAATAGGGGACTCATAAAAGAATGAATGTATTCATATAGCCTAAATTTTTAATATTAAAATGCTCTGAGATTTGCTATACACATGCTTCAAGATGTATTGCCCCAAGCAAAACAGTGTTTTATAGATGGACGTGCAATTGTGTTAGTTTCATTATAGGTCACAGTTTTCAAATGGGTAATCAAAGGTGTAAGTATTTCACTAAAAGTGATTTATAGTGCATACTCTACTATAAAAAAAATCATAAATTAATTATAAGTATTTTATTACAACATGATGAGTGATCATTGCAAACATGCAAGTGGGTGGTAATGTGAATACATTGCAAATCTGGAATTTAACCAATTATGTTAGTATATAGGTGAAGTTAGAGCACTAACGAATACTATTTTTAATATGTTCAGTAATCAAATAAGCCATATCTATACTGTTGGCAAATTAGTATTTTTGTCTTTGTTTTCTATAAAAATATGTACTCAGTTTGCAGGTATGGCAAAATATAAAGCCCATAATCAAAGTGTTGGGTTAATGGAAAATAAGGCACTGAAATCTCTGTAGAAAGGTTACCGGGGGGAGGAAAGACAGCAGTTGTTGGTAAGTAAATCCCAGATGTTAAGAGATGTTATTGCACATGAGCGAATGACTCTTCAAAGGATGTTATTTCTTGTTGTTTGAATCATGCTATAACAATTATTTTTAAGCCCCCTTAAATCCTTGTTTAGCGACCAAAGAAATATTAATTTCTCACTAATGGCACAAGTAGAATGCATCATCACTAAGAAAATGTTGCATGCAGGTATTTTACTGCTGACAATGCAGGGATAATGAATTTGAAGACATAAGTTGGCTCCATAGAAATATATAGGAGGTGCATGGTGTCCCTAGATAATACGTAAATATGTATGTCCACAAGTGCAGTAAGCAATGTGCAATTTTGAGCAAACCAACAATACAGCATTTTCCCAGCTTTCCAGTGTCATTGCGGTTACAAGGGGGTCATGAGCTTGGTGCAATTGCACTGCGACTATCTCAATTGCATCCAATTTGCCAAAAATACCACAATAGTGTATGCATTTATTGGAAGCAAATTGGAATTGCGTGGAAGTCCGTCTGACATAATTTGTGGTGTTTGATGTGCAGGTCTGCTCCTGATGCTTTAGGTGCAAATGTGCTTCAGGAGGTGGCAGTAGGTTCCCCTGAACCAATAAGTGCAGCAGCCCTCAGTTTGGAACAAAAGCCAAGAAGGACTGAGCAGAGCTGAGCACAACTATATAGAAGTTCAAGGAACAAATATTGATGTAAGTGAAAATGTAAGTGTAAGTGATAAATGTAATGTAATGTAATAAATAAATAATGTAATAATAAATAAATAATGTAATAAATGTAATGTAAGTGTAAATGAAAGTGGTTTAATGCACAACTGACTTTGAATATAAACACATAAACTTTTTGCTTACTACTACCACTATATCCTATTCTTCCTCTGCAGGATATGGGATTAGGTCATCAATGTTACTGTCATCCAGACAAAGACAAGAAGTCATCTGCACCCACCAATTATAAATATAAATTGGGAAATAATATTTCTGAGATTAGAAACCCTGTGACATTGTGCACCTATGATAAACAAAATGGATATTACATTATACTTACCAGCAACACCTAGGTGACACTTAGGTATCACACCATAGATGACACTTATTTAGCCACATAACCAGTGTTACATTTTCATGCTGCCTGTTTCTTTTCCTGTTTCACTTACTTGTTGTTTTTTTAGCAGTCCAGTCATTGTTTCACTTGCGGCATAATTACTCTTGCATTTTAATCATTTTTTGATAGTCTAGTACAAATATTTAAGCAGCTCTTAAGGAATAACTAAAGCTTAAAAAAGAAATAGGCTAGACATGTGGCACATTATATTTTGAGATTTTCTTTCATTCCAAGGTGACCACAGGCCTTTGGCAGAAAAGATTTGATGCCCCCAGTAGCTCCCCATCTTCTTTTCTGCACATGCTTCTGCACTGCACATGCTCTGTGCTGCTGTCAGTTACTGAGCTTAGGAACCAACTCACAATATACAGAATAGAATCCAAATATTACAATACAAGACTTATATTAGTAACTAATGCAAATTCTTTTTACATGGTAACTCCAAAATATGATTTTCTGATAAGATTATCTTTTCAACAGCTGAGCACACTAAGCATGTGAGTGTCACTGACATGCCTAATAAAATCCAAGATGGTGACCCCCCCATGGACAAATCTGAAGGCTTGAATCATTACTGTTATAGAGATTTTGAAACTTTAGACTGGTGCAGGAAGTTTAGTATATAAATTATGGCTCCACACTAGAGCAACATGCATGAAATTAGGTCCCGTAAAAAACATTTTTGCCTCAATAGTCTTAGTCTGAAGATCCAGGTGATATTTTTTTTGTATAGTAGAATGGGATGTATACGCAATTGGGAATCATATTGTATCTAAAATTAAAATCATAGCAGTGCTTTGTTGTATCAAATCAAATAATGTGAAAGCCATTTAATTTTTTTCTCTGTTTGACAAAACAGGAAAACCAGCAATGGCTCTGAGGAGAATGAAAGGCAAATGGGGTAATTTATAACAGCAAGCGTAGTTTTGCTCACATACAGGAAGTTGCATGTAACTTTATTCATTAAAGGCATCTGCGCCAGAACATGCTCTTCCACTGCTATTTTATTGCCCTTGGCAGCACTCATCTCTTCCTGCTTTGTGCTCCCAATTGTGTGCTGCTGTGCCTATTAAACCGTAGAGCTATCACTACGTTCTGACCAGGTGGTTGAATTTGAGCCCAGCATTAATAGGCACAGTGCACTTGCATCTAAAGAACGAGGTACAGCTGGCATGTGCACACCGAATACCGGAAATGACACTACTGTGCCTAATCTGATTAGCCCACTTGTGCATGTAATTGACCCCTAATAAGTTGCCCAGGTGCAATAACCTTTATCAATCAATAAGATGTTATCAGGTTACTAGTAAATGCTACCTAATTATTAGTTGCTATAAGTAACTGCACATGGGCAAACTTAGTAAGGAGTCATTTGTAAACACTGGGCAGTAACCCATGGCAATCAAAGCAAGATGTTTGCCTCATTATTGTATCTGCAGCTTGATGGAAAACAAAGTGATACTGCCATGATTTTTATGGTATACTTTTTATTTCTAAATTACATTGTTTACATAGCAAATAATTCATGCTACCATTTTAAATGTTATTCTTAAACCAACAAATGTATTTTTTTAGTTGTAATATTGGTGTTTAGGCAGCCATCTCAGTGCATTTTGCCCAAGTCTGAGCTTTCAAAGAGCCAGCGCTACACATCAGAACTGCTTTTAGGTAACCTATTGTTTCTCCTACTCCCTGTAACTGGAGTCCCAAGCCAGACTTGGATTTCTTACTATTGAGTGCTATTCTGATATCTACTGGGAGCTGCTATCTTGCTACCTTCCCATTGTTCTGCTGATTGGCTGCCAGGAGGGGGTAATACGCTGAATGCGCTGTAAAGATTAATGAAAGTGCAGAGGGACTGGGGAGCTAGCGATATGCTAATGACCCCCCTGCGCTTAAGGGGTTAACTCACCCGTTCCAGCTTTCCCACTATGTGCAAAAGATGGGAAGAATTCTCCTCCCTGTTCTTCCTGGAACCTCCTCTTCCTCCTGGCGTGTCCTTCTCGCGCTGCACTCCTCTCTCCACTGCTCCGCACCTCACTCCCACCCTGTACTAACTCAAATTGTCAATAATTGTTTTGTTTAATAAAATAAAATAAAGAATAAATATATATATATACATACATATATAAACTATACACCATGGTTCATTATACTTGTTGTAAAACTTGTCACATCATATGGTGGGTGATAGTCCTCGGCCATTTAATTTCTGGTGTTAATTGATGTCTGTTACATGCCCACTACATTCGCAGTGGCTAGCATTCTGTTATAAAACAGCTATAAGTTCATTAAGATGTGTTGGTACATGTGGAAAAACAGATGGCAAGGTGTGGCCGACCTGCACCCCACTCATGTGTCCTGGTGTTTTCTTTTGCTGGTTCAGTTAGCTAAGTTTTGGTAAGGGAGGGAATAAGTCTCCACAGTCTCACTCCAATTTGCAGCTCAGCAGTAAAGTGTGACTGAATTTTATCAGAGCACAGGTCACATGGCTGTGGCTCTCTGTGAAATGAAGAATATGGTTAGCCCCATGTAAAATTTCAAAATTAAATATAAAAAAATATGTTTTTCAAAAATATATTTCAATGCAGGATTCTAATGGAGACACTCTATTAACAGATGCAAGTATTACTTTAATTACAGATTGGTAGCTGCTCAGTTGCCAAATTTGCCAAGTGGCTATAAATGAACCCTAGCCTCTTTTACTACATAATCCCTTAAAACATCTTTTCATACATTTTGTTAACCCCTCTAAAATCACTTTGTTCTTGTGACAAAAATGTGACAGTTCCAAATGGAAGTCAGTGGCAGACGTCCATTTTACAACTGGAAGATCTTTCTTTGCTTCATTGTCTTCAGGGAGAGGTTTTCAGGGGGGTTTTGGTCACTGTTTTTTGTGTGACAATACAAAAAGTTTTCTGTGCGACAAGTTGAAAACATCATGGCTTTTACGTTTCCCTGCAACTTTTTTTGTTCGTGCTTTTTTCAATCTGGATTTTTTTAGTAAATGCCATTCATGTAAATTAGTTTAGTTGTGGTATAAAAATATATATATATATATAAAAACATGAAAATCCGAATGTTAATATATCCTCCCTTGATGTACTGTGTCTTTGGATTAAAACTGAAGGTTTAAACAAAAAATTATAACAAATTGATTTGAGTTCTTTACAGAAGATATGTCTCCTAGATGGCCATTGCAGATAGCATGCAAACCGATCTTTTATTTATTTTGCTCATACTGCATGGATCAATCTTGTGGGATTCCCTTGATAAACTGAATAGTAAAATTAATGCATATATACAGATAGATAGATAGATCATAGATAGATGGATCATAGATCGACAGATACAGTAGATAAATAAATAAATAGATAATAGATAGATGGATGATAGGTAGATAGATGATAGATAGATGATAGATAGATAGATAGATAGATGATAGATAGATAGATAGATAGATAGATAGATAGATGATAGATAGATAGATAGATAGATCTATTTAGTTTTATAATTACTTATACTATACTTATCTGGATTAAAGGCAAACAACAAACATGAGCACAAATTTTGAGTAAGAACTACAAGCAATTTTTTCATGGTTAGATTTCTAATCATTAAGCACATTTTTATACAAAATATATATATTTTTTTTAAATAAATGCTATTATTATATACTTTATTATAAACTGTTCATAACATGTGTATTCCTTATCCCTTTATTGCATATACTCTATACTTATTGAGAAATTGCAGAGAAATCAATCTGGCAAGTCATAGAGTTTCTAAAATAATGCTTGGAAAATGATGTTAATATATTTTTAATGCAAAGTATTTATTATAGCTATCACAAATAAAGAGTATTTGATTAACAAAGTGTTCTGTTTATATTCTTTGTGTATTCCCTAAAAAGTGCCACTGGTGGGCAGCAGTTAAATGCAATAAAATTGTATCTGTAAATACAATCATTCACATTTTCAATGCTTTTTTACCAACAGTCTATCAGGCAAATTTCGACTACCTCCAATACAGAGTATTAGAAAGCTCAAGTCATATTAATCTACAAACAGCATTCTCAGAAACATCATTATTTCCTACACCCATCATTACATACTCCGAAAAACATTTGTGTTACCTGAATAAATATAATTAAACTGTTAATGTCTATTACTTTGTTTTTAAAAGAATATGAACATGTTTTTATAAGAAATTCTTCAGAATCATTTGCTTTGTATCAATCAGCATGTCTTCCGTTATCTTACTTTGGCATTTTCTCGCCTTCATAAGCATAGTTTGTGGCAAAAAAATAAGAGATATATATATATAAAGTGTGTTTTGTATTTGTCTCTACTTTTTTATTTATTTTATAACAGTATCACTGATAACAGTTTACAGTGCTTTCTTTATTATTTGTATATAATAAACAAGAGTTATATTTTGTATATAGGTATGCTTGGCTGTCTCTTTTCATTAAACTAGGTTATAGACTAGTGTTCATATGGTTATTCTAGTCATGATGTGATTTCTGTACTTAATGAAATACTGTATATTGAGTGGAAAAGGTTATGATAATAAAACACTGACACACAATGTGAAGATCAATATAATTTTCTTTTGTTAATTAGATTCTGAATTAACACAGCTACATAAATACAATACTAATATGCTAAACAATCACTAGGTCAGAGCTAAACAATCACTATTATTAAAAACACTATTAAAGTATTCTATTTGTATGTTCTGTAAAGTAGCACATGTAAAAGTACTCAATATTATTCCGTGCATTGTTTTGTTTGAATAAGATTTTATAATAAACATCACTGGAAATATTTTCTGGAAATGCTGTTTTCCTCTCAGCACATTCCCTACCTCCTCTTTGCAAAGCTGCCTCACTGGTGTGTATTATTTGTGGTGCTACAAATGCTCCAGTGAATATACTTATGATACAATGATGTGACTAGATCAGCTTGGCTTTGAGTGCTGACTGTACAACCTTTTATTTTGTTAAGCAGAATGTGAAACATATTTGCAACATTCCTTCTGGGTTTATAAAGAATAAAATATCTAAACTAGAAAGAAAAAAAATGTATAGCCAAGAACATCTATCTTTTGAACTGCTGCAGTTTCAAATTTCATCATATACTACTGCTTGGGATCCTGTTATAGTCCCCAAATCCCATATCAATAAGGATGCTAGGCATAGGACTGTATCTGAAAAAAATACTGTCTTATAAAGTTTGAATATTATATCCAAAATATTATTTGTTTGTAACACTAATTGTTTTATAGTATCTATGCATCCCTCACTGTGTCTCTTTTGTTTTCTTTTCTTCTCTCTGTCAGTCTCGCTGAATCATGAGAGTCATTATAATTTATCATCTTAAAAGTTGTTTACTGTTATAATAAACAACTAAAAAACTGCAACTTAACATAACTTTATATATTTTGTTAGTTTGTTCCTAGTTGAGAGTAATGCATGTGCCACACATTATTTTATATTTTTCAGTGCAGGTTGCTAAAAAACTTAAGGGTCTGTGTGTGCCTATTTGTACGTATGCCTTGGCTTTTATTGCTTCTCTTGCTTCTAGGTGTGCTTTTATCTGTACATCTTTAAATTCATTGTATTGTATAGGATTGTCACACAATGTTTAATATATTGTCACTACTTAAGGTTTACATGTTTACACAAAATTTAGAGGCATCCATTTGTGTTCCAAATTACCTGATATTAATATACTTAAAGAGGCAAGGAGAAGGCTCTGGTGTATACATGCTTGCATGACCGCTGCTGATAGTTTTCAGTGGGCCAACAAAGTTTTCAGGACTAGTGATGGGCGAAATGTTTCGCCAGGCATGGATTTGCAGCAAATTTCCTCGTTTCACAATTGGCGGATTGTTTCAGGAAACGGATGAAAAAATTTGCCGCACGTCCAAAACTTGTCGCCCCCGTCAAAAGAATAGTTGTGTGTCAAAAAAGAATAGTTGCGCGACAAAAGAATAGCTGCGGGCGGCAAAAGAATAGCCGCGCAACAAAAGAATAGCCGCGGAACAAAAGAATAACCGTGCAACAAAAGAATAGTCATGGTGACAATTTTTTTTGACGCGCTGCATTTTTGCCAAATTTTTCGGAGAAGCGAAATGGGACAGATTTGCTCATCACTATTCAGGACTACAGTGGCTATAGAGGAAGCAGGTTGTGTGGTCTGGGCCCTCAAGTCTCCCGTGCCCTCCCTGTGACAGTATCAGTATCTGCTTCCTGTATAGTTACACTACTGTAATGAAATTAAATTAAATGAAAGCAAAAGCCTTATTGGTTCCAATGTGTCATTGACTGGAAAATTTAAACATTTATGTAAGTAAATGATGCCTTAAGGTGGTCACACACGTGGCGATTTTCGGCCACAAAAAAGATCGTTCCAATCCGCCACTAACGTTCAGGGCTGAAGCGGCAAATGTGGAGGTAGAAACAATAGGATTTCTACCTCCTTCTGCCGATTCAGCCCTGAAGGCAGATTTTGCTCAGCTGCCTTCTATGGTACCCAATCAAAATCTTTTAACCCACCCGATCGGCGAGTCGACCGATATCAGCAGCCTCCTGCGATATCGGTCACCTCGCTGACTTGCCATACATGCACCGAATATCATACGAAATGAGGTTTCGTACGATATTATCGGTGCATGTATGGCCAGCTTAGGTCTTTTACTAATTAGGTCAGAATGGGAGGTCTCTATGAATGTGGAGAATATTGGATTAACGAAACAGAAGGATGGTGGGATAGCTTTATAAACAACGATATGCAAAAATACAGTATAAAAGAATACTTTAGTTGTGGGCTGCACAATATCATCAAAATGACTAGATATTTTGTTGTGTACATTTTTAGCACCAATGAGAGTTTGATGCCCTTTAGAGGTAACAGTTTACCATTAAATGTTGTAGACTTGTTAAAGCCCCGATTCTTATACTTTTATTTCAAGATTACAATGCCCAATATGCATAAACCCTTGCTGAAAAATGCGTTTTTAGCGCTGCAACATCTGAGGATCAAAGGTTAAGAAACAGGGCAAGAATGATTCTGGTATACAATTCCATATAAGGGATCTGTCATTTGGATATTCATACCATAAGTCTACTACTTAATCATTAAATAAACCCAATAGGATTTGCCTCCAATAAGGATTAATTATATCTTAATTATTTCTCAGTAAAAGCTACTGTTCTATTATTACAGAAAAAAAGAAAATCATGCTTAAAAGTTGAATCATTTTATTAAAATGGAGTCTATGGGGATGGCCATCCCATAATTCAGAGCTTTCTGGATAATGGGTATCCGGATAATTACCTACAGGAGGAAACTTCAGGTGACTCCAGTAACTGAGATTTAACTGCAGGCGGCTAAACACCTTGTGGGACATGGCCCTAAGAGTCTGATTTACTGACATGAATACTATATTGCACCAGTTCAGCTTCTCATTGCAACTAATGCACTCAGACCTCAACCTTATGGAGCTGTGGTGAAAAGAGCTTCACCATAAGATTAGAGAAAGAGCTACAGGAGAGGTGGGCGTAGGCCATAAATGTGCCCTTAATATCTTCAGAAACTGACAGCTAAAATTAAATTTAGTTTTCTAAATTTAACAGTAATATGAAATATTTTATATGATATTGTCAGTGTAATGATTATAATTTTCAATTTAATCATTTATAGGTAAATTAATTGATCAGTTTCTACCAAAAACTTGAATATTTGCAATTTGCAATATTTGCAATGAATACAACATTTTTCTTAATTATAACAATAGGTAAAAAGTATTTTCATCATATGCCCTATTTATAGAGCTTTTATTGAAAAAGGGGGTATTCTTTCCTTTTAGCATCAACACTGGTGCTTGGAATCATGCTGTCCCCAATCTCTATTTCTCATTATTGTTGTTTTGTCAGGCACTGTTTGGGGTAATTAGAATATACAGGTTCTCTATACATTACAACAACAACCATCCAATCCTGAATTCTATATATTTTACTGTCAAAAATCAAATGTTCCAGGTTACCTTTTGTTTTTCATATAATGGTATGTTGTCTATCCTCTTCATCTGTGGTGACATAATATGCAAGGCTTCGATTTCTGAAAAGTGAACAACCAATCAGATGTTTGTTAAACAGGTGACCAGTAAATACTCTCTGCTAATCTGTTTCCATAGGTTACTGCACCTGGGCAAATTTGTCTTTTATAATATAACTTCATGTATACATAGTAGCTCTAACTTGAATCTCAAGTGGAAATAATACATAAGCAGCATATATCATGATGATTCTAACATTAAACACACCTGCCACAAGCTTTTTCTAATCTTACAGTGAGAACATAAGTATTTGAACCCCGCGATTTCACAAGTTCTCCCATTTAGAAATCATGGAGGGGTCTGAAATTCACATTGTAGGTGCATTCCCACTGTGAGAGACAGCATTTAAAAAAAAAAATTCAGGAAATCACATTGTATGATTTTTAAAGAATGTATTTGTATTGCACTGCTGCACATAAGTATTTGAACCTGAGAAAATCAGTGTTAATATTTGGTACAGAAGCATTTGTTTGCAATTACAGAGGTCAAACTTTCCTGTAGTTCTGGACCAGCTTTGCACACACTGCAACAGGGATTTTGGCCCACTCCCCCACACAGATCTCCTCTAGATCTGTCAGGTTTCGGGGCTGTCGCTGAGCAACACAAAATTTCAGCTCCCTCCAAAGATTTTCTATTGGATTTAGGTCTGGAGACTGGCTAGGCCACTCCAGAACCTTGATTTACCTCTTACAGAGCCACTCCTTGTTTATCCTGGCTGTGTGCTTCGTGTCATTGTCATGTTGGAAGACCCAGCCACGACCCATCTTCAATGCTCTGACTGAGGGAAGGAGGTTGTTGCTCAAAATCTCACAATACATGGCCCCATTCATCCTCTCCTTAATACAGTGCAGTCGTCCTGTCCCCTTCGCAGAAAAGCACCCCCAAAGCTTGATGTTACCACCCCCATGCTTCACAGTAGGTGTTCTTGGGATGCAACTCATTCTTATTTTTTCCTCCAAACACAGTGAGTGAAGTTTAGACCAAAAAGTTCTACTTTGGTCTCATCTGGCCACATGACTTTCTCCCATGCCTCCTGTGGATCATCCAGATGGTCATTGGCAAACTTCAGATGGGCCTGGACATGTGATGACTTGAGCAGGGGAACCTTCCGTGCAATGCATGATTTGAAACCATGACGGCGTAGTGTAGGTGAGATCTTGCATGGAGCCCCAGTCCTAGGGAGACTGACAGTCGTCTTTAGCCTCTTCCATTTTTTAACAATTGCTCCAACAGTTGATCTGTTTTCACCAAGCTGCTTGACAATTGCCCCGTAGCCCTTTCCAGCCTTGTGGAGGTCCAGATTTTGGCTCTGGTGTCTTTTGACAGCTCTTTTGTCTTGCCTGTGTTAGTAGTTGGAGTCTGACTGACTGTGGGGTGGACCGGTGTCTTTAAAAAGCTCAGACTGGTGCTACTAAATTAGATTAATAAGTGGAGCAGAGGTGGACTTTTTAAAGGCAGAGTAACAGGTCTTTGAGAGCCAGAATTCTTGCTTATTGCCAGGTGTTCAAATACTTATGTGCAGCAGTGCAATACAAATACATTCTTTAAAAATCATACAATGTGATTTTCTGTATTTTTTTTTCAATGCTGTCTCTCACAGTGGGAATGCACCTACAATGTGAATTTCAGACCTCTCCATGATTTCTAAGTGGGAGAACTTGCAGGGTGTTCCTCACTGTATATACCAGAACTGATATTTTGATCTTAAAGTTCCTCAATACACTTCTTCATTATTTTTAACAGCCATTATATTATATATTACAACCATAATTTTTGTCCAACACACTTTATATTACTTTTTACTCAATATGGCAAGTCAAACGTAAGGCTAGGTACACATACACATAAAGTTTACTACTCTGTCCAATAATTTGTTAAACTGGCTGACATTTGCCATATTTAGGTGCAAATGACCAAATGTTTGGAAATTGTGCTAATTCTGATAGAACAGACAAATCCGTTGCACTGATGAACTTACTGGCAAGTGGAATGCAGATGGCTGACCAGACAGTTTTCTGTATTGTAGAATGGGTTTTGGGTATGTAATAAAATTAAGAACAAAAACTTTGGATACCCAGTTGAGAGAACATTGTAAAATAATATATTATAACTATCATCTGTCTTGGTAACTGTCCCTGTGCACTATTTATCAAGTTAAAAATATTTTTAGAAGTATTGGAAAATGGATTGTGGCTGAAATTAGCACCATTACAGGCCTGGTGTAACCCATACAAGTCTATAGGACAATTTCAGGCAGATATTTGCCATATCTGCCATATTTCTCTTGGCTTTCTCCAAGCTAAGACCTCTTTTAATGCAGAATTGTATTTTATGCAGCGAGGCCTAGAGTTCAGCTTCTTTTATGTCGTATAAGGAAATATGCAGACAAGTATATGCACTGCAAGTCGTCAGCAGCCTTTTCGTTTTGTACAAAGTGGCATTCATTTAAGCTTGGAGCAGTTAAATGAGAAGAAATCAGTGTATTTAAGATGGGTCTAAAATAATGACCAGTTTTAAGGTAATTTACATATTGTGTCTATAAAAGCTGCTATTGTGTTATTCATGGGCAATAGCTAAAAAAAAGATTTAAGAAATGTTTGCCATCTTTTTAAAAATATAATCTTTTGAAATATGCTTGCTCTATTTTATTTCTCAGCTCATATCTGTAAATTAAATTATTAGCTTTATTAACATAAAATGCTAATTCTGCTACATTAAAGTGAATATTGAATCAAACAACACCATCAATGTGAAGTATAGATTTGTAGCATCTCAATTAAACAAACAAATAAGAAATTGCAGTTTTCATTTACTCACAGAGTGTATCATGCCTGCATTTACAATGTGTAAAACGGATTCAAATTATTTCTTTCTTTTAAAGAATACATTTATTTCCTTTGATATAGATGTTTCAGAGACTAACTTAATTAAGAATATTCACATTAAAATTTACTCACATTTAAAGCCCAAAATATGAAGTTGTGTCAATGTGAATCTTTTTAATCACTAAAGTTTACTCCCCAGAAACCAAACTTGTTCAGAGACCGCTGGACATTGATTTGTGAGTTCTTTGGAAACTGCCTGTCTCTAATGCTTCTTTACTTACAACAAAATTCTTGGCTCTTGTTCAGTTGAGCATAACCCATGTACTCTATGGGGCTGATTTACTAACCCACGAATCCGACCCGAATTGGAAAAGTTCCGACTTGAAAACGAACATTTTGCGACTTTTTCGTATGTTTTGCGATTTTTTCGGATTCTGTACGAATTTTTCGTTACCAATACGATTTTTGCGTAAAAACGCGACTTTTTCGTATCCATTACGAAAGTTGCGTAAAAAGTTGCGCATTTTTCGTAGCGTTAAAACTTACGCGAAAAGTTGCGCATTTTTCGCGTAAGTTTTAACGCTACGCAAAATGCGCAACTTTTTACGCAACTTTCGTAATGGATAGGAAAACTCGCGTTTTTACACAAAAATCGTATTGGATCCGAAAAATTCGTAAAGAATCCGAAAAAATCGCAAAACATACGAAAAAATCGCAAAGTACCGATCATTACGAAAAAAACGCAATCGGACTCCATTCGACCCGTTCGTGGGTAAGTAAATCAGCCCCTAAGTCTTCTTTCCTAAGTAAGCCTATTAAACATAGTGTTTTGTTCTGCCAATGCATTATTAAAATTACAGTTGTTCCACATTACACAGATGACAGAATAAAGCACACTGAGATGTAAAAACTCCTAATTTCTATAATTTTGTGTCTTTCACTCACTGCTTGGAACCACAGGCTACAAATGTGTTTCCTGCTTAGGAACTAACAGATTACTCCAGAGTCTAGTCCCTCTGGATATGCTCTTTACAAAATCTATTAATCTTCTTCATTTTAACTGCTACTGAACAGTTTCAGGTAAATGGGAATGAATTGTTTAAACTGATATATTTGGCAGGGCCAGCTATAGGTCAGACAGCCTGTTAAAAAACTTAATTGTGTGGCAATTAAAGGAAAATTTTCTATATAATGGGGATAATAAATCCAAACAACAAGCAACATATCAGCTTCAATAATATGTAGTCTTAAAACAGTTATGTGCACAGACTAAACTATATATCTTTATATTTTACAGTCAGTTTAACTGGAAATGTGTGCTGAACTTTACCCAGCTAACCTGAGCTTTTGGAAGTTTTGGAACTTCCAAATACTTTCTCAACTTCATAGAGGTATAGTGAGGCTGGAAGTGTGGAACTCACAATTTTAGCACCAGGAAAAGCCAATTTAGTTGTAAAATGGCCAACAACTAATGGCTGCTAAAACAAATGTTCAAATAATTTGAGGTGTAAAAAAGGCATGGGTTGTAGATAACAAATAAACTCTAAAATACTATTGGTTTAGTTTATACACAACAGAAATCAAATGCCATTTATGGCCCTCTACAAAACTAAATAATGAACACTTCTATCATAAACAACAGGAAATGTGTTTTCTAGATCAATAAACAAACGTTAATGTAAAAAAAAAATCCCCTTTTGATGTTACTGGTTCTTTAAGGAGCTAACCCTAACATACATAGTAAGTTAAAAAAAGACATAGGTCCATCATGTTCAACCATAATGCCTATATATATAACCTGCCTAACTTCTAGTTGATCCAAAGGAAGGCAAAAAAACCCCATCTGAAGCCTCTCAGATTTGCCACAAAGGGGAAAAAATTTCTTCCTGACTCCAAGATGGCAATCGGACCAGTCCCTGGATCAACTTGTACTAAGAGCTATCTCCCATAACCCTGTATTCCCTCACTTGTACTGAGAGCTATCTCCCATAACCCTGTATTCCCTCACTTGCTAAGAAGCCATCCAACCCCTTCTTAAAGTTATATATACTATATATATATATATATATATATATATATATACTAACAGGCTGGTGGGGCTTACTAACAGGCTGGTGGCTGACTGAATCAACTGCTTTTTCAATTCAACAAAAAAAGGATAAGTATTTTTTATTAACTTTATTCAGAATCACTGTGTTTTCTAACTGTTGGGTTTAAATTTTTTCAAAAGTATTTGCTCTTTTTGGTGCCAATTTACAAAGTTTGGTTAACTATAAGGCTTACAGCAGGTTTGCCAGAGTTACATTCCTTTGTAATTACCCTCAGTTTGAGGGGGTGGGGTTTGATTAGTTGACCTTAACAGACTGTATAAATAGAACCACTGGCACTCCAGTGGAGCTTGCTCTGGTGGTAGGTGCTCTGTAAGTGATTGCTCTTGAAGTGGGGGCTCTATAAGTGGAGTTATAATCACAGGAGTTACAAACTAAGGGAGTTAAAACAAGGTAAAAAAAAAAAAAAAAAACATTTTTTTGTTTATTTAATAGCCTTTTTTCACCAATTTTTGTTTAACTGTTTCTGTAACTGGGAGAATGAGTGGCAGCAACATTGAAGGTATGACACAGTGCACAGCCTGCCGCATGTATGCAGTTGTGGAACAACAGTTCCAAAGTGCATACCTCTGTTGTGGATGTGAGCGAGTTGCCACTTTAGAGGCTCGCGTTAGAGCACTAGAGGAACAAGTTGCAACACTGCGTTCTATTGACAATCTTGAAAGAAGTCTCTTGCTCACTGAACAAGAACTAGCGGGGTCAGATAGTATGGGGGGAGGGGAGCAAGGAAAGGATGATAGGGCAGTAAGCTGGGTGACAGTTAGAAAATCTAGTGTGGGGAAAAGAAAAAGGGAGGCTGCTCCAGGGTTTGCGCATCCCAACAGATTTGCCAGATTGTGTGAAGAAGATGGGAGTGTGAACTCTGGACTGGCGGTTCTAGATGAGGCTGATCTCTCTAACAGCCGGGAGACCAGTTTCTCTAGTAGTGGTGGGGAGGAGAGCAGAGCTAGGCCTAAACAGATGGTGGTTATAGGGGATTCGATCATTAGGAAAGTGGACAGGGTAATCTGTCGAGCGGATCGCTTCAACCGGACAGTTTGCTGTCTTCCTGGTGCCAGGGTTCGGCATGTGGTTGATCGGGTCGACACATTATTGGGAGGGGCTGGGCATGACCCGGCTGTCTTGGTACATATCGGTACTAACGACAAAATGAACGGTAGGTGGGGGACCTTAAAGAGTGAGTTCAGGGATCTAGGCTCTAAAATTAAGCAAAGGTCCTCCAATGTAATTTTTTCGGAGATTTTGCCGGTGCCGCGTGCTAGTTTAGGGAGACAGCGGGAGCTTAGGGAGCTAAATGCGTGGCTAAAGTCTTGGTGTAGGAAGGAAGGGTTTGGGTTCCTAGAGCACTGGGCTGACTTTTCTTTGGGGTACAATCTATACAGCCCTGACGGATTGCACCTCAATGGAAGGGGGTCTACTGTGCTAGGGGAGAGAATGGTTAAGAGGCTGGAGGAGTGTTTAAACTAGACAAGGGGGGGGTTGGTAAGCTAGATTCTTATGGGAGAGCTAGTGTAGATGGGGCAGTGGGACCAGTAAAGGGTTGTGGGGGAGGAGTGAGGGGGGCATATAGTTTATCAGATAAGGAGCTTCCATTGTTACAAGGGAAACAGACTAATTTTCACCTTAGCTCTAACTGTCCTTTAGCTAATGTAAGCTGTAGAGGAAGAAGTAGTAATCTCCGCTGCATGCTGGCTAATGCGCGTAGCTTGTCGGGAAAAATAGGGGAGCTGCAGGCTATTGCATGTATTGAAAATTATGACTTAATTGGTATCACTGAGACCTGGTGGGATGAAAAATGCGACTGGGCAGTGAATTTAAATGGGTATACGCTTTTTAGGAGGGACAGAGGGATTAAAAAGGGTGGAGGGGTTTGTCTTTATGTAAAGTCAGATTTAAAGCCATGTAATAAAGACATTACCAATGAAAACGTTGAATCTCTTTGGGTAGAAATTTCAGTAGGGCTGAAGGTCACAAAGAAAATGATCATTGGTGTATGCTATAAACCACCCCGTATAGATGAGGGGGATGAGTCCCAGCTACTTTTGCAAATGGAGGAGGCTTCAAAATTGGGTCAAGTTGTTATTATGGGGGACTTTAATTATCCGGACATTGACTGGAGTAATGGGGTGGCTAAGTCAGAAAAAGCTAGTAGGATTGTAAATATGCTAAATGACAACTTTTTATTTCAGGTGGTTCAAGAACCTACTCGGAATGAGTCTATTTTGGACCTGGTAATATCTAATAATACTGAACTTATCTCTAACATTTGTGTGGGTGAGCATTTGGGGAACAGTGATCACAACATGGTCTCCTTTGAGATAATGCTACAGAGACAGCTCTATAAGGGAGTAACTAAAACGCTCAATTTTAGACGTGCAGACTTTGCCAGTTTAAGGGCATCTCTGCAATGTGTCAACTGGGAAAGGCTTTTCATGGGGTTAGACACAGAAGGAAAATGGAACATCTTTAAAACATTGCTTTGCAGGTATACACAACAGTATATTCCCCTTGTAAGCAAGGAGAGGCATCGCAAAGCAAAACCCTTATGGCTGAATAAAAGAGTTAAGGTCGAGGTTGGTAATAAAAAACGTGCTTTTAAAGCATTCAAGTTAGCTGGGACAGCGGAAACTTTCATCAGGTACAAGGAAGCAAATAAAGCATGCAAAAAAGCTATCAGGCAAGCTAAAATAGAGATGGAAAGGGATATTGCAGCTAGGAGTAAAAAGAATCCAAAATTATTTTTTAATTATGTGAATAGTAAAAAAATGAAGCAAGAAGGGGTGGGAACTTTATTATCACGGGGAGGTACGTTGGTTGATGAGAACGGGGAAAAAGCTGAAATTTTGAACTCTTATTTTTCATCTGTCTATACATCTGAGGAGCCAGATAATGAAGGCTTCCCTTTTAATATACCCAGTGCTAGTAATTTAGCTACTGGCGCATGGGTCACTCAGGAGGAAATTCAAAAGAGACTTGAACATGTAAAGGTAAACAAAGGTCCAGGACCGGATGGGAGTCATCCCAGGGTATTAAATGAGCTGAGCGCTGTGATTGCCAAGCCTCTTCACATAATTTTTCAGGATTCGTTGAGGTTTGGCATGGTGCCGAGAGACTGGCGGATTGCTAATGTGGTGCCGTTATTTAAAAAGGGATCTCGTTCTCAGCCTGAAAACTATAGGCCTGTTAGTCTGACATCAGTAGTAGGAAAGCTTCTGGAAGGGGTAATAAGGGATAGGATAGTTGAATACATTGCAGTTCACAATACTATTAGTTTGTGCCAGCATGGTTTTATGCGTAACAGATCTTGCCAGACTAATTTAGTTGCCTTTTATGAGGAGGTGAGCAGGAACCTTGATGCTGGAATGGCAGTTGATGTCATCTACTTAGATTTTGCTAAAGCGTTTGATACAGTACCTCACAGAAGGTTAATGATCAAATTGAGGAATATTGGCCTAGAACATAATATTTGTAATTGGATAGAAAACTGGCTGAAGGATAGAGTACAAAGAGTGGTGGTAAATGGAACATTTTCTAATTGGGCCAGTGTGGTTAGTGGAGTACCGCAGGGGTCAGTCCTTGGTCCTTTGCTTTTTAACTTGTTTATTAATGACCTGGAGGTGGGCATAGAGAGTACTGTTTCTATTTTTGCTGATGACACTAAATTGTGCAAAACTATAAGTTCCATGCAGGATGCTGCCGCTTTGCAGAGCGATTTGACAAAATTGGAAAACTGGGCAGCAAACTGGAAAATGAGGTTCAATGTTGACAAGTGCAAAGTTATGCACTTTGGTAGGAATAATATAAACGCAAACTATCTACTGAATGGTAGTGTGTTGGGGGCATCCTTAATGGAGAAGGATCTAGGGGTTTTTGTTGATAACAAGTTGTCTAATTCCAGGCAGTGTCATTCTGTG
The DNA here is from genome assembly GCF_000004195.4 of Xenopus tropicalis. Lineage (NCBI taxonomy): Eukaryota > Metazoa > Chordata > Amphibia > Anura > Pipidae > Xenopus > Xenopus tropicalis. The sequence continues at coordinate 67,642,236 of NC_030682.2, forward strand.
GCTACTACAGCAAATAAAGTGCTGTCTTGTATAAAAAAGGGCATTGACTCAAGGGATGAGGACATATTTTTGCCGCTTTATAGGTCCCTGGTAAGGCCTCACCTTGAGTATGCAGTGCAGTTTTGGGCTCCAGTCCTTAAGAAGGATATTAATGAGCTGGAGAGAGTGCAGAGACGTGCAACTAAACTGGTAAAGGGGATGGAAGATTTAAGCTATGAGGTTAGACTGTCGAGGTTGGGGTTGTTTTCTCTGGAAAAGAGGCGCTTGCGAGGGGACATGATTACTCTGTACAAGTACATTAGAGGGGATTATAGGCAGTTGGGGGATGTTCTTTTTTCCCATAAAAACAATCAGCGCACCAGAGGTCACCCCTATAGATTAGAAGAACAGAGCTTCCATTTGAAGCAGCGTAGGTGGTTTTTCACAGTGAGGGCAGTGAGGCTGTGGAATGCCCTTCCTAGTGATGTGGTAATGGCAGACTCTGTTAATGCCTTTAAGAGGGGCCTGGATGAGTTTTTGAACAAGCAGAATATCCAAGGCTATTGTGATACTAATATCTACAGTTAGTATTACTGGTTGTATATATATAGTTTATGTATGTGAGTGTATAGATTGGTTAGTATAGGTTGTGTGCTGGGTTTACTCGGATGGGTTGAACTTGATGGACAATGGTCTTTTTTCAACCCTATGTAACTATGTAACTATGTAACTATATACTATATCAGCCAGTACGACTGATTTGGGGAGGGAATTCCACAACTTCACAGCTCTCGCAGTAAAAAATCCTTTCCAAATATTTAAACGGAACCTCCTTTCTTAAATAAAGCATTAGAGAGGTTATTATATGAGCCCTTAAATATTTATACATAGTTATCATGTCACCTCTCAAGCGCCTCTTCTCCAGTGTAAACAGACCCAACTTGGCCAGCCTTTCTTCATAACTGAGACTTTCCATACCCTTTACCAGCTCAGTTGCCATTCTCTGGACCCTCTCTAATTCAATAATGTCCCGTTTGAGCACTGGAGACCAAAACTGAACAACATATTCTAGATGGGGCCTTACCAGCGCTCTGTAAAGGGAAAGAATAACCCCTTCCTCCCGTGAATCTATACCCCTTTTAATACAGCTCAAAACCTTGTTTGCCCTTGCAGCTGCTGCCTGGCATTGCTTGCTACACCCAAGTTTATCATCTACAAGGACTCCAAGGTCCTTCTGCATTATGGATTTGCCTAGTGCAGTCCCATTAAGGGTATAAGTGGCTTGCATATTTTTACATCCCAGGTGCATGACCTTACATTTATCCACATTAAATCTCATCTGCCACTTAGCCGCTCAGATTGCCAGTTGGTCAAGATCCTGCTGCAAGGATGCCACATCCTGGATAGAAATGACTGGTCTGCAGAGTTTTGTGTCATCTGCTAACACTAATAAATTGCTTGTAATACCCTCCCCTAAGTCATTTATGAACAAGTTAAACAAAAGTCGACCCAGTACAGAACCCTGAGGGACCCCACTGAGAACTTTACTCCAAGTAGAGAATGTACTATTAACAACCACCCTCTGTACCCGATCCTGTAGCCAGTTTCCTATCCATGTGCAAACGACTTCACTAAGACCAATAGACCTTAGTTTAGAAAACGGGGAACGGTGAACGGTATCAAATGCTTTGGCAAAATCCAAATAGATTATATCTACTGCATCCCCACTATCCAGCTTCTTACTTTCCACATCATAAAAAATTGGTCTGACATGACCTGTCTTTCATAAAGACATGCTGATTACTGCTCATAATGCCATTCTCCACTACATAATTTTGTATGTGATCCCTTAACAAGCCTTCAAATAACTTGCCCACCACGGATATCAAACTGGCCTATTATTGCGAGGCTGAGATCTTACTCCCTTTTTAAATATAGGAATGACATTAGCCTTCTTCCACTCCCTAAGTACCATACCTGATGAAAGCGAGTCTGAGAATATCAGAAACAAAGGCCACTCTATATCTGACCCTAACTCTCTCAGTACCTGAGGGTGTATTCCATCTGGTCCAGGTGCCTTGTTTACATTTATCTTGTGTAACCCTTTAAGCACCATATCCAGTGTAAACCACTGCATAGTTGGAGCTGAGGCAACAGTGCAGCTATTGGGTGGGACTTGGCACTCTGGCTCCTCTACTGTATACACATAAGAAAAGAACTGGTTATGCCTTTCTTGCATAGGCGGAGGGTGACTTTTTTGTTTGGGGAGGCTAAAGATGGATATACATAATACTGAAAATCAACAGAAAGTATATAGATCTAAGCATTTTTTTAAAGTAAAGGGTAAAGCTTACCAGTTTACTAGGTTGGTCCATGTGCTCATGCCCCAGACCCTCAGCATAAGGGAGTCCTTTTGGAGAACAGAAAAAATGAAGCAGGCAGGCACTCCAGAAACACCAAGGAAATAGTTGTAGAACTCAGGTATAGAGTAAAATCATGGTAATTTTATTAGCTTTTACACATAAATGCTCTAAAGCCTTATGCATTTCGTACCATTCGTACCATTCTTCGTACCATGATTTTACTCTACTTCTACAACTATTTCCTTGGTGATTCTGGAGTGCCTGCCTGTTTCGCTTTTTCTGTTCTCCAAGAGGCTAAAGATGGGCCATACATAGGAATAGGCCATTTTATAACATACTAAAAGTTAACTTAAAAGTGAACCACCCCTTTAGATGTGTTTATGTTAGTTTTATAGCAAGAAAGGCAATGGGTACTGACACCCCAGGCACATTATATACAGTGAGATGCAGTCTGTATTTACAAAACCAGCACATTATATGCAGTGAGAAGCAGTGGGTACTGATGGCAGATATTCAGGCCCTGGCACTATAACACTGGCACGGATACACAACATTGGCTCCTTTGTAACTAACTAGAAATGTACAAAACAATAACAAAATAAAAAAAAAAATAGTTAGCAAAAAACAACAACAAATATATAAAAGCACAATGAGCTTTTTCAGTGGGAAAGAATTAACTTACCATCCATCTGTTAGGATAGGTGATTATATATTATTATAGATGTCAGGTCAGGCAAAAAAAAAATTAAATGTCAGCTAGTGATTCAGCCTTTAGAACTGTATAGTAACTGGGAGTGGGATGAAATCTAAAGCAAAAGTTGAGAGTTGGTTCTTAGGTAAAGTTTACAGTCTGCAGATTCTTCTTTTCAGTCTTCATTTCTGCACTGCCTTCAGTCTGTAATATCTCCTGAGCCCTGACTGCATCTGTGCTTTGATTTGTCAATTTTATTGTCTGTCAAGAAAACTGTGCTCTGATTGGAGAATCCACAAGAAGAAAGATCCAATCAGAGCACAGCAGAATGGGCTTGCAGGAACAGAAGATTTCCAGGACAGTGCAGAAACGGAGTGAGGTTTTGTTTTTGTTTTTTAATGTGCCAAGCAGGTTTTTGATTTTCTGTATCCGCTGTAACCATATTGTTACTATAACTCAATGGGGCCACACCCTCAACCTGTATCTTTTTACTATTAATATACTTGAAAAACGTTTTGGGGTTAATTTTGACCTCTGCCACAATGCGCTCCTCATTTTGTATCTTTGCCTTCCGGATTGCTGTTTTACAACACTTGTTATAGTGTTTATATTCATTAAACACAGCTACTGTCCCCTCTGACTTATATTTCTTAAAAGCTTTCCTTTTTTTCCCTATTAACTTCTTTACCTCAGAGTTAAGCCACATAAGGTGACTCTTATTACTACTTTTTCTTATTAATGGAATACATTGAAAACAGTAATGCTTTAATATCATTTTAAATGACAACCATTTCTAACCACAAATTAATTACATACCTTATACATTTTAGTATGTAGTATGTCTCTTGACTTTGAGCCTGTTTAGCTACATAATATCCAATCATTTCTATATATGTTTTTGCTTCAGAAAGGAAAGCAGGGTGTCATCTATAGCAAGAAAAAAATGGACTGGCCATCAATGGTATTTATACTTAGAAATATTGACATTAAAGTTAGGAACATAGGAAGTCAGAGCACAGGAAGTAATCAGTGATCAATAGGGATCAGTTCTGACAAACACAGAGCTCATTAAAACAAAATGCAGGGGAACGCAACAGAGATGCTACAAGCAAAGTTGTGCACCCATTGTAGTCTATTTCCTTGCATCTGAACAAAATATGGATAGATATCAGGTTGCCAGTGTGCCTTGCATAGAAAGAATTCTGAAGTTCACTTTAAGGTTTGATGCATGATCTTAAAAAGATGGTGCCTCATGAGTGGTGGAACTGATAAATGTTCCTGCTCACTGGGAAAGGTGGGACTGGATAAGAAAACCTATGAGATAAAGGCACTGTAAAATTAATACAAGAGTATAAAGGAATTTTTGTCAGTTAAAAGTTCCAGTAGAAGCAAGAATAGCAACAAACAGATAATGAATAATTATTTTAACACTTTAAAAAGTAATGCGTGGGACATAAATATAGGGAATATCAAAAGGAAGTGCTAAATGTATTTTTCAGTCAGGTTTTTGTGTCTTGCTTATGGGCATTGAGCTAAAAATCTTGCTTATAATTCTTTTAAAATGCATCAACCAAATAAACAGATTTTCTGGGGTGTTATTTCTGAATACTATTAAATAAAGAAATAATTTAATTTAAGATAATTTAATAGTGATTGGTCAGCATGCAACCCTATCTTTTGTTAACATATATTTCACTTGAACTGGCTATCAAGTAGGTATCAGTGATGGTTACATTACATTACATTAACATTTATTTATAAAGCGCCAACATATTCCGCAGCGCTGTACAATAAGTGGGTTACATACATTGGACATACAGAGTAACATATAAAGCAATCAATAACCGATACAAGAGGTGAAGAGGGCCCTGCCCAAAAGAGCTTACAATCTACAAGATGGTTGTATTTTTATTTATTTAGTGTCCCATTTGGTCAACAAATACATTTGTGTGCCTATGTGTATCACCTAGGTAAGAGTTCCTAATGTTGTAGTAGTTGTATTTAGGAAATAAAAATAAGAAAGTTAGTTTAAATTGTAGATTTATGTTATCAATTATGTAATTTTATATTTTAAATGATGAATATTAACATTTAAAACTAAACCAGCACTAAAATAAATTGAGCAGAAAATGTCTTGAATTTAGTATTTTACTAATGCTTAGTATAATGTAAAATAGAACATAGAAACTAGCCTTATAATTATTTTTCACAAGATCAAGCAGATTTCTTTAATTTGAAGAAAGACATGGTTGTATTAATCATAGCCCAAAAACATTAAATTTGCATTATTTTTGGCAAATGCACTTTACAAGCAGCGCTTAAACTTTCTGCTTCAGACTTTTTCTGTATATTTTCACTTCCTAATGCCAAACCATGAGTAGTAGGACATTTTAATGGAAAGTCATTATTTCAGTGATTGAATCAAGAAAATAAACACACATTTAAGCATATGCTTGTGAGGAAGAGTAGTATGAAAAGTTAGAATTTAAATAATTTATTTAGAAATTGTGCCTAAATGGAAAAGAAACACAAGCTCATTGAATGTTCTAGGACACAATAAATGCAATTTACAAAGTATATAATTTCCTAAAAAGCTTAATACATGTTGTGGAAAAGTCATAAACCCCCAGAGCCCTTCTTTTATTACCAATATCTATTTTAACGACATAGTGACCTTTTTATTCCACATTATTTTACCATTTAAAAGAATATGAGTACTATAAAATATGTGTTGTGATTATGAAAAATTATGTATTATTGCAAATTGGATTACAGTTTGTCCTTGTAAAACTATATTCCACATGCTCCAGCCAGTTTCAGGGGCAAACAGTTGTATATGGCAGAGCAATGGCTTAGAAGTTTTGATATAGTCTCTCCTATAGTTTGCTATTATTTAGATGACATAAAAATGTCCTCCTTTATACTACTTAATAAGAGAAAAGGCAACAGTGACAAATGACAAGATTCTTTAAAAGGCTTATAGCAAGGCATTAATAGAGATGTAGCGAACTGTTCGCCGGAGAACTAATTCGCACGAAAATCGGGTGTTCGCAAGTTCGCAAGTTCGCGAACTTTTAGCAAAGTTCGCAATTTTGGGTTCGCCTTAGCTGGAGCCAAATTTTGACCTCTCACCCCAGAGCCAGCAGATACATGGCAGCCAATCAGGCAGCTCTCCCTCCTGGACCACCCCCGGACCACTCCCTTCCATATATAAACCGAAGCCCAGCAGCCATTTTACATTCTGCCTGTGTGTGCTTGATGAGTTAGCATAGGGAGAGAGCTATGCAGGGGTTTGAGGGACAGTTTAGGTAGCTTTGCTGACTAGTAATCTACTTTCTACTGCTCTGTATGTAGCTGCTGTGGGCAGCTGTCCTGCTGATCTCATCTGCTGTAACCCAATAGTCCTTGTAAGGACTGCTTTTATTTTCTGATTACTGTTACTCTTCTTTTCATTGTGTACTGCAGCTCCGTCTGTGTGTGTTTGCTACTGTAATTTATAGAGCCCAGTGCTATTAGTCTAGCTGTGTTGGGGACTGGTGTGCTGCTCTTAGTAGTTCACCCCCAGCACCAACCAGAAATTTAAGTTACTGTTCTTTAATGTGTCCAGTGCTGTTTGCTATCGCTGAGCGATGTTTTTCCACCAGCAATAATATATTCTGTATCCACTACTGCGACGTTTTGTCTTTGGGTGTGAACCGGCTGTAACCTTTACACGACTTGATTGGCATGTAGACGCCGGACATTTTAAAGCAGTTTATTACACAAGTTTAGACATGTAGTGTGATTTCTGCCCTTTACAGCACAAAACGCAACGCTGTGTCAACAACGTATTTTTCAGAGACATTTTTGCCCATGATCCCCCTCCTGCATGCCACTGTCCAGGTCGTGACACCCTTTAAACAACTTTAAAATCAGTTTTCTGGCCAGAAATGGCTTTTCTAGTTTTTAAAGTTCGCCTTCCCATTGAAGTCTATGGGGTTCGCAAAGTTCGCAAAAGTTCGCACTTTTTGGCAGAAGTTCGCGAACGGGTTCGCGAACTTTTTTTGTGAGGTTCGCTACATCTCTAGGCATTAATATGTAGACATCCAAAGAAATATGAGATAATGCAAAGATTATAAAAGCAGAGAGTACTGGAATGTGAATTGCAGTTGTGTCATTGGCAGAAAATGCAAGAAATGTTTAATTCATACATTGCAAGCATACTGAATAATGTTCACTACAAAGTAAGTCCAAAACTTAAAATTACACTGAAAAACTAATAAGTTTAAGATAACCAAAATAAGCAAATTTAGCAAAGAAGGAGATTTACAAAAAAAAAATAGTGTTGCTTGGAGAAGCCATTAGAGTTGTACAATAGTGCTACTGTAGGAGGACTGGTAAATGGTTGGGCCCAGAAAATTACTATTTAGTTAAAGCCTTTCTTGGCCTAATACAGTGTTTAAGCTATCCAGGAAGTACAGTATGGTTACACTATGACCTGCTCTCTCAGCTGAGCCCTTGCATTAGTTTGTGGTTGTTCAACTACCTCCCTTGCTGCAAACAATCAGCATAATAGACACCAGAGGTTCTTTACAATAAACTCAGGTTTCTTAAACACTAAGAAGTAGTACTCAAACAGTAAAATGTTGGCATAGCCTTATATGGGTTGCAGCAATAATCATCTATACCACTATGGAGACAGACTTGGCAGGTATGACCTCTTTGGGATGCCAAATCCCCTCCAGTGGAATCCTTAAAGCCTATTCCAAGCTGTGGTCCCTTCTTTTTAAGACAGTATCACCTGGGAAAGTTACCTCCAATCTATTGGTCCTATATTGGTGATCAGTGCTGTTCTTTATAGCTGCCCTTCTAATGACAGCCAAGGTGCTGCAATTCAGAGAATTCTTTATACCAAGATAAATACAATTAATACAAAGGCTGATGCCTGATCAGTGAAATAAAATCCCTTGCTTATGTAAGTAATTTATTATGTTTGTCTGATTTATCTTCTATTCAGGCCTCCTCCTATTTATATTCCAGTCTCTCATTCAAACCACTTCCTGTAGAGCTGCTGAACAAAAGCTAAATAACTGAAAAACATCACTCCTTTAATGAGAATTCATTGGTTCAAATATTACTCCAAATGAATGAATTGTACTTAAATTGTGAGATCGATTTAAACTTAAGGAGTAATTTATGAACATTAGGATTTTCATGGTTTTAAAGTTTTTTGAAACCACCACTAAACTCATAGTAACATAGTAAGTTAGGTTGAAAAAATACATATGTCCATCATGTTCAACCATAATGCCTATATATAACCTGCTTTACTGCTAGTTGATCCAGAGGAAGGCAAAAACCCCATCTGAAGCCTCTCTAATTTGCCGCAGAGGGGAAAAAATTCCAAGATGGCAATTGGACCAGTCCCTGGATCAACTTGTACAAAAATGTATCTCCCTTAACCATGTATTCCCTCACTTGCTAAAAAGCCATCCAACCCCTTCTTGAAACTATATAATGTATCACCCAATACGGGAGGGAATTCCACAGCTTCACAGCTCTCACAGTAAAAAATCCTTTCCGAATATTTAAACGGAACCTCCTTTCTTCTAAACGGAGTGGGTGCCCTCGTGTCAGTTGGAAGGACCTACTGGTAAATAAAGCATTAGAGAGGTTATTATATGATCCCCTTATATATGTATACTGTACATAGTTATCATGTCACCTCTTAAGCGCATCTTCTCCAGTGTAAACAGACCCAACTTGGCCAGTCTTTCTTCATAACTGAGACTTTCCATAACCTTTACCAGCTTAGTTGCCCTTCTCTGGACCCAAATGTCCCGTTTGAGCACTGGAGAACAAAACTGAACAGCATATTCTAGATGGGGCCTTACCAGTGCTCTGTAAAGGGGAAGAATAACACCCTCCTCCCGTGAATCTATACCCCTTTTAATACAGCTCAAAACCTTGTTTGCCCTTGCAGCTGCTGCCTGGCATCCCAGGTGCATGAACTTACATTTATCCACATTAAATCTCATCTGCCACTTAGATGCCCAGATTGCCAGTTTGTCAAGATCTTGCTGCAAGGATGCCACATCCCGGATAGAATTGGCTGGCTGCAGACTGGCTGCAGAGTTCCCCAAAATGTCAGTCATTAATTAAAAAAGCACAGACAAAAAAGACACAGAAACAATATAAAACAGCAACTTTTACACATGGTTGCATGAAAGCCGTGACTTTTTTGTATTCTTACTCAAAAGCCTGCATGAAAAAAAGCAAAAAACCTCTAAAACCACAAAGCAAAGAAAGATGTTAAAATTGTAAAAGGGACAGCTGCCATTGAATCTGCATGATGTTGACAGGTTTTAGATTACTTCTTTTTGCTTTCGGATTTTGTTGCATAATAAAATACGAAAAAAAAAACCCGAACCAAAAATGCAATCGCAAATTAGCCCACTGTTAGTAAATGAGCACCAGTCTTAACTAAAGTAATAGAAGACCTACAGTATGTCACTACAGGAGCCATATACACTTTTACATTTTAGTCTGTCACCTTGTGTAGACCTATCTATCTATCTATCTATCTATCTATCTATCAATCATCTATCTATCTATCTATCTATCTATCTATCTATCTATCATCTATCTATCATCTATCTATCTAGCTATCCTGTGTTGACCTCTTATATGATTCACTCATTTAGACTCTTGGACCATTGTTTAAATATCTGGTTGATCAATTTCAATTCATGGATTATAATAACTACATCAAATTATTGCATGCTTTTATTAAAAAACTGTGAACACTGAACATGTTTACTCTATGTATACAGTATAAAAATACACATGTAGAAATATTAGAAATATATATGCAGGATCCATTTTAATATGGTTCAGATTGTTTATCAGTGTATTTGAAACTTCATTTACCCAGAGATAATGATGACCGCTGGCTTAACTCTCTTTCCAGTGTATCTGTTTTCAAAACCAATTCCTCTCTGTCAAAATCAATATCTCTCTCACCTTTGTCAGCAATTCTTACCTCTGCTAAGTATCTCCTTTTCCTGTGACATAATCAATATACATAGGGCCGAGTAATGAATTATGAAGAGTACAAAAACGAAAGAAATATATTGATTTGTACTAAATATTCAAATATGAAAAGCTGAACAAACGATATACAAGCTTTTGACCTAACGTTTTTTTTAAATAGATATTGTTTTCTAAACAACTTTAGCAAACTAAATTACATGGAACTCAGCTGGTGTGTAATTAGGATTCAGTTAAAGTACAGGGTGAATAACCATTATATCGACTTATGATGTGCTTTCCAAAATGTAATCTATAACTTTTATGTTTTTCAGACATATTACAAAAGTTTTATGCTGATTGCACATTTAACTTTTGAATTCCCGTGCATATGTAATAAAATATTATCATGATTAACAACTATATCAGGATTATTATACCTTTTAAGAACATTCCACTATGTTTATGTATTTTTTTCAATCCATGATTAAGAATTACCTAGGTAAGACTTATAGCATAGCATATAATATCTTCGTTTTATGTTCAAAAAATGCAAACCTGATTATTTTATTTCCATTATATGCTATGAATTGCTATATTTTTCCTTTTAAAACTGACATGAATATGGTGCTGACTTAAACACAGATATTTCCTCTTTACTTGATTTTACCTGTGTTCTTTTCAGCTAATAAGGTGATTATCTAATTTAACCTAAAATAAAAGTAACATTTTAAATATGTAATAGTATAGGATAGTATATTTAAAATAAATGAATAAAACAATTCCAGATATGTTTCTACAGTTGTATCTATACCAAGTTGTATGTGTTTATTTAATGACTGATATTTCACGTCTTGAATGTGCTTAATTTTGAGAATACAAATAGGTCCCCTATATATCAAGAAGTATTAAAAAAAACCACACATCACCATGTGATCAGCAGGCATTGCCATGTTAAAAAAAGGTATACTTTTAAACCTGTGCATACATATTGAACCGAAAAGTTTTCAGGGTCCAAAGAAAACCGCAATCCTCCAGTGAAAAATAAATGTAATTTTGTGATCTAAATAATTGTATATAATATCTACAATGAAACAAAATTCAGGTTTTCAAAATATAATGTGCAAAAAGAAAGAGTAAAAAGGTATGAAAACATAAGTTGATAAACACAGAGGACTTGGAATCAGTGATTTCATTATCCGTATTTTCTTTACGAAAAAAAAAATGTTGTTTTCAAAATTAAAGTGACTTTGTAAAAGTCACACAAAAAGGTAACTGCGTCCAAAGCAGATGTTTGAACTTCCACATGGATGGTCTTGGCACTGCTCTGTACGTCGTGCCTATTGATCGTGGGAAAACCTGGAGCTACCACTATCTCAAAGTTTTAGGTAACTCCAAGGTTCTCACTATGGCCTGTGTCAATAGACAAAGAATCAGACATGTAAACATTATGTATGTCTTCATTATTCAATAAATATTCAGACATTAATTTATAGTTTAATGTGTGAACCATTTGAAATTAGTATTTTACCAACTTGATTGGAGTTCAGTACTTAAGAAGCTTATTTTATGAACACTTAAACTAGCTTTTTATCTATGGCTCGGGAATGAAACCACTTTCTGCTGAAAAACACATGTATGTTAAGTTTTGCCAAACAAGCAAACTCTTGCTGAGACACATCATTTTCAATGTTATATGATTTAATGCTTACATTTTAGTGTAACTTCACTTGGATATGGTTTAGCCTTGCCAGCTCTCTTTCTTTACCCCAATTTCTCACTGTAATTTATGTTTGACATTGTGTTGGAAACAGTAAGCTTACAAAAGATATGTCAAACACCTAAACCTGCCTGGCTCCAATGGGAAACAATTCTAAGAACTCTTTAGTGTTAGAACAAATGAACTCGGCTCACATCCGATATTTAAAATATATTATTTGTAAAATGAAGAGTGAACTAAAGGAAGCATTAATGACCATTTTTGAAATGTTTATAACTTGCCAAGTACCTGTAAAACAATATCTGTGAGAATGATCCACAACATATTTATTTAGAAATCACATACCAACCAGCAAACTAAAGGTGGGCATGTTATTTAAGAACAATGGAAATGCACTAGCATTATCCACGCTCATATTATTGTACAATAGTGTTAATCGAAAAAGTTTATACATATAATTATTCTCTCAGAGTTTAATACCAGCCTTTCTTTTCATACTGGCAAGATAATACAAATTCTCTCATTCTCCTTAATAAGATTGCTAAGTATTCTAATAAAAAGGAAGCAAGCATCTCAATTACTTCATGGGAGGTCACCTTTTAAAGTGCTTTGGAAAAGAGCAGAGTCAAATAAAAATAGCAACAAGAACAGTTTCTTTAATTGACTGTTTGAAAAGAAAATCTTACTTCAAAGATGCGGATTTTTTTCTTTTTTACTTAAAAGTGAAATATAACACATCCTACAAGGTAGTGATTAGTTGTAATGATGATAGTTTTCTCGCCTTCTTTAGTATATTATTATGCTGTGTCATGTCCTGAAAAGTTGATTGACACTTACCTCACAGGTAGCCACGTGCATCTATGGTTACAAAGCAGGCATGACAGAAATAAGACACCGTGCGCTCAGTTTTCAGCTCTGGTTGATACATTAATATAGGGCAAAAGCAAAAGACAGACTAAAATTCAAGAAAATGCATTTCCAACCCTTTGTAGAAGGCATTTCATCTTACAGATAGTTTTCAACCAAAGTAAAACCAAGTAGTGATCAATCAATGTTTGTCATGCTTCAAAATTACTTCCTTTTTTGGCACACCATCAAAGGCCCTTTACAAAGTCTATAAAGGCCACAACCTAATCCATGTTTCAGTTCTTAAAAATGCATGTACATTGTTTGAACAGTTATATCTCTTATAATAAAAAACTTTTTATCCTTGCAATATTTATGTTTAAATATTTTGTCTTAATAGCTCTTCAGGGGAATATACCGCTGACATATGTGAAACATACATCTGAATTTCAGTATGAGTTTTTTCCATGACATATAAAGAGGAGATGAATGAATGAAGAATGAATGAAGAATGAATCCTGAAGATGAAGAATAAATGCAAATCCACTGCACTGCTAAGGTTAACTAAAGGGATCCTTTTTTTTTTAGCTAAAACGCTAATTTTTTGTTGGGAAAAAAAAAAGATTTATGTGACAAAAGTATTGCAATTCTGAATCTGAAAATACTCCAGATAAAACCTGTTGAGGTCATGTAGTAAATGGCAGGTGTCCCTTTTACAATTGGAAGATCTCTCTTTACTTTGTAGTTTTAAAGGTGTTTGGTTTTTTTTTAGTGCGACAATATATTATTTATTACAAAAGTCTCAGTCTCCGTTCCTTTTCTGCAAATTTTTTCATTTGTACTTTTTCAGTTCAGCCATTAGTAGAAATTATTTTTTCTCATGGATTCCTACAAATAAAAATGAAAAAAAATTACTTTTGGTAAATCTGTAGCTAAGCCTGATTTATAGGCTTTCGGGGGATGTCATACAGTAACTCATGCTGAAGTTTTACAATGAGAAGAGGACCACCCCACACCCATCAACCATCTGTAACATCAGTAGCTTATGGAATTCTCTCTGAAATGAGGTTGTAATGGAAGCATTCCATTATGCTTTTATAAAAATAATCTCGGATAATGCTTGAGTCTAATGCCTCGTTTTATCTACCTATATGAGCAGCTCTTATTCACACAAAAAATCCCCAAAAGTGAATGTTGAATTCTAACAACCAAACAGCCATAGGAAAGAATTGAATTAGACTGCTCAAAACAAAAGCAAAAGCACTGATCTGCTTCAATATGTGTCACATCATTAAACACCTTAAAAATTATGAAACAATTCAAACTGTTGGGAAACTTTCATAAATGCAGAGTTCCAGTTTTAGTGCATCTGCCCAGTTGTTTGAAGGAACATTTTATGTATAGAGTCAGGGAGGAATTGTATTCATACTGTACCTCCAAAGTGGAATGAAACTCTATACACTGTCATTGAGAAAGCTATGTGATGTATCCTTAAACATAATCACCTAATTTTCATTTTAATTTTTCCTTTTATGTATGCAAAGAAAGTGTTTTCACCTTTTTTGTACTTGTATTTTGGGTACCTTGCTTATTTAATATTTTAGTCTTTATTTACTTAACTGCTTACTGAATTAAATGTGGCTATGATGGGCATTATGTGTATATTTAAGTTGTTTACAAGTTGTTTTAATCTATTAATGCATTATTCTCATAATTTACATATTATATGTGCATGGCATTAGTGTGTAAAAAGAAAATGACTAAAAATAACTTGTCTGATGAACATGCCAGCAGATAAAAGTAAGGTTGTTTTTGTCTTCTTGTTTCTCTTAGTATTAATGGCACTTTTGCCCCATTAATAAAAGTTGTAAATGGAAAACAAATTTGTATATATAAATTATATTACATTGTTAATTTCAGTTGCGCATAGGCTTCCTTGAAGATCACATTGATGCAAACTATAAAATTCTTTCTTCCACTGGTTGTTGTCGCCAAACAGTTTCTAGGTTTGCAATAAATGTATTAAATTTGCACAAAGGAAAAATGGTCACACAAATTAATACATTTTCACATTTAGAATATTTTTTCATAAACTGTAGCATATGACATGAGTTACTGGATGGCCAGGCCTCAGTCCTTTCCAGTTCCAGAATCAGGCCAGTTTTTATTTCTTTTAGATCTCTCTTTCTGCTCTTTACAATAAAATAATAATAAGTATGCTTCAAATGAATTTAACTAAAGGTATAGGACCTGTTATCGAGAATGCTTGGGATGTGGGGTTTTGTTTTTTTAGATAATGGATCTTTCCGTAATTTAGATCACCATACCCTAAGTTAACTAAAAATGTAAACATATATTTTCTCCAATAAGGATGAATTATATCTTAACTGGAATCAAGTTCAAGGGACAGTTTTATTATTACAGAGATTCTGGATAATGGGCATCTGTATAATGGATGCCATTTCTGTACTATAAAAATAATGCAAATTATAACTTATTTGCAGTCCTCTATACTTTAATGATAATTATTACCAGTATTAACAAAATGCACTTTAAGGACTTTGTTCACATGTGCGTTCATATGTGCAAATAGCTATCGACTTGAATTAACCATTATGTCAATATACCAGCTGAAGGAAGAGGGCTATGCTCCTTTTAAACAGTCTTGCCCTTAACATAAATGTAGTTCAGTTGAATATTGCTAGTGAGTTTTGTAATGGCCATGTACATGTCAAATTAAACTCAAAAAGCCTAAAAACCTACATTTCTCTACCAAAAAAGTTGGGTGCATCTCCCCCAACCAAATGGCATTATTTGTACTGCATATATTCTCTCCATTTACCAGCACCACCACATTTCCCTAAAACAAATAGCAGCTTTCATCTGGCGCCATTTTCCCTCTGGTACATCATCAGTGACATTTACATCTGCAAACAGCATGTGCACTGTAAAGTTCATGCAATCAAGAATGCAGGCTTACACAGGCAGAACTTACTTTGATAGAAAGTTCTGCTTTGATTGAGCACTGTAATTGTTAAGCTGAGCTCAGGAGAGGAGGTTAAAAGAAAAAATTGGAGCAGAGAGCTAGATCAAAGTTTCTATGGGAACCAGCAATGCCATCTCCTTATTGGCTGCTAGATTGGAGGGTGTGTTAAGTAATCTGAGCTGAGTAAAACTAAGTAAGTCAACAGTCTTATTCAGTATATTCCTAAAGGAGGGGACGTAGTGGGTTGGAGGAGGAAAAGGAATCTTAAGTGATTAAGGGGATGCTGCAGCCTTACTATTAAAGGAGACATATACCATTGTTTTTAACTTTATTCTAAATTGTAGCTAGTACTATGAAATTGAATAAAACAACTTTTATTTCTCACCTATTATTCAAGAACACTGTTCAATTGTTGTGAAACTGCTGAAGCCCCTCCTGTTTCCAGGGCTTCCGGCTAGCAGAAACAGGCTGACTGTAGCTGGGGCCGCCGGCTCTGGCTTCTTTCTATAGAGGAGTCGCATCTCCACTAGGAGAAAGCCTGGGGGTGGAGACATGGGCGGCGATTTTGATGACATCATTTCGGCAGGCACGTCAGTCACACTTGGGTCCTGCTCTCCTCTGCTGCTCCTGGCCCCTCCCAGCCCTCCCAACTAGCATTGCAGTGCACATTCTGCCAGATTCTTTGCCTCTGTGACTCATAAATGCTGCTGTAACTGCCAATCTCTTTATAAAAGAGTCAAATCTTTTTCTAATACTTAGTAAAAGCAATATACAGTACCTAATGCTAACTAAATGTGTAACTGGTAACAGATACACAGGCAGGGGGGTGGGAGGGGTTTCCCTGCTACAGCAGAGTTCAGCCTGTCAGTCAGTGCTGTGACCATTTCCTGTGGGAGAATGAAGAGACACTCCCATCTCTCATTTCAGTTTAGCTTCAGAGGAGTGAAGATCTCTCTGCAGCTCTGATATAAAAACGATTTTAGCAGGTAAAATGCATTCAGATCATTTTTTTTCTGCAAGATTCCATAGGTTGAGAAAAGATGAATCATATAAATGAATATGAAGGTGATATGAAATGTCTCCTTTAACCTTTTAACAAAAAGCTGTTGACTGATTGCATTTTTTGTGTGTGGGGTTTACATTTCCTTTAAGGGCAATGACACATGGAGCATCTTGTCACCTACGATAAATCTCCTGTACCATTGGAAACTTATTTCTTTCAAATGCTTTCCCTCTAAAATGCAAAACACCAGTGGGGAAACATACATGGCAAAGCTACTTTCTGAAGCAGCCCAAACTTTCTCAAGAGGCAATATCATTCTACTTTGCAAAGCAGTACCCTTACGTGTAAAATGAAAAGAGTGGGTGATAAGGGAAATAAACAGGAACCAGGGAATCAAAATATTTACAGTTCAGATAATACCATTTATGCCACAACAGAATATGGCAAATGGCAAATAAACCAGTGCTGTGGTAAATAATTCATGAAAATATTATATAGAACATTTTATTGTTATCTATTTCCACTGTTTCATTTGATGGATTTTTCATATGCTAACAAGCTCCAGCTATCACAGAGCAAAGGTGCAGTTTTCTTTTGGAATGTTTTCTTGTCTAGACATTAACTAACCTTACCTGACACCTCACCTGATATCCTAATCCAGAAATAGGTGTATATGCAGGTTTCTAAGATAATAATGAGTCAACTGGCCCATTTGTGTTAAGCTTTGCTTTAAAAGGCTTAGACATTGTAGGATTAGACCTAAAACGTTATGATTAAATGTTAGCAATAAAGTAAATTAGCACCTTTTCCAACTTCATATACTTAGAGGTTTTGTTTTGTTTTATAACAGAAGATTTTTTTTTTTTTTTTGCAATAATTACTGTAATTTAGGAAAGGAATGTTCTTTTTTATTTGAAAGAATAGAATTATATATTTAATAATAGAAGTGCAGCTGCAAAATCCAAGAGAAATCTGGGTCAAATTTACCTGACACATTACAGTCTTAATAGTAACAGTAATTTGCTTCTCCTGGGTGTCAATATTGAAAAACATATTGAATACAGTAAAAAGTCTTCTTCAATTCATACATCTTAAAATACAACTATTATAGCTATAAAAATGAATCCAAGTTGTAGCAGATGTGTAATAAATCTCTCTATTCTCTATGTTTTATTTCAGTTTCTGAAATAACTGGATTTTTATTGCTACCCTTATATCAGCACAGAAATGCATGGTTTCTCATTTTACGTGCAGATGTAGCTCAGTGTAGCTTCATACAGGCTGACGCTGTACCTGTCAATGGTGTTACAGGAAGGAGAACATGAAAGCAGATCTGCAGTGGACAATGCACTCTATGTTTCCCTGGCCTCAGATTTTCTCCATACCTGAGTGTATCTGGCAGATGACACCTAAGGAATTAAACTTTTGCTGTCCTTGGTGGAGCCTCTGGCAATCTTGTCAGGATGAAGTGCTGCTACCTTAAGGTGGCCATACACGGGCCAATAAAAGCTGCCCACAGTCGTCAGCTTATTGGCCCATGAGACGGGCTAATAAGCTCAGACGGGCATGCCTGAAAAAAATCCCATATAGGCTCACGGCCTACATCCTGTCAATATGATCTTACCCTTAGTCCAAACAAATAGATCATTCTTTTATTGCCCATCTGAAGGCAGGCATATCGGAAAAAGATCAGCTAACTGGGCAACCTTACCAAAAAACAGATCTTTCAGTGTATGGCCAGCTCCGGTAAGGGTTTTTGATCTTTTGCTGGAGATTTTTTGTGCTTGAATCTGAGCAAAGAAAATTCTATTTGGGACAACCTATTTATTCCTCTTCACATTTTGTTACATACATTAAACGTCCAAATTTCTTGTTAACCAAAAAAAAACAGTTCTGAGGTGGCATAAACCATGGTGAAGATGTAGCAATTCATCCAGAATTCTTGAACTGATTACCATCTTAAATCCACTGCATCCCCTACCCAAAAAAATGCCACTCTGATTAGGCTCAGCATTGTTTTAAGCTCCGTACTATTTTGGACAAACTATTTATTCCTCTTCACATTTTGTTACATACATTAAACGTCCAAATTTCTTGTTAACTAAAAAAAAAAACTGTTCTGAGGTGGCATAAAGCATGGTGAAGATGTAGCAATTCATCCAGAATTCTTGAACTAAATACCATCTTAAATCCACTGCATCCCCTACCCAAAAAAATGCCACTCTGATTAAGCTCAGTATTGTTTTAAGCTCTGTACTATACAAGACTATACAAGATATTTATTGCTTTCAGGGTTTTCTTTTTCTTTCTTTTGGTTAATGTCTGTATTTAGCTTAACAAGAGTGATGCATTCGATACCTAACAGTACAGTAAATCTACACTATTTTCTGTACTTCAAACATTATGACAACTACATAAGGCAACTGAAAAGCTGAAGCAGAACAAATTCCTCACAGTTCAAACCAGTAACCCAAGGTCATGTAATCTGCCTAGAAACATTTGTCCAAGTTGTGACAGGCTTAATTCAGAAAAAAATGGCAATAATGGAAAACTCCCTGTCTTAACTATGATGAACTGCCAAATAAAAAAGGAAAAATGCAGCTGATAATAATATGGTATTAGCAAATAGGTATGTAGCTTTTGTGAAATGATACTGTAAGATTTTGTATAAAAAATAAAGAAGGCGGTACTATGATCACTATTTCATACTGTAACTAATGCATTGCACTGCTGTATTAGCTGTACTAGATTCAGGACAGGAAGACAAATACTAATACTGTAATTATGCCTAACAATTCACAAATGGTTTTTCAGATTTCATCAACACAAGTCAATGACTTTCATTTAAATGCTGACATACACTGAAAAATGTAACTAGGCAAGCTGGCTAAATGGTAACTAGATAATTCTTGAAAACCTGGCTTGACTGTCTCCCTGAGGGCCGAACTCTGCAATTTAGAACCCAGTGAAATGTGCTGAAGCCGATTGTTATCTATTTATTCTCAGCAACTTACATTTTGAACAAGTTTATAAACAGGATTCTACAGCTTGGTAAATAAGATTTACGTTGTTTAATTGCAAGAACAATATTTTACAAATGTATAGTTTATTCTACAAAGGAGCTAATTAAAATATGTCAAAACGTCTTAGGAAAAGTTGTGCTCACCACTAAATTTTAAACCTTTAGGCTGCAATGCAGTGAGGCTGTGACCACAAAATGAATACAGGCAGAGACAAGAGATCCTTTGAACTCACCCATTATCAATATGCTTAGGATATTAAGATATTTAGTGCATTAACCTATTGAAAATTCCATCCCCTTTAAACAAAACATATTGATATATATATTCCAGTTTGGTAAGATTCTTTAATTGGGATATAAATTGTTCTATTGGTTAAGTATTCATTCTGGGGGTATAATTTTCCTAATGAATCACATTTAAGTGAGTGTAGGACTGGCCAAACCAGGGATAACTTTGATGTATACTTACCACCTGCCCTATGGGCCTGTTAAACTGTTGCAAGATGCATAATGCAGAAAGACCAAGGACACAAGTGCTTATTGACTGAGGCATAATTTGTCAAGTCAAGTCATCTTTATTTGTATATAAAATGTACACATGAGACCAAATTGCAAATTAAAAGGCCCACCCAAAAACATATTACATTTCACATACATACTGTTGTAAGGTCACTGTCAGGATACCTGGGAAGGTCTAGGACGGAGCTTAGATATGTCCTAGGTTCCTAAAAGAATTGTTCTGGGACTGCTAGTCCAGCCCGGGTGTTGTGGATCTACCTGAGGCATCTCAGCTGGCTAATTAAAAGGCAGCCTGGGCCAGAGTAGAAGGCTGTGGTCTGGGGGAAAGACACAGGAAAGCTGCCAGTGTGAACAAAGAGTTTTGAAACCACTACAAGGTTTGAACACTGTTTTTCTTTGGTGGTAGGCCTGCTCCTGGTTAGTTAGGACAACCAGTGTTAGTTAGTGTTAGTTAGAGCCCATTAAGTGGCAAGGATTTTATTTTGGAACTGTTTTGTTTTGCCATTTTGATGCCAAGTGGAAAATAAACTGCCTTAAAGAGACTATGCTCTTAAGTGTTGTAATTGTGCCAAGGGCTGCTTTACCCCCAGCTACCTAACCCATATGGTGGATGATGCTCTGGCACAAATTAAGGCAACAAAAGGCAGTATTCATTTTGTTTTGAGAGACTGTGCATTAAAGGGGCGGTGATCCTTTAAGAAGTTTGCAGCATGGATGAAATTGTTAAACAGTTAATTCTCTCTAATGCTGCACTTCAGCAAGCTAATCCTGAACAGAAAGCGACAAATACCGCCCAGCAACAGTTACAGCAGCAGACGGTGGCCATGTTTCAAAAGCTGACTGAAGCTGCAGACAGGCCCGGATTTTGGGAGAGGCCCCCAAGGGTGGCAAGATGTTAGGGGCGGCAAACAGGCGCCCCTAACATCAACTGGATACTGTGCCTGTTCTTTATTTGTGGTGGGCGGCAGGCAGCGGCGCATAAAATAGTTAAATAATATCTTGCCCGGCCGCCCCAACTCCGAAAACTGCCATGCGCATCTACTTCCTGGTCGGTGACGTCATCACGCCATGCACACGCGTCGTTACGTCACTCTGTGTGAGGCGCGGCCCTACAAGAGGGGGCGGCACCAAAGGTAAATCCGGCCCTGGCTGCAGAGGCAGACCGGCAGGGACTAATGGGTTTGGTCCAACAGTTGGCAGAGAGACCCCAGGAGCCACCTCCAGTCACCCATAGCAACGGGACCAAAATCAACGTGAGCCATTTCCTCCAAAAGATGATGTCATATGATGGCCCTGAGGCATATCTCACTACTTTTGAGCGAACGGCCGAGAGAAGAATGGCCTAAAGAGCAGTGGGCAGGACTTGTGGCACCTTTGATAACCGATGAAGTGCAAAAAGCATATTTTGATCTTGACCCTGTGGCCGCCAAAGAGTATGAGAATCTAAAAAAGGAGATTCTGGCTCGACTTGGTGTTACTCTGGTGCTTCGTGCCCAGCGGGTGTATTACTGGGCTTATTACCCAGACAAGCCTCCACGCTCTCAAATGTTTGACCTGATTCACCTGGTGAAAAAGTGGTTGTACCCTGAGTCCCTGACTGGACCTGAGATCGTGGAGAGGGTAGTGCTGGATCGTTACCTAAGGTCCCTTCCTGTGGCCATTTAGAAGTGGGTGACCCATGCGGACCCCAAAACAGCCGACCAGCTTGTTGAGATGGTGGAAAGATACTTTGCAGCAGAGAACTTCACCTCTCCCTCGTCCCTAGAAAGGGAAGTACACCCTGGCAACCGGTAAGACTGTTCTTGGGGACATGGGTGGTAATAAAATGATGTCACCCTTAAAGGGAGAGAGTTTTGGCCCAAAGCCAGGAGGCTGGCAATTTAAGATTGGAAAAGTCTGAGACTCTTAAGTGTAATTCAGAGACTGTAAAATGTTTCCGTTGCCATAATTTAGGTCATATTGCTGCATTTAGGCATATTGATGAGGCCATGCAATGGGATTTCTCTTCCAGGAAAAGACGCACGTCTTTGTTTGCTATTGTTGCATGCACTGCTATGCCAGTTCAAGAAAAAAAAATGTGTAATGTGAGTGTGAATGGGAAGCAAATGCTTGCATTGCTAGACTCAGGTAGTCTAGCACTTTGGTTAAATAAGATTCAATAGGCCCTTTTAAGTTCCAACCAAAAAGGGTTGCTGTGGTTTGTATTCATGGTGATACATGGGAGTATCCCGTAGCAACCCTGAAGTTTAGAACGGACCTGGGTACACTTTCACATTCTGCAGGGGTGGTACAACACTTGTTGCATGATGCTATAATTGGAAGGGATTTTCCCCAATTTTGGGATCTCTGGAATCAATAAGTTTCTCCCCACTCTACTGCAGTGGTAGAAGCTCAGGTACCTATAGAAAATACTGAGGTACCCAGTTCAGAGGATCCTCCCCAGGAAATTCCAGCTTTCCCTTTCTCTGTGTTGGCGGGAGAGTTGGAGGAGCCTGAAGATGTTCCTCCCCCTAGTGGGGAAAACAATGAGTCAGCCCATACTGAAAATGTGCTGGACTCTGACTTGCAGGTACACAAAGAAAATTTTGGTATAGAACAGTTAAAAGACATTACCCTCATTAAAGCCTGAGAAAACGTAAAAGAGGTTGATGGAGAACCTGTTAAGCCAGGTCTCAGGGTGATCTATCCTCACATGGCTTTAAAAGGGGATCTGTTGTACCAAGTGTCAAAAAAGTCAGATGAGGTGATTGAACAATTAGTGGTCCCTAAACCATACAGGAAAATGGTGTTAGATCTTGCTCATAGTCATGTAATGGGGGGACACCTGGGTTTTGAGAAAACTACTGAAAGAATTTTGCAGAGATTTTTCTGGCCTGGAGTGTATCGGGAGGTAAAAGATTACTGTGGGTCCTGTCCGGTCAGATTTCAGATTTCTGCTCCAATGTCCCACTTTCGTAGTCCTCTAGTCCCATAACCCATTATGAAAGTGCCCTTTGAGAGGATAGACATGGACCTGGTGGGCCCTTTGTTAAAATCTGCATGGGGCCATCAATATATTTTAGTGATCATAGACTATGCCACTCACTACCCGGAAGCTATACTTTACCTATACCTATGCCAAAGACTTGCTCCATGTGTTCAGTAGAGTTGGGATCCCTAAAGAAATACTTACAGATCAGGGTACCCCTTTTATGTCCAGAGTAACCAAGGAACTCTGTAAATTGTTTAAAATTTCACACTGCGAACCTCTGTATACCACCATCAAACAGATGGTCTTGTGGAACGGTTCAACAAGACCCTAAAAAGTATGTTAAAAAAGGTGCTGGACAAGGATGTAAAAGATTGGGATTGCCTAGTGCCGTATCTTATGTTTGCCATTAGGGAAGTTCCCCAGTCCTCCACAGGTTATTCCCCATTTGAGTTACTCTATGGAAGACATCCTAGAGGACTCTTAGAGCTAAGGAAACTTGGGAAGGGGAAGTTACACCTCATAGGAGTGTAATTGAACACGTGTCACAGATGCAAAATAGAATTGCTTCAGTTATGCCCTTTGTAAAAGAACACCTAGCCCAGGCCCAAGCAGCCCAACAAAGAATATACAACCGTAATGCTAAAATACGGGTTTTCTCACCTGGAGACCGAGTGCTGGTTCTGGTCCCCACAGTGGAGAGTAAGTTCCTTGCAAAGTGGCAGGGGCCCTTTGAAGTCATTGAACGAGTTGGGGAAGTAAATTACAAGGTACACCAACCTGGCAAAAGGAAGCCAGAACAAATTTATCATGTAAATTTACTTACTCTGGAAAGACAGGATGTCACTGCTGCAGTTCCAGCTTTTGCTGTCTCTAATGTAAAACGTGAGACCCCACTGGTTCCTGAAGTTACCATTGCGGAAACTTTGTCCACCTCCCAAAAGCAAGCGGTAAAAGAATTCCTTATGAGAAATAGGGATATTTTCTCTGACCTCCCAGGAAGGACCCCTATTGTTGAACATGATATTGTCACTGAGCCAGGGGTTAGAGTTAAACTCAAACCCTATAGATTTCCTGAAGCAAGATGGAAAGCTATTGCTGATGAAGTGGAAAAAATGCTCAAGTTAGGGGTAATTGAAGAATACAGTAGTGACTGGTCTATCCCAATTGTCCTTGTGCCTAAACCAGATGGTAGCTGGCGGTTTTGTAATGATTTTCTCAAGCTTAACTCTGTGTCGAAGTTTGACACTTACCCAATGCCTAGGGTAGATGAACTCATCGATAGGCTAGGCACTGCTCGGCATCTGACGACATTGGATTTGACTAAGGGGTATTGGTAGATACCATTAACTAAACAAGCCAAGGAAAAAACTGCTTTTGTCACTCCTGGTGGTTCTTTCCAGTACAAAGTAATACAGAATGCCCCAGCAACATTTCAAAGGGCTATGGGTAGAATCTCAAGGCCTCACCAACAGTATGCAGCTGCATACTTAGATGATGTAGTGATAAATAGTACAGATTGGGACTCCCACCTCCATAGAGTTCAGGCTGTGTTGGATGCCCTCAGTAAAGCAGGCCTTACTGCCAACTCCCCGAAATGTGCCATTGGGTCAGAGATGGGCACTGTCATTGCTAGTCCAGCCCAGGTGTTGTGGGTCTACTTGAGGCATCTCAGCTGGCTAATTAAAAGGCAGCCTGGGCCAAAGTAGAAGGCTGCAGTCTGGGGGAAAGACACAGCAAAGCTGCCTGTGTGAGCTTACAGAGAGTTTTGAAACCACTACAAGGTTTGAACACTGTTTTTCTTTTCTCTGTGTGGGAGACAGGCAGTAGGTCTGCTCCTGGTTAGTTAGGACAACTAACGTGTTAGTTAGAGCCCATAAGTGGCAAGGATTTTATTTTGGAACTGTTTTGTTTTGCCATTTTGATGCCAAGTGGAAAATAAACTGCCTTAAAGAGACAATGCTCTCATGTGTTGTAATTGTGCCAAGGGCTGCTTTACCCCCAGAACGCTGGTCCCAGCTATCTAACCCCTGACAATACATACATACCACTATAAGTGCAAAACCATATTATATTTATACATAACACAATAAATGAGCAGAATAAATAATAATGTGCCAACAAATCATTTCAACTTTAACCAATCACCGTTCTCTTTTTAGAAAATCCAGAATTTTTAGTGCACCACATTTTTCCAATATTACTTTTACTTTATAATTACTGTGCTATATACTGTGCATAGTTTCCTTATAAAACCTATGTTTAAATAATTAAATATTAATTATTATAACTAATAAGGCGTCACTATGATCACTATTTCATACTGTAACCAATGCATTGCACTGCTGTATTAGCTGTACTAGATTCAGGACAGGAAGATAAATACTAAGATACTGTAATTATGCCTAACAATTCACAACTGTTTTTTTCAGATTTCATCAACACAAGTCAATGACTTTCATTTAAATGCTGACATACACCAGAGCATAAAGTGCAATTGTGCATCCAGCCCCTTAATTTACTAACCTGACATGATTAAACATTAAAATAATTTAAAACTATTTCAAAATCTTACAGCTTGTGGGATAAAACTGATGCTTAATCTGGCTAACCGTGCACTAATACTTTGATACTGCATGGCAGATGGTAAAAGACTAAACAACTTGTGACAGGGATGTGTATGATCACCCACAAAGCTAACTGCCTTGCGGGAACAGCTTATTTTAAAAATATCATGAATTGAAGGGAGAGATTCATAATATAATTTTGTCTAGTCTAGAACTTTTATCTTCATATGTCATGAACTCTCTCCGTAACCTATGTTGGGACATTCAGCTCATTGTGGTGACCAAGCCTCCTGTTTCTCTTCCTTGTTCTGGTTCCTGATCCTGTTTCCTGTATCCATGCTCCTGTAAATCCTGCTCCTGCCCTGTCCTCACTCCCCCATATTCTGACTCCACAGTTTTGACCCTTGGCCTGATATTTGACTCTGCACATTTTATGCCTGCCCTGTTTCAAGGACTGTGGTTTTTGATTGCTACCTGCCCAGACCTCTGCCTGAACTTGGACATGTTTATTGTCTGCTGCATATACCGAGGTTTGTATTTTTCTATTAAAACCTGTTTTTTTTCAGCAATTGGCTACGTACAAACCAATTATTCTTAGCAATCTTGGTCTTCTTAAATGACCCCAGGCATATATTAAACACTTCCATTTGCAGCAGTTCTGTGCAGGAGTGCTCTATGACCATGTGTTGGTAATTCCTATGTTAGAGTGTTGGGCAAAAAGCCCAGCGGGAAGTGAGCTCTGTCATGATTTTTTTATTATTCACCTTTATTAATATTAAAAAATCCATACCATTTTACAGAGATTATATAGGTTTCACATCAGTCAGTGCCTCGGTAGCGCTTACAGTCTTGGGTCCCTTTCACACTATGATCAATTTTGATTAGGAGCCAAGTATTTGCTCCTCCACCGTCAGTTACAATCCTTAGATCTAGGCTGTTGGTCATGCAATTATGTTGCAAATCTGTGAAGTAACAGCGTATCAGGACAAACACATTAAGATTTCAGCCAGTTTCTTAACGCATACATAAAGGCAACAGTTTACTTTTGCATTTGTAATGCAAATTTCCTCATTCTACCTACACACTAGAGACTCAAAACTCCTTTTATATTTCCATAGAAGCTTGCTTTTATAAATAAAGCTGGTTGACTCCTAGTTATATTCCAGTTATTTTAACAAGTCAGCTACTCTGAGAGATGTTTATACCCTAATGATAACCTACAAGTTGATTACTCTTTCTTTCACAAAGTGATAAACCATAATCAGTCACCAGTCTATGAGCCCAGCATTTGTTTTAAATTTGCCCGTAAGCTAATATGCTCAAATCCAACAAGATTTCAAACATGGATTTGAAT
Organism: Xenopus tropicalis; assembly: GCF_000004195.4. Classification (NCBI taxonomy): domain Eukaryota; kingdom Metazoa; phylum Chordata; class Amphibia; order Anura; family Pipidae; genus Xenopus; species Xenopus tropicalis. The sequence continues at coordinate 67,669,262 of NC_030682.2, forward strand.
GTTAAATATGACCTTGTTTGCCACAGTCATAATATTAAGCAGTAAAATTGATTTAGTCTTTGTACATCTGTTAGATTAATGAGGCTATTAAGATAGCATGATCCTCAACATTGTTTGCTTGCATGACTTCAGATTGCAGCCTTTGAGCTTGGCTATTTTTTCAAATGTATTTTACCTAGAGCAACAATTGTCTAGCTATATAGCTCAGAGCAAATTTGGGCCAGCCTTGTTGTCAGGGGGCATAGATGAATTGGCTGTATACACTTACTAGTACTGTAAAAATGTAATGGCTTAAATCAAAATGGGATGGTATTACACAGAGCTGATTTATACTTCGTATGGCAATCTACCAAGCACCAGTGCTTAGTTTTGTGTTTCTTAACTCTTGAGATAATCATTTATATAATGATAATGACAAATGTTTAGGGGGCTTTCTTACACAAATAGACAGCTTAATGAAGTGTGAGCTACCTACCTCCGTGCCAGTCAGAAAACAGAAACTGATATAAAGCCCTGAGGATACTGAGCTGAACAGTAAGAGGAACATTGCTCAGCATGTTTGCAGGAAATCCAATTATTTGTCACAAGCTTTGAATCAAGAAGTGGATTCAGAAACTCCTAAAGCAATTATGATTTGTACTATGAAGACAAAAAGACTTGAAGGCCAGAAGATAAATGTTTGTATTGTTGTTGGCCTTTCTATAGTGTTTTTAAGACCACCAGAGAAATAGGTCATTTACCATAACTAGTTCAAAAGAACATATTTATTTACCTGACCTCTCAAGTCAAAACGTTGTATCTTACTGTATCCTACTAACATTATATGTAGTATATAGCTGTTTTCTGTCCTTTTTGTCAAATATATTAGAATGTATTTACTTAATGTTAATAAAATAAAAAAGGGTCATATTCCCAAATAAGCAAAATAATGTGCATTACTTTAGTTTTGTAAATCAAATAATTCAATAATTTTCTTTGTTTAATATAATGAAGTGCTTACTAATTCAAATAAATTACATAAAGAGAATCTTGCATTCAGAACTGAGCAAAACAATTTCTACCACACAAATAGACCCTGGATATATGACCCAGATATATAGAATATGACTTTCCTTATATCACTTTGGAACTCCATAAAATAAATATAGATTTTATATTCTAGAGGGTTAAGCTATTACCCTAGTTGTCATGCAAAAATACACATTGAAATGTCCCAATCTCATATAAATATAACTTCTTTATCATTTAGTCGTTCCTAGAAGGACACATACTGTAGATATCTTCCAGTCTGTATTTGACTTCCAGCTGTCCCATCACTTGGTCTTTTTGCACTCATATCAAATGTTTTTGCAACTGGACCTGAACCTGGAACATGTAAGTAGGAGTTCCATTTTCTTTGTTATCTGCCTTTTATGAAATATCACAAATGTTACATCAAGTGATATTGCACAGCAGAATACAGGTATAGGACCCATTATCCAGAATGTTCGGGACCAAGGGTATTCCGGATAAGGGGTCTTTCCGTAATTTGGATCTCAATACCTTAAGTCTACTAAAAAATCAATAAAACATTAATTAAACCCAATAGGATTGTTTTGCATCCAATAAGGATTAATTATATCTTAGTTGGAATCAATTACAAGGTTTTGTTTTATTTCTACATAGAGAAAGGAAATCAGATTTAAAATTCTGAATTATTTGATTATAATGGAGTCTATGGGAGACGGGCATTCCGTAATTCGGAGCTTTCTGGATAACGGGTTTCCAGATAAGGGGTCTGATTCCTGTATAAACCATTTATTAGAATCAAATGTAACATTAACTACATACTGCTTCTATAATGTTTACAATATATTGTATAGTTTTGAAGCCGAACTTGATGATATGCCACCAATATCATGCTGCTTGTTCTATGTTTACCATTTGCAAAGGAGAGGGATCTAATTTGATCCAAAACGCATATTACCCCAATGTGTCATTTACAGCAAGCATGTCTATGAAATTTCCCCCAAGGATACCATGGTGTAATATTCCTGTATATCATCTTATAATATTGTCTGTGATGTTATATTTATGAAGCAATTTGTTATATTCGTTTTTTTTTTTCACTTTGGCCTAAGGGATGTATCTATGCTTCATTAATTTTAGTTAGGTTTTTTTTTATACTTTAAATGAAACCCTCCCATGTATTATTTTTTTTATTACCATCATTTTAATTTACATTTTATTCATTTTTTCTAATCTAATGACTGGACTAGTCAAACAGTAGTTATTACCTCAAATAATCCTTGTAATTTAGAAAACAGTAATTACTTACTATTTATGCATGTTCTCTAGTATATCTTTTATTAACTTAATCAAGTTTAAATGGTTACAATATCCTGTAGCCATTGTAACTCTTGTTTCTCCTTAGCCTAGCCCTTAATGTGTTCATTAGGAGAAATAACATTTTTAAATTGTTCATTAGTTTTCATCTATGTCAAATTAATGTTTTTGAAGGGGGGGGTTATTATTTAGTAAGTAAAAAACATGGCTACAGTATATTTACCACATTAATATTTATGATAATGTTGAATTCATTTTTTTTCTGGTAAATACAGGTACATTATGGTATATCTATCATTAGATAGTTTAAGTAAATTCCTTCTGTGGGAAGAAATTCCCAATATTTTGCAGTAATATTTTTGTAAATAATACCCAATGTTCCTAGTTGTTTTCCCCAGGGGGCAGAAAGAATTGTAAAAGATGTAATAAAGTGCCCAAAGCTTTCTGTTGGTTAACAATGAGGCACTCAAATGCTTAAATATGTGGGAGATATTTAACCTTATTTTTGAAAAAATCTGAGAAGCATTGAATGCTAGTTGACACATTAAGGGCTTTTGCTTAGAATAACTTTCATTTTATATATATATATATATATTAAGGGAATGGGAGTAGCTACAGCCACCTAATCTAACAGAATAACATTTTTGTGTCAGTGACCACCTAATATTAAACTTTTGTCCGAGTATGTTTCTAGGGAATTGTAGGGCATAGTTCTATCCATGACTGTATATGACTGCACAACCAACAATACTACCTCAAATATATGTGAGTACAAACACTGTGTGGTGCTTTGACAATAAAGCCTTTTTGTTTTGTTTGGACGAACCCCTGGCATCCAATTTTTATTTCCTAGCAGCTAGAGGGAGGTGTACAGTAGTTTTACTAAACCTTCTCCCTTCCTCCTCTTGTTATTGGGGGCCCATCTGGGGAAGAGAGTCCAGTTCGATGTATGTTCTACCATTACCAGCTGGAGAGCACCTTTACTTCAAGATAAGGTTACATCAAGTAATGTAGTAACAAAAAAAATGGAAATGTTAAAATACCAAAGATTTTCAACTGTGTTGTTTTTTTTATTTTCCTTTTGAGTTCCCTGTAGAATTGCAGAGAGATTTTACTCAATTGTAAGCAGTTTTTCAATTAGTCTCATTATTTATAGTTTTTTTTTTAAATTATTTGCCTTCTTATTCTTTCTAGCTTTCAAATGGGGGTCACTGAACCCATCAGCCAAAAACTATTGCTCTGCAAGGCTACAATTTTATTGTTACTTTTTATACCTTATTTTTTGTCCTTTCTTGTTCATATACCAGTCTCTCATTCAAACCACTTCCTGGTTGCTAAGGTAATTTTCTTCCTAGCAACCAGAGAGCTGCTGAAACTCTAAACTGGAGAGATGCTAAACAAAAAGTAAAATAACTAAAAAATAAAGTAATAAAAAAATGAAGACCAATTGCAGATTGTCTCAATATAACTCTCTACATCCTACTTAAAGTTAACTGAAAGGTGGACAACCCCTTTAACTGAGATTTATGAATTTTTGTGGATAACTCTTGTGTATCTCTTGACTGTGTTGGTCAGTGGCTACTAAAGGGTATAAAGTATTGTCTTGCATAAAAAAGGCATTAATTCATGAGATGAAAACATAATTTTATAGATCCCTGTTAAGTCCGCATGGTGAGTATGATGTGCAGTTCTTGGTCCCAGTTCTTAAGAAGAATGTCTGGAAAGAGTGCAGATGCATGCAACTGAACTGAAAGAAGGAATGAAACATTTAAACTATAAATGAAAGACTATTAAAGTTGGAGTTGATTGTTGTGGAGAAAAGGTGGTCGGCTGCTTGGTCTGGACAGTTTTAGTTGCTGACTAAGGATATATGGTGACAAATACAGGAAAAGCAGAGTAGGTAATGCTGTGTTTCAGCTGCCCTCCCTCAAAACTGTGCATCAAGAACTAAAAGGAGTAAAACATACAAGTATATTTCATCTCCTGCTTGGGTCCTTTTTCATATACAAATACAAAAAAAAAATTCTATTTATACCATGTGACCATTGTTCCTATTTGGAATGGAAATCCAATGGGACAATGTGTGCACAATAAAAAAATTTACGATTGTCTGACGTATAGGGTACTTATTGTTGGTTTCCATAAACATTTTGTATTTTTTACATGCTTTGCTAGTCTATAGGACTCTAGAACTATTTGAGTAGTAAAGCCAAGGGAAGTCTTATAACAATCACAAAGCCCCTTCAGCCAGTCAATGCCAATATGCAACATTTTGTTCACTTTACATGGGAGTTATTCTGTTCCCTTTCTTGCGTGCATCCTAACTTTTAAAGGGACAGTAACACCAAAAAATGAAAGTGTATAAAAGTAATTACTATATAATGTAATGCTGCCCTGTACTGGTACAACGGGTGTGTTTTCCTTAGAAAGACTACTATAGTTTATATAATAAAGCTTCTGTGTACCCACGGGGGCAGCCATTTACAGGAGAAAAGGCACAGGTTACTTAGCAGATAACAGATAAAACCCCATTATATTCTACAAAGCTTATCTGTTATCTGCTATGTGCCTGTGCCTTTTCTCCTTTTTCCCAGCTTCAATGGCTGCCCCCGTGTTGACATAGCAGCTCATTTATATAAACTATAGTAGCGTTTCTGTTGCAAACTTACCAGTTTTACCAGCGCAGGGCAACTGTACATTATATTTTAATTAATTTAAAACACTTTCATTTTTTGGTGTTACTGTTCCTTTAAGTCATGAAGTATGCCTGGGAAAGGCTCAAGTTGCAGCTCAGCTCCTAAAGACAGAAAGTTTATACAGTAGTTTCACTACCTGGACCTGGATAAGAGTTCGGTCATTGCTTTTACACTTTTAGCATGTGGTTAGAGGACTCTTGGCACTGGCTCTCAAGGTGTCCTAGCCTGACACTGCTTCTAGTGTAATCAAGAAAATACAGAATTGCTAGTTAAAGCATATTGGGCTCCGACATATTTAGTAATGGAAACAGTGAGTGATGGAAACATAATTTTTTTTTTTTTACATCAACAGTGAACCTGTTAACGAAGGCATCTTTTTTAATAAGGTCAATTAAGTTAATTTATGATGGGGAACTGGTTAATTCAAGAGGAAGTTTAAAAGAGACTACGTAATTGGAAGTCAATAACCATAAGGGATTTTTTTTTGCCAGGTATGGATTCGCAACGTATTTCCACATTTCACCATTAGCTAATTTTTTTCACAAAACTCTGGCAAAAATTTAGCAAGACAAAAAAGTCGACACATTGACTTTAATGGATTTAGAGTAAGAAAAAATGCCTATTGACTTTAATGCATTTGGAGTTAGAAAAAAAGTTGTGTGTAAAAAATGCGCACACATAAAAATCTGTTGTACATATAAAATCGTTGCACCTAAAAAGTTGCCTATTGACTTAAATGTGTTTCAAAAAATTTTCATTCGTTGTTTATTGACTAAAATTTTTCATTTTCAAACATTTTTCATAATTTTCACAAATTTTTCCACAGTTTCAATAATTTCAATAATTTTTCGGCGAAGCAAAATGAGACAGATTTACTGAAGGCACTAGAAAACAAGCTAAAGTGCAGGACTGATCATATTAACCCCCAATTTAAAATGTAGTTTTCTGTTAGTCAGATCACTTATTTTCTGTGAATTATTTATAGCTGACCTTATACCAAGAGACTAAAGAATAGGGGTGTTCTTAGCCAGACATCTGTGGTTTTAAAGCTTTTGGAAGGCATATTGAGGGATAAGATGCTTAAATACATTTCAAATCAAATCACTATAAGAATGTTGTATTCTGCCCAATAGAAACTGCCAGACAAATCTATCTGCCTTCTCTGAAAATCTGAACAGTGGAACACTGCAGTGGAAGTGATTTATTGTGATTTTGATAAAACATTTGATATGGTACAATCAAAATATTTACTAGTTATATTAATCATTACTATGCCTCTGCCTGCCTTACAATTGGCCTGTATACTCCATTCTGCCTCTGCCTGTTGTCTACACTAACCCATGGCTGTGTACTGGCCTTAGCTGCAGTTATGTAGTGACTAGATTTCTACAGACAATTTATGGCTCCATTTACCAGTGTTATCCAGCATGTAGTAACACAGTAAGTTAGGCTGAAATAATACAGGTCCGCCAAGTTAAACCTATTAAATCTATATAAAAACATACCTAACTGTTAACTGATCCAGAGGAAGGTAATAAAAACCCTTCTGAAGCCTCTCCAATTTGCCTCAGAGGGAAAAAAATTCCTTCCTGACTCCAAGATGGCAAATTCGACCAGTCCCTGGATCAACTTGTGCAAAGAGTTATTTTCAAGAACCGTGTATTTTCTCACTTGCTAAAAAGGCAACTTCTTCTACAACTTCTACAGCTCACATTGTAAAAAAAAAAAAAACAATTTCTGAAAATTTAGCTGGAAACTCCTTTTGTCTACTAGGAATGAATGCCCTTGTGTCTGCTGGAAGGACCTACTGGTAAATAAAGCATTAGAGAGATTATTATATAGTTCCCCTTATATATTTTTCCATTACTACCATATCCCACTTTTCATACCCTTACCTTACCAGTCTAGTTACCCTTCTTTGGACCCTCTCTCACTCAACAATATCCATTTTGAGCACTGGAGACCGAAAGTACATGGCATATTATAAATGGGGCCTTACCAGTGACCTGTAAAGTGAAAGAATGCCCCCATCTTTCCACCAATCTATGCCCCTTTTAATACAGCTCAAAACCTCCAGCCCAGTTATAATCAGAAAGTATATCCTGACAGGCCTCTAGAGCTTTTTTTTGTCAAAGTGAGTAGCACAGAGAATGGGGAAGGTGTCCCTAGCCTCCCCACCTAACCACTAACTAGCTTTTCGTCTGTCACTCAGTAAATATGTATTTATGACAACTGAGTAGATGCTCAGTTATTAAACACATAATTTGAATATATACATGACTTTTAATTACAATGAGAACAACAAAGCGGTAAAACTCCAATAATGATTAGCCGGCGATGTTTTTTCTTTACTAGCTAATAATAAAAAGCATTTTCTTTTTTGTTCTGTTAGATGTCTTTCCTACTAATAATTAAAGATATCTATTGGTTTATAACATTATCTAGCACATGTACACATTATGAAATGTTTTAATATGATTAAATTAAAAGTGTTAGTCATCATTCTAGCTAAGCAAATATTTTATAATGTTAATATCCTTAATGTGATAAATACTGAGGGAATGTCTTGTGATAGTTTAAATGTAACACTATGTGAATCAAAGCTTGTTATGTAAGTAAATTAAGCCATGAACAACACCTCTAAGCAAGCAAGCAAAGCTGTTTAAGGCTTCAAGCCACAGTAATTAAAACAACCCCCTTTATATATTATGTTATAAGCATAAATAATAAAATGTGAACTACCTGGGACTATAGAAAGCTTAGAACATGGCTACACTTTTACCACTGCTGACCGTACTGTAATCAAAAATGTGGCTATTTAAGTCTTTATCCATGTATAGATATCACATTGTACCACCTATTTCATTTGCATTACTTGGCAACATGTACTACGTATATATGAAAGTAGAAACTTCCCACAGTATTGTATCCCTATCTTTTCTCCCTGCTTAAGATGGGATACATAACCTACAAAAGAAAAAAAAAAATTTTTTGGTTGTGTCCAGCAGACAATACTGACACCATAAAATGTATCCAAGAACAATTATTCATAAGTACTGTAGCTACTCAAAAAGCAGTATGCACCAGGTCCTAGTGCCTTTTTGCATGTTATGTTGTATTAATTGTTATAAAATCAAGAGAAAGTAGAAAAATGTTACACTGCCATCGCTATCATGAAGTACTGAAGTGTTGCTGCTTCTTTAGAAACATTGCAGAGATTTATGGGGATAAATACGAACAAAAATTTGTTTGAATTCTTGTATGCAATTTAAATTTCACTTGCAGCCTACTTATTTTTTTATTTTGCCATGCTCATCTATGGACCATTAATCGCTGATTATAGATTTAGTCTCTGACACAAAAATTATTGGTAGAACTAAAGAGGCAGTGGTATTTTTTGCTCAAGCTTGGTAAAATGATGGTGTATCTGGACAGTTTCTACATATACAATATGCTATATAAGTATATTTAAATCTGATATACCTATAGGATATATTTTGAGCACAGAGTTTGGGAACATATAAAAATGTACAAATTCCAGACAATATCTTATAAAACATAAAACCATTCATTATATTACAGGCAGACTGTAATTTATGATAGAAAAATAAGGTACAATTACAAAAGAACAGCGAAAATATATGTTAGAGAAAAAGCAACATCCAATTTTAAGGCAATAGGCCCTCTGTGAAAAAATAAATATATTGTGCAAGTGAAACTGTAAAAATAATCTGCTGAATCATGGGTCAGTTAAACAACAAATATCCCACTGAGCTGTTTGATAATGTATCTCCCAGCTATAACAACAATAAAAATAATATTTTGGTTCCACAGTGACAGTGGTTGGTTAATATGGTTGAAAGTAAATACCTATTGGAGTAAGTGGAATAACCAGCCTAAGGAAGAATACAGTGCATAATACTTGTACAGGTATCCATTATCTGGAAAGCAATTATCCAGAAAGCTCCAAATTACATCTCCCATAGACTCCATTCAGATTTTTAAAAATGATTTCCTTTTTCTAGGTAATAATAAAACAGTACCTTGTACTTGATCCCAGCTAAGATATAATTAATCCTTATTGGAGGCAGAATAATCTTATTGGCTTTATTTAATGTTTAATGCTAGATTCTATGTTCTGTGGATAAAAGGACTTAAGTGCCATAGATCATAGATGCTCATTCTGGTGCACTTCTGGGTTTGCGAGCAGAGGAGTGGCTATTAAAGCTGCTACTTCACTCTCAGCTCATTCTCCAGCCCTTAGAGGCAGGGAACGAGTGGCCCCTGTGGCATGATTGCATTTCCTGATGTTCTACCTGCTCCCAGAACTTGTTTGATTTTGCACATGGAAATTTTGTCTGCTATATATCAATTTGGGTGGGTCTAAATGTCACATAGTTTGGAAAATCTATGCATATTGGGCATCAAACTGTTCAGCAGACCCCTGGCCTTCATATTTAGAATGTTTTATGTGCTTACATTGCAAATGTTTTCTAGGATCTCCATACAGTTAGGGGGTCTTGTGGCACATAATACACATACCGGGTTTTTATATTACAGCAGCCAGTGTTTCAGACGTGAAAATTCAAACGCACTATTTTCATTTGGGTGCCTCTGTACACCACATAGTTTGTTAAATCTATGCATATTGGGCATCAAACAGTAGACCCCTGACGTTCATATGCTAGGACTCCATAGGCGGCGCTGATAGAATGAGGTAAAATGCAAGTTTTGAGAAAATTTTAAGAAATTACATAAAAATCACTACATTTAGCTTTGCTGTTTGGTGCTTTGCCAAACAAAGACATATTTACCCATTTTAGATTTGTCAGTGTGTATTTTCTGAGGTCATCTTACTTATCCTGTACTTTTACCATATCTATTTGTATACCGCCTGATTTATATGCCATGAAATATATATGTACTAACTTCCTTTTGGCAGATACTTTGGTAATCCTATGCACAATGGGCATCAAACTGTTTAGTGGACCCTTGGCTTTGAAGTGATTTTTAGGTATTTCATCAAAACCACCAATTTTGGGAAAACATTCTGACTCTGGAGTAGAAAGACATGGGTGCCCACTTTGAATTCACCCAAATGTGTACTTTCCAAAAATATATGGTTTTGGGTGGGTCAATGTATTTTTTTGTGTTTTTCCCCCACAAAAATGCAGTAAATGCAGTAAATTCTCAGTAGTAAAGTGATCTCTGGGGCAATTTAAAACTATACATATATGGTATTGGCACATTTGGGAGACATGAGTCTCTGGCTAATCATTTGAATTTGAATTGCCCAGAAAATAAAATATTTTCTGGTATAAATCCCTACTTATATCATGAAAAATAGCAATTTTTCTTTTGGTATTTAGAGTTCTAAATCTTGTCCCAGAAATGGAAATACACAAAAAAAGTCAGATTTGGTTCAGGTTCTTCTGAAAAAATACAGTATATAGTTTTCCTACCTAAAATAACCCATTCCCCACCCAGTAAATGCACCTAAAATGAGGGAGCACAAAATGTTAAAAAACATTTGGCACTGAGTGTTATGGAAATGTGAAGTTCTGCTGGTACTTAAAATGAGTTAAATGATTTTTTTGTAGACTTAAGGTATGGAGATCCCAATAAAGGAAATACCCTTTATCCAGAAAACCCCAGGTCCTGAGCATTCTGGATAAAAGGTCCACTAACTGAACTTGAATTTACTCAGCCTTTTTTTTATCGGATAGTACAGTGGTATTTTCTTTAAGTTTTTATTTAGGTTTTTTTTTTAAACTACAAGCATTTAAGTACAACAAAAACAAGAAGAAGGGAGAGATAAAAAGAGGTAAGGAAGAAGAAAAAAGGAAAGAGAAAGAAAAGGGCCTGGGCCTGGGCAGATACATTTAGCTGCCAAACATTATTAAATACAGATACTAACCCTCTTCTTTTTGTTGCAGCCAAGTTCCCCAAAATGTTCTGGTCATCCCCTAGTGAGATATACTAGCTTTTATTTAAGGAGGGTTTCATTAATCAGTTTCTTCCAATATTCCAATTGTTCGACTTCTAGGTTAAAAGGATAGTTTTTTATAGTACAGTGGTATTTAATTAAAGTAACAAAAATGTAAATGTGTTATGTCTAATACTAAGAGGAGTGAGATCACAATGTATTGCAAATTAATCTAAAAAGTATCACCAATTAACTGAAATAAATAATACAGTGGATGAGGGTGTAACATAAGAAATATGAAAGTGTTAGGGTACATGGACTAAGTTTCCCTGTTTACCTAAATACTGATCCTTCAACCAAAGCACGATAAATTTACATTTTTGTGGGCTTTTTGTCCATTTTTATTAGCAGTAAAAATCTTCTGGTATTTTTGGCTGGAAAACATCACTCACTTGATGCATTCCACTAGCTACTTTAAATGATTCATTTAGCTACTATAAAAGTTCCACAATGTGTGATTTACAGCAGTTCATACACTAAAACTGGAAATGTTCTAGAAACCTGCCAAGACAAAAGGCTGTTATGTCTTGTGTTGGTATATTTCCTAAATAAGGTTTAGTACATTTTTAATCACAAAACCATTTCTATTACTGAGTTTTTTTTAATTTGACCATGAATAATCACACACTGATAGGTATACATTTGTTATTAACATAATTATCCTTTAATTAAGTATATAACCAGTAATTGGGGAACAAAGCAAATTAGGCAATTCCTGCTTTTCAAAATCTCTTCTAGATCCCTTTTTATGAAAGAAACTTTTCCTGATGAAATCGGGTGATATTTGTGACATCTGGTAAGGTAGTGATGACAGCAGGACTGTATTTAGTATAGTAATGCTGCTGTATGCAATGAACCTTAGTCTGCCCCCTTTTCCCCATAATTGGCATATGCTCAGATGGTTATTCAGTCTTGCATATGCAAATGCAGTAGTAGGTACCCCCTTAGCTATGCCACAAGATACCTGCTAGCAGCAAGTATCTGGCAGCTGGTCTGAGGATTTTTTAAGATGTTACTGTATTTACCATATAGATATACATGGATTGCCCCCTCCCGCCACAACTACCATCCTAGACATGGGCCCACAGGTGCCTATATGGTAGATATGGTCCCAGATGACAGCTGTTGTACTTCAACAGAAGTGTGGAGGCCACTACACATCGCAGTTATAGCACTGATTTTGTAGTGCAAAACAAAAATGTCATACAAGCAAAACATATTACTGGCACTCTTCTATTTTTATCAAATCAAAATATGTTCAAAATATGTTTCCAGTCTCCTGAATTGCTTGCCTATAACTCAGCCGAGTGAACAGGCTACCACCATGCCAGCCATCCAAATGCCGCTGCACTTGGATGGGCAAGTAGAAGCGAAGATAGCTTCACTCAAACCTTTCCTCGTGGGACCCTTACACAAAGAGGTACCAACCAACTCTACAAATAGGAGAATACTGCCCCACCCCACACCCCGGCAAGCATTCCCCTGTCCGCTCAGCTACAACAGCACCAACACTGCCCTACTACCAAAAACCCAGACACTGCCAGGCTCACCACTGCAAAAGAGGAGGTTGGGAGTTCAGACTGAGTGTTTCCTCCCCCTTTACTTCTCTATAAACTATGTAACCCTTTGCTTCCACTAGCCTGCCTGCATCCAGTCAAAGTTTTCCTCCCACTACTGTGCCCGTCTGGGAAACCATATTTTGCATAGGCCATTACACAAGTATTTTACCAATGTAAACTGCTGGATGTAAAAGACAGTTTTGAAAGCAGGTATGAAGAAGATTTGATTTAATTTTTTTTTTTTCAATATTTGCAAATTTTGAAAAGCATATTTCCAAAGAAGTTTGGTGTTGTTTTCCCTTTATAGTTTTCCCATTTCATTAAAATAAAAATTACGATAAAAAGTGGCTACTGGTACTTCCACAGTGTTACATTCACAAGCTGAATGTCTGTAAAATAACCTTTAAAGAGAAGGAAAGATGGAAATACTGGTGCTCTAGTTAGCAAATAAAAAGTACCGGACCAGGGTACATGCGGGCCAGCGATCGTCTTCCATCCTCCTCCTTGTGTCTGCTGCAGCACTAACAAAAAACGTGGGTTTTTTACTCTACTGTGCATGCTTGGATTGCATCAAAAATGGGAAGAAAGGAAGAGGATCACTTGCATGCATGTACCCAGGGCCAGGGGTGTTTTTGGCCCCTGAGCTGCCCAAGGTGGCTCCTCCGATGCACCAGAGGGGGTCCGGGGGGGGGCGCATCGCTAGTGTAGAGAGCACAACTAGCAGAGATGAATTTCCGTTTCAAAAAATGGAAATTCGGCTCTTAAAGTAACCAGGGACGGCTTTTTGCCACCCCTGGTAACTTTGGGGGATCTGCCGCCTAAGGCAAGTTTTTCAACTACCAGGAGCATCAGCTTGGAGTATAAAGTAAGTAATCTTAATCCCCCAGTGATTCCACCTTTCCTTCTTCTTTAAAAAGTTCTGAAGGCCACTTCTTATTGTAACTTTTATTTGAATGAGACAGCATTACACTATATGCTATATTATATATATCCATTTGTAAGCAATTGTATCCATTTGTGAAACAACTTAAGGACACTAAAGAGGGGAAAAAGCCATCGAGTTTTTGAATGAGGGTGATTTGAAATGCTGCAATCAAAACTTGGTTGTGTGAGTGCCAACCTGATAGAAGTCAGCAGGATGGTGTGAGCACTTGTATGATAGGTGTGGTTGAACTACATACCCAAACTTATTATTTTGTGGTGGTCCCAAACATTACTCACCTGTTACATATAAAAATTGGGGTCCTTTACTTTCATTATAATAATTCATACCATATTACACCATTATATTTTTCTGCACTTGTTTCCTAGATATTGTTAATCTGATATTCTAGATATTTCACAATAATATGGGGTCTTGGTGAAGTCCTGACATTTTAAAAAGATACCACAGGCTCTTGGCTCATTTGATTCCTTTGTATTATTCATATGTGTGTATCTGTTTTGTAAAAAGCATGTGGCACCAATATGTTAAAATGGATTTTGCTTCTAGAATTGTCTATTTTCAATGAAAGATTTATAGAAGATTTATTTTTTTCTTCTAACAATGTTTGCTAAACCTGACATGTCCAATAAAATATAGCATTACATACTTTTTACTTTAAATCCATTTGAGTTAAATGTGATTTAAATCCACTAATAACTGACTTTCTTTTTACAGCTAATATAAAAGAACAAAAGTCTGAAATAGAATCCCAAGGATAAAATAATTTTATTAATTTCATCTTATCCTTGTTTATTTATACTATCTGTATTTGAGCAGCTTTTCTTGTCTCCAGTCATTTTATTAAACAAGTGAAAACAGTTTGCTTTAGAGAATTTCAGGATTTTCTGTGCTAAAGATGGAACTGTGCATGCTGCATATAAAGTCAACCAATTTGTATAATCTATTTACTCTTAATATTTTGTTCATAAATCCCTGTCAGTCTGCTGTCATAACCTTATTATTTCAGCTAATTATTTCTGAAAATAAAATTATTTAAACTAGAATGTGTTACTTTGACACAGTAAGCCCTGTCCTTACTGCCTGCCATAGGGCAGGCAGTAATTACAAGGTCCTGTTATGGCCTGCATCTGCACCTGCTTCCTAACTTGCATATCTGAATAACAAGGAAGTTAGAAGATGAACAGGGGCAGTAGGAGGAATTCTACTTGCCTCACTCCACACTCCATCATGAAAACAATGCTGCTTAATACATTCATGTATTTAATGTATTCATTGTTTTGATGATGGCCAGTTTATACTGAATCTATACAAAATATCTCTCAAACCTCTTCAAAGATCTCAACTACAAGTTTCATTAAACCCCTCTCACCCTTGTTTACTCGAGAGTACTCAACAAGCACTCATCAGAAACAAACCTCAAGTCCTTGGTGCAAGTCTAAGGAAGTGTCACACGTTGTCTCAAAACCCATAACAAATGCTAAGATTCTGGTCTGAGCTCCCTCTTCTGCCTATAACGGCCGCCTTTCACTTAATGAGGAGCTCTCTGCTGCTGCCAGGACTTAATGTGAGAGAATTAAGGCAAGAGTTCTGTGCAAGCGAGGGAACCAGAGCATATTGCAGGAGTAATGGGGAAAATAAGGCAAAGTCACAGAGAGCAGGAAAAGGTCACAACCAGACAAGCAGCGAGGTACTAAATCAGGATCCAAAAGCCACAGTCAAAAGGGTCAGTTCAGGCAGCATGCATCAAAGTCAGGAATCAGGCAGAGGTCGTACACAGGAATCAGACAAGAACCACACCCAAGAGCTATACAAGACTAAACCTACACTGGGGTTTGAAAATAGCACAAGGGGCCCTTTAAATATTTTAATCTTGCGCCAAACGCAAACTGCCAGAAAGACAGAAAACACACGCACCAGAGGGGGGTAAGGAGCACTGTGGGCATCCCCACTGATGAGGCTTCCCCACTGCTTCACTGTTACAGAAATTCTCTGTTTTTGAGATAACTGTTAAATCAAAAGAACCCAGATATCAAATATCAGATATATTTCTGAAATCAGTTTTAATTTATCTACTGCAAACAAGAAAATAAATATTTAAAGTAACAATTGCCAGCAGTTTCCAGCATCCTCACATGCAAAACCCTATTTTGAAGGTGTTTTAAACTTTGGAATTCAAGGGACAGCAGTGTCTTTTTATGTAACAGTGCAGAGTCTTCAACGTGCAAGGGTTCTGCTGCTATCCAGAAGAAACTAGCAGAAAAATATTGTATGCAACAATCTAATCAATAAAAATTGTATATAAAGCATAATAATTCCTCTACTCAGACTACCTCAGTGGAATTTCTATAAAAATGATTGTAATCATTTCCAAATAAGAATTATTTCAAGTTTGAGTCTGCCAAAACTATCAAGAATTCGGAAGAGTTAAGGCACTTGTGGATGGTAGACAACTAATAAAGCAGAGAGCTCTAACTCCTAGTTATGTTGGGCTACTGGGGCTAAAAAGTGCAAAGTTAAAGGCATTATACATATGATAATATATATGCAAATGCTGACCCATGGGCTAAATATTCATAAACAGTATTATGAAGTTTGGTTTTGCACATGGTCTGAAAGAGCGGCTTAAAGGAAAAGTTACAGTTGTGGTTTCAGCCATAGCCAGACATCAATGGTGGGATTCATTAGACTAGATTTTCTGTTGAGGTGGACTGGTTTTCAAAAATATTGCTGGACTATCTCTGAAAATACTGTACCTCCCAAGAGGCCAATCATTGTATAATTATGAAAGGGGAGTAAAGCTGAAATTGAGAAGGGTATATTAATGTATGCATATTAATGTGTGTCAAAGTGTGGACATAAATGCAAATAACCGTGTGGGTGTAAATACATTTGCTCATGAATACATTATTTGTATGGCAGTGTTTTTTACTGATTTTGTCTCGGGCCATAACCAACTTTGGCTATAGCATTTGGCTGTCACAGTATCAAATAAGGAGCTGTCAATCAGTGCCACACTCAATGCTACACCCTCATTTTTTCATGGGGTGAGTAAATGCATATTGACAACAACATGCAATAACAACATTACAACATTAAATGAACAGAGTATGAATTATGAAACTTTGAGCTGGCAGATGGCACCAGTTTGTATAGCTCTAATTCATGGTGCACAACATGATTGCAAATACAGCTATATTCTACTACAATTCTTTTAATATAAGGCAGAAATAAAGCAGTTGTTTTTAAAAGGGAAGAACATTGCCCAGTGTTGGCTGAAGAGCAGGGCAAAATCTCTTTAGTCAGTTCTCTCTCTTTTCAGGACACACAACTAAGCTTACAAACAGCACTTAATAATGTAGAGAAAAATGTATCAGACATATATTCAAAAAAAGTCTACACTACAGGTTCTGGTATGTTAGTCTAGTCATTGTCACAATGTCACAACAGACAACACTGTATAGAGTGATTTACTGAGTACTGGGATAATGCAAGCTAAAATAGATTGTTAACTGTCATCCTCTAGCTACTTGCCTTGTAGGTGTGTAACTTGCTGCAGGAATGATTGGTGGCCACCTCGGATTAAAGAGTGCTCACCTATGATTGTCCATTAAATATTATTAGGTTGCAATCTTAATTAAAAAGCACAGTAAATGTAGGGCACTCTATAGTAGATATTAACCTTCCATCCCTAAATTAATTAATGCAAAAAAATGGAAATTCAGGTATGGGATCCATTATCTGGAAACTCGTTAAGCAGACAGTTCTGAAATACAGGAAGGCCATCCCCCATAAACTCCAATTTTTTTTTAAACATAAAAAAGTTTCCCTCTGTAATAATAAAACAGTACCTTGTACTTGATCCCTGTAAGATATAAATAATCCTTCTTGGTGGCAAAACAATCCTATCTGGTGTAATTAATATTTAAATGATTATTAAGTAGACTTTGGAGATCCAAATTATCGAACGATGCCTTATCTGGAAAACCCCAGGTCCCAAGCATTCTGGATAACAGGTCCCATACCAGTATCAATTAATTAACAAATGTGAATAGTACTCTTGTATTGTGATAAATGCAACAGGGATAGGAAACAGTTTACTGATGTTATAGCTTTGGTTCAAGCAAAGAGTTATCTGAATTGATTTTGAAGGCTGGGAAGAAAATAGAGCTTTGTTAGAGATCACTTCACTTTCCTGTCATGGCAGCTTTGCTTGACTTTTTTTTACTGCATGAAGTAGACATTGCAGAAATCTATAGCTACATTACTTGCAGAATGCTGGTCAATACTAGATCATTAAACATTACCTTTTTATTATTCAGTTTACAATGTCATTTGTATTTCTTTCTTTATTGGATTTGACTGTACTACTCTATTAACATAACATCAATGAGAGCTGAATTTATTGGACTTTACAGTTCCCTGGAGGCCAAATCACTATCTAGTCTGTTCAGCAAAATATGTTTGACACAAATAAGCATGGGAACAGCTTACTTGAGTCTGTAATGGGATTCTAAATAGGGATTTATCAAAGTTCCCTGTAAAATTCACCACCATTTAACAACATAACATAATCAATGTTATTTTAAACTAACTATAATGTTTGTCATTCTATCAAATGAAGCAACAAACACGTGTTTGTCAAAAATATATATCAGGTCCTAATCACAATGCAACATAGTAGACCTGAATGATATATAACGCATTTCCAGCTACTGTGACTCATTTTCTAGCACGGTGCAGTGCTAATCTTGGTGCAAAAATACTCCTTTGTCACTAAGTTCTATGTGTTTTCTCTTATGTAAATTATTTCCCAGCATGCTGCCTGCTCAAAGCTAACACAAAATTATGACCGATATTAATGAAGTTAAAGTATATCAAAATAATTTATATGAATGGCAGAGTTAAGTGTTAATATTACACAAAGAACTGGTTAGCCTCCAATGTTAGAGTGAGAAGGCCATAGCTGCTGTTGTGGAAACTTGACATAACTACAAAGTGCAGAGTGTTCTGGTCACAAAAAAAGGCGGCAAGATTTTCTGCTTAGAACTCCCTGGCAGGCACCTTAAGCAACCAATGTAGCTTGCCAAAATCAGTTTTGTATTGTCAACTGCTCCTCTAGCTTAGGGCTGTAACTAGTGTGTTCCCGAATGCCTGCAGCAGCTAGCACGTGGCTTTGCCAGCAATTTACCAAGCATTATTCAGTTTAGCTGAGGTTTTGGTAACTTGCCTGAAAAGTTTAAATATAGGGTAGCCATGCAATGACTTTGGACAATGTGCTTCCTTTAATAAATGAGGTCCCATAAGTAAGGTACTAGCAATTATGGTTTGGATTAAAATAGAATGCAGGTCCTTTGTTGGGAAATACTTAAACAATAAAAGGATTCATAGGCTCTGACAACTGAACAATATTCTAGGCTGCAAAAAAAAAAAAAAAAAGTAGCCACTCTAACATCCACAAAAAAATAAAACAGTATTAATGAGAATACTAAAAGTTTGTATGGTATGGTATTTATATGGTGCGTTGTTTCTTTAAATAACATTTATAAAAGCAATTAAACTTGTGGCAGGAAGAAAACAGAATTAGAGTGCAATTTTTGTTTGAGAATATATATTTTTGCCTTTCTCCAATATTTTGCATACTGCCCCATTACTGACAGAATAACCTAAAACACGAGGAACATTAGTGATTAGTGAAAATTTGTGATATATCTCTTATTAAATATGTATTTAATCAAGTCCGGACTGGCAATCTGTGGATTCTGGCAACTTCCAGAGGAGCTGCTATAATCTGCCATAGACAGTTACTATTTATTGGGCCTGTGGGGGTTGTTTGGCCTTTAACGTTTTAAATTTGACTTTTTATATGTGTCTCCAGAAGATGTGCTTATTAGACAACCAGTGAAAGATTATATTTAAGAGAACTTATCCAAAGGCTTTATTTGGAAGTTGAATTCTTTGACTGGAGCAGGATTGAGTTTTGACCAAAAGTAGAATGGGACCTTAGACATTACATACTGTATACTAATAAGGTCTGAATACAATCAAAATTAAGAATTTTACCAAACTTTCTGGGGTCAAAATTTTGTGGGGTATATAATCTCATTTGTATCTGGCATGGGTATCTTGCCTGTGTAACACTTCTACTATGTAAGAATTTGTCAATGATGTGTTACATGATCTTTTCCAGCCCTGCATTATGGTTCATCTTTAAAATACTGTACTCTTATTTTTTTTCTCTTCTGAGTCTAAAAAAGTTCTCGATGTAAAGCAAATTCTGTCAAGTTTGAGGAAGAATATCATCCCCTTCCAGCAGCCGATCAGCAGAACAATGGGAAGAATAGCACTGAAAAGTAAGGGGCAGATTTATCAAAATGTGAGTTTAGAGCTTAATACATAAAAACTCATGCATTTTCTATTCGTTCCTATTTGATTTTTAAAAGCGTATTTATCAGTGGGTAAAAGTTAGAAAGCACCATTTGATAATATGCTTCCAAAAATCCCATAGGAATAATTAGAAAGTGCGTCCGTTTGTATGTATTAAGCTCTAAACTCACATTTTGATTAATCTGCCCTTAAAAGTTCGAAGTCTGGCTTGGGACTCCTCCAGTTACATGGGAGTAGGTGAAACAATAGATTATCTGAAAGCAGTTCAAATGTGTAGCATTGGCTCCTTCTGAAAGCTCAGAATCAGACACAATGCACTGAGAAGGCTGCCTTCACACCGATATTACAACTATAATATCCCAACTCCAGGTTTTGTTGTGCTTTTTGTAACTTTTTGGGAAGTAAGCTCAACTTATCCTTTTCCTTCCTTCCTGAAGTACCAATCAGTCTCTGGAATCATTTATTTTTTATTTTATTTCCCCCCAAAAAAATCACAAAATGATTTCCAAAATTGTAAAAAGTTCTTTAAAAATACATCTTAACAAAACCAAGACTAAAACAAATGTTAAAATGAATCACAGTTAAAAAAAAGTTTATGGTACACTACAGCCACAAATAGCATAACCAATCATAAACATAACTAGATAAGGGGAGTGTTATCTTTTTATATGGATATATAATTAGGATAATGCAGGATTAATGCAGAATGCAGTGGTCAGTGACATACCACCAAACAATAGGCTGACAAATTAGTGCTGGGAGATAAAAAAAAAAGTTAAAACATAACTTTTATTGCTGTATTTTAAAATTGTATTTTTTTTTGCCATCCCTCTGGGATGGAAAAACTCTCTCTATCCCTTGGACTTTGAAAAAGTGTAAATTCCGCATAGTACAGGACAAGAAATGTCTGGATACATTTGTCTCGAATGTCAGAAACATGTTACCAAATACGTTCTTAGAAACCCCGCAAAGTTTGTCCAACGTATTGCATACCACATTTCTGACATGTTATCAAATTTATAAAATTTTTAGTGTTGCAGTTAATATAATTACTAATTGTATAAGATGTGGATCAGTACATAATATAGGCAGATATTTATTCCGTGGGGTCATCATAGCTCTTTTGAAAGCTTTTGTAAGACACTGTGGGGCCGATTATCGCATACTTTTTTATAAGTACCGATTCATCAACGTAATTTCACATGCGTTATGACTTATATGGCATGCATTAAAAAGCGCATTATCGCAAAGCGTTATTTTTATCGCATTGCGGTAATTATCACATAGAAATAATACTAATGCATGATTCACAAACACATATGAAGCGTTAAAGGACATGTAAAGCCTACATTTGCCTACAATGTATATCAGTTGGGCACATCTCCCCCACCCAAATGGCATCATTTGTACTGCATAGATCCTCTCTGCTTGCCAGCACCATCACATTTTCCTAAAGCAAATAGCAGCTTTCACCCGGTGGCCATTTTTCCTCTGATACATAATCAGTTACATTTAAATCAGCAAACTGCATACACACACACAGACCCTTATTCAGCATACATTTCATCAAAAATACACACTCACAAATGCAGAACTGTTTTTGATAAAAGTTCTGCTTTGTTTGAGCTGAGCTCAGGAGAGAAACACAGCTAGTGCTGAGTTTCTATGGGAAACAGCAATTCCATCTCTTTATTGGCTGCTGGACTGGGGTATTAGTAATCTGAGTTTAGAACAACTGAGCATGCCCACAAGCCAACAGCCAAAGCAAATTTCAAAGGGTGGGGGCCAAGTGGGTTACAGGAGGAGAAGGAAATCTAAGTGATTAAGTGGATGTTGCAGCCTTACTCTTAACCTCTGGACAGTCAGAATGGCAGGTATTTAGATTTCAAAGAGGCTGTTCTCTGATTAAATTTTTGTGTGTGGGGTTTACATGTCCTTTAAACACGTAAAATGTGGCAATAATTACTGTGAAACTTAACGCCTCCCAGGAGTAGGCGTTACTGAACAAAATTGCAGCTGTTTATTGTCTGTGGTGACAAGAAGTTTTCAGTTGGATTTATTCAAGTATGTGATCTTCCTAGAAGTATTTGATCTTCCTATAGTGATGTGTTTTCAGGGAAATGGTAATTTTCAGAACAGTAGTTTTCAGAAAGTAACGGCTACGTGCGTAATATTGTGCTCTAACATCGCGTGTGGCGAAAAATATCGCACATGTGTTAAAATATCGCTTAAAATCGCTCATCGGCAGATAAATAATGCCAAGAACATCGCTTCTTAATTCAGACAAGTGTCCTTTTAGTGAATTGATCATTAACTTGCAAAAAATATGAAGTGATAATATTTTTCACGCCTGCTATAAATATAACTCGTTTTTTCAACCTTTAGTGAATCAGCCCCTGTATATGATAACCCCTTAAAAGCAATCTACAGTATCTCTCAAGTTGCACAATTCATGTACAAAATTCTGAACCATTTATAATTGTGTAGCTAGTGCATGGGCACTAGGTCCCCGATTCTGGTTCATAAACAAGATTTTGCCTTGATAGCAAAATGGGACTTGCCTGCTTGCTGTTACTATAAATGCCAAGACAGACAGAAATAATTCATTTAGTGTAAGGAAATATTTTTTGCTTGACTAACGTGATAGGAAATTTGAAGATTTTCATTTATCCAGGTCATGGTATATCTAGTATAGGTAAATCTAAAGCAACTGGACTTGCTAAGTAATCATTGAAGATGTTTTACTACTCATCTGAGCAGTAGTGATAGGAAAAGATTCAGAATTATTATGACGATAAGATGGCCATACATAGGCAGATTATGAATGCTGACTTATTTCTAAATAAACATCAGCCCAATTACGGCTTGTCCAATTGATTTCTGATTGGAATTTGTTGATATGAGAAGAAAAGTTGGAAATCCCATTGGGCAAGAACCATACACAATACTGTTGAGGCTGTCCTCACTCTATGAGGGATGTATATTAAAGGGTGAAACAGAGCTCACCACTAGTGAAGAGTGAATTTTTTGCCAGGCATGGGCTTGAAGAGAATTTCCACATTTCACCATTGGCAAATTGTTCCGCGAAACTTCTTTAAAATTTTGCAGTGAAAACTTGCAGTTGTGTTAAAAAAAAAAGGTGTAGTTGCGTCAGAATAGACGTGGACATGTAAAAAAAAAAAGGCTCCATCACGCCAAAAAAGGCGTGATTGTGGCAAAATTTGTTTCCATAGTTTTGCAAATTTTTTGGCGAAGCAAAAAAGGGACAGATTCGCTCATCACTACTCACCACAGTACCAGAGGTAAAATTTCACCCCTCTTTATTCATTGATTTAGGGTATTAAAAGGTTAATTTATCAAAGGTTAAAAGTGAGAGTCCACTCTTTAGCAAATATCCTTCTAAAAATCCCATACAAATGAATAATGATCAGAGGGAACTATGGTGAGCACAGTTTCACCTTTTGATAAATATATGCTCCTCATGAGATAGGATTTTTGGCCCAGATTCAAATTGATCAGGCCTGCCCAAACTGGGCAAAGATTTGCAAGTTTGGTAACCTTGATCAATCTTCCTGTGAAAAGGTGCAGTTCTGCAGTGCAAGGTATGCAGCTCAAGGAATAGAGCAGCAGTAGCACTGCAGTTCTGCTACACAAATAAAACACCATGCCAAAATTGTGTCTTTATTTGCATGTGAAATAAGGGGCTAATAATTACTGACATCTTTCCTCTTGATTTCATAATAAGTGCTTGCCAGGGGAAAACCCAAGGATAGCTTACTGCTTCTTTTCATCAAGCAACTCTTTCTACCTATACTCCCTGAAGATATTTCAACTTCATTTCTTAATTCCATATTTGGAATTTATTTTACATTGGCTAAAAAAAGTCTATGTATATAATGCATTGAAGTGTTTCCAGATTAACTAGACAATACTGTTCTATTCCAAAGTGTGTTTTAGAAACAAAAATTACATATAAGAATAATTAACATTCTTTTTGCAGAACAACATGATAGGACTCATTTATGAGTAGCGCATTAACTCACCAATAAACCTGGTGCTACCATCTTTGTACTGGTGAGCAATTTACCCTTCATGCATTCTCAGACAAAGTGTCAAATCTGTTTTAAACAATGATATCTGTTGTACTGAAAAAACAATGGGTCCTGTATGTGAATCTGTAATCGTATAGGAACAAATAAATAGTAATTCAGAAACCCTACCAATGTCTCTTTTGAAATGACAGGACAAATGACTTATCCTTTCACCAGAAGGAATGCAAAAATGTATTTTATTCTTTATATATGTACTTTTTAGATTGCAAAAGCAGTGGCAGAGAACTGAATAGTTAATGCCAAATAGGGATGTGCACTGACATTTCTCCTCTTTTGTTGTCTTCACAAGCTGTTCTGTGCTGACCAGGGTCGGACTGGGGGGTGCAGGGCCCACCAGGGCTTCTTAATCAGGGGCACCTGAACCCCCCAATAGCCCCCACTGCCTTCACCCCCCTTCCCCCGCAGGAGCCCCCAACACCCTCCGACTCCCTCTCCCAAGCACACCTAAATAAAAACTCACCTGCTGGGCTTCGGGGGAGGGGGACCAGCGGATTGCGGGAGCGCCCTGGAGGGTTTGGTCCACTAGGCCGGGGTTTTTTCCAGGTGCCCCCACGCCGCTGACACATGGAGCAGATATTGCTACATAAACAGGAAAGTGCACCAATATCCACTTTTGTCTGTCAGTGCAGTTACGTTTTTTCCACCTGCAGAGAGAAAATGCAGGTAGAAAAAAGCCGATGTACAGCCCCTCTGTGCCATTAGCCTAAATAATTTAAAAAATATCAGATTTAGCTACTTTTAACAAATAAATACAATTCTATTAGTTATTTATTAAAAAAAGTGTATTGTAAGTGTTTGTCAACACACAACATATTATATATAAAGAGCTGGGGGAGCAGGAAGCTTGGAGAGCTAAAAAAGCAATAAGGAAGGGATAACTGCTGCCCAGCCAACTTTGAAAACAGCAGAACTGCATTCCTTGGTCACATTCAGGAACTTAGTGGATTGTCCAGTGGAGATTTAATTGCAATAAAATGGATTTAGACACATGCCCTGAGATACATTTTACATACAGCTATGATCCTTTAAAGTTTCTCTGAAGTATTTAATGTCCATCAAGTTATACTCATATTTCCTTTAAATATCATTTAAACATGTTTTTCTTATATGATTTTGAGTGCCAATTAGGTTTTGCTGTAGAAGTTAAAGTGACTATTTAATTTATTTCTTAGTCTCCCATACCTTACTTGTTTCCCACAAAGTGAACTTTCCCACAATGATTAAAATGAGTCGGCAACCAAGCATCATTGTGACAAATAACCTATTAAGTCTGAATTTTGATCAAACCTAAGCTTAGTAATAAGTATTAGTAGTGTTGAGCGAATTTTTTAGTCAGGCATGGATTCGCAGTGAATTTCCTCATTCCTCCATTGGAGAATTGTTTTGCAAAAGATATGGCTGCATCAAAACAGGGCATGATTGTGTCAAAAAAGGCGCAGCCGCATGAAAAAAAGTCGTGCAGTTTTGTAAAATCTTCCATAGTTTCATGAATTTATCAGTGGAGCAAAATGGGACATATTTGCTCATCACTAAATATTAGGTTTAGAAAATCTTTATAAATGGCACTGTTTAAGTTCACATAATTTGTATAGTGAATCACTATATGTTCTCAATAAATGACATTTAAGTTTATGCATGGGCAGACCAAGAATTAGAAAGAAGACAGCCTACAAGCACTTTACACAAAGACAACCATAACTATAATTAATATGATGTCATATGTAACATCAATTGAACTTTTTAAGAGTCGTTGGCTTGTTTTTCTTATTTTGCAGCTTTTTTTTCAAAATAAAACAAGGAAACAGTGGTAAATACTATTCTGAAGCTTCTTAGCACTTGGAAAATACAACAAAATACAATCATCTTACTGCACCTTTAGAAGCAATACTGAAAACAAACACCTTGCCTGTATTTGTAAACGTAATTGTTACTAAAGTAATTACTACTGAAAGTAATTTGTCTGTCCCTTGCTGCAGTGATTGGTTCTTGAAACAATGTACCAGAAACTAACTCTCCTCCAGCCTCCTCAAGACTAAATTTCCCACATTACCTTGCATGCTTCTCTACAGGGTTAGTAATCAACTGACGTGCTAAGGAATCCAACCAAGAAATCCAGTCCTTCCTGCATCATGTAACTAACCAACAGATCTACTAGAGTCTGTTAGACTGTTGCTGACAAGAGGGCAGTGACTCCATGCGCACCAACTCACTGCATGCAATATGACCTTTATCTTGATGTCTGAAATAATACACCTAAGGGCAATGACACGAGAAGATTAGTCGTCCTACGATTAATCTCATTTAGCAGTGACGACTAATCTTCTCTGAATGCTTCCCTACCAGCAAATATGCAAATCCCCAGTAGGAAAACATATGTGTCACTTCAGCCCACCTAAGGCAACTGCCTTGTGAGGAAATTTAGGGTGACTTCAGAAAGTGAAGTTGGTAAGAAACTTCAGAAAATATTGCTGGTAGGAGAGCATTTGAGGAGATAGTTGCCACTGCTAGAAGAGATTAATCGCGTGGTGACTAATCTCCTTAAGTGTCATTGTCCTAAAGGGCCATTTACAAATACAGTGCAAAGTGCAATTTTTGCCCCCAACACACTACCATTCAGGAGATAGGATGGTTAACCTGTACTTCGATAAAAAGAACATTTAAAATATATATGTTTCCTACAGGGTCAATAAGTATGCACTATTATATAATTATCAAAGCACACAGAATGCTTTAATTTATAAAACTGACCAAAACTCACTGAAATGCTACATAAGATACTAATCATTCTAAAATACTAATCACATTGTACAAAAACATGTATTTACTTGAAACTTCAGAAACTTTTTTCACATACATATGTTCTAACATATTTGAAATGCGCTTAATACTAATTGCGATGGCAGTTGATAGTTTAAAACCCTGCAGCTTAATGTCAAAGGCTTATAGTTATACATACATGGGCATCATACATACAGAACAAAGTTGTTCCTGCACATCAAAGTAGTCATATGACCAGAACACACAAAACATGTTTCTCAAGATCTTATTGCCCCAAGGCAAAATAGAAACCTAAAAGTGGCAGCAAAATTCCATTTAGTAGTTTCAGAATGTATGAACCCTTCTGCTATAAATTTATGCGAGTAAGAAAAAAATGCCATTGCAAAGCTAGTAAATGCAATGACATATTTATTAAAGTTTTCTTCTTGCGATAAAGTGGCATAAATAGTTATTGCTGCAAGGCACTATATACATCACTGAAATATTAATGGTCAGATAAAATAGATAGTTGTGAGATGTCTATGTGAAAAGATAGGCTTCATTGTAAAGGCATTAGAATGTTTGTAATTAATGACAACTATCAGATTGTCATTATTGTGAACTATTGCTGTGTCATATTACGGCGTCTTGAGGCAGATTTCCCTTTGAAAGTAAAAGTCAGATTCCAAAGAGATATAATCTTAGAAACACCTGGACACAAATAGACAAAGTGTTATTCAATCTTATTTATTTCCTTTATGTCAGGGTGACAGATGATTCATTTGGACAAAGTACGTGAGCATTGAAAAAAGTCATTTTTCTGAAACGTCCTTATTGTATAAAGTAAAAAAAACTTTCCAGTCAGTGAGGTTTGAAATAAGAAAAAAGAAAGTTGCTGGTGAAACTGCTGAAAAGAATTAAGCCTGCGGTGCATTAATATGCTACTTCTGTTTGTTAGAGACAGAACTGAGCATCACTTTAATGCTTTAAACTCCAGTCTGGGGACATCAGAAAGTGATATTTTAGGGGAACTAAAGTCTAAAATTGCATATGGTTACAAATTTATTTTATATACAGACTAATATTCAGAAGCCCTTTAATGCAATGAAGTCTTTCGAAGTTGGTCACTGAAGCTTGTTAGCCGAACTTTCGAGTGTCAGTGACACTCACATGCTCAGTATGTTTTAGGCAGCTGTTGAGAAGCTAGCTTAGAGGTTTTGTCAGGTTTGAAAGGTTTATCTGTCATCATGTTTATCATGTCACAGTGGAGTACAAAATGTTAGACAGGACCCAATGATTATAACTGCTTACCCTGGGCCAGTCCTCCAGTTAGCAAAAAATTGCACCGACCCAGGGGAATTTTTAAATGAGCCACAGAGTGATGTTCTTCTTTTCTTCTTACTTCACACTAGGGGGCACATTTACTAATCCACGAACGTCTGAAAAGCGTCCGAATGCGTTATTTTCGTAATGATCGGTATTTTGCGATTTTTTCGTAAATTGCCGCAACTTTTTCGTAGCCGTTATGACTTTTTCGTAAATTGTCGCGACTTTTTCATAGCGTTACGACTTGCGCAAATTGTCGCAACTTTTTCGTAGCCTTCGCGCCGAGTACGAAAGTTTCGGATTCATTCAAGCTTCAGTATCGTGACTTTTCTTGGGCCAGGTTGGAGCTGCAGAGTGCCATTGAGTCCTATGGGAGGCTTCCAAAATTATGCAAAGTCTGAAAGTTTTGCCCGCCGTTTACGAGCGCTCAATACGAAAAAGTCGCGACAATATACGAGCAAATCGTAACGGCTACGAAAAAGTTGCGCCAATTTATGAAAAACTTGTAACGGCGACGGAAAAAATTGCAAAAAATACGAAAAAGTCGCAAAATGTTTGTTTCCAATCCGAATTTTTCCCATTCGGATTCATGGATTAGTAAATGTGCCCCTAGGTGTTCACTCTACAGGGCATGCATTGACCCATAGCCATAGAAGAAAAGGAAGCAGATGATTGTTCCATGGTCAATAATATACTTCTTTTTTGGTTCACCAGCTGAGCTTTTTGGGCCTCACATTGTGAGAACTTTTGGGCAGATGAGCAATAGCTGTTTGTTTCCCAACAAAAGTTTCAATTACTCTCTCTCACTCTCTCTGGAGCTGGGGATGCATCATTATTATGCAATCTATAGCTAATGCTATTGGCTGTTTTTAATGGATGCCTTTATGTGTAAAGATGCCCCTGCCAGTGACATAAGACCTACGCTGGTCCAGGTGAGATGTAATTATTATGTAGATAATGCAATTGGACAATGTAATTATTCCCTGCATATATCTAGATGTTAAAAGCTGCCTGGAATCGGACCAGGCTGAGTAAAATGTAATTGGCATATACAATCTGCATTTATAATCTTCCTAATTGGAAATTAGCAGTGAACATTAAGAAAAGCTTATTTAAAAAGCCTTTTTATTTAACAATTTATCAGCATGGGTCCTGTGCTGTTAAATTGCTGTGACACAGAAAATTATATTTAACAAAATGTGTATTTATTTAGAAGAGCCATTTTACATTTTACGTTTCTTTCAGTCTGTATGTGAGAATGACATGGTTTACTGCTGTTATTCCTGGAAACCAATGTTAATTTATTACTTTAATATGTCTAATGGAAGTGGAATTGTTTATCTGCATTAAACAGAATGCAACGCCCCTGATCAATTGTATGATGCAGTTATTCTATTTAGGAGGATATAGTTGGATACTGTGGTTTCCAAAGGGGATGGTTTCAATCAGAATATGTTTTTGGCCTTTAATTTCCAAGAGCATGGGAAAAAATGGAGACCATAACTACTGGCCAACCACCCTGCTTAAATGGAAAAATATAAAAAGCATGTGGATACCATGTATAAGTTTTGGTGAGTCATAAGAACACACAAACCTATTTTGTGGTCTTCCTGTAAGTGAACCCATCTTCGGGGCCAAAAGTCTTGATGATGTTCTAGTCAATAGCCACTACACTGTGTCCTGTGTAATAATTAATTCTACCTCAGGCCCTGTCAACTGTCATAAATGTGATGCTTGGCAATTTTTACAGGGTTATTCAATAACAGGTGTAAAGTTTATAGTTCTAGCTAGTTATTGGTAACATTTACTGGTCACCTGTTAGAACGCAAACATCTGGTTGGTTGTTAGGTGAACTAGACCTTAGCAAAATTTGCACATTTAAATACCTTAGACCTCACAGACACAATAACAATAATACATTACAAATGCAAGATTAATTTATGGGAAGGGAAGAAAAATATTTAGAAGATTGCTTCTAAACATTAAATGCATATAACCACCATTTAACTATTGAGACACATGGATAATGTTAGCATTTAAGACAGTAAAAAAAAATTTTTGGTAGTAAATAATTTAATATTTAGTACCTGTTTTGTTTTGTTATTTATACAAGATTTAGATGCCATCACTCATGCCACTTTTAGTAAGGGTAAGTTAGATTTTATTTAGAAAAATACTCTTTAGTCCTAAATGCTTTAGCTACATTGTACAAAGAAATTTAACATAATACATGTTAAAAAATAACTAAAGCTCAACTAAGGCTTGTCATACTTCATATTTTGGACTTCAGTACCAGCCCAAACACAATCAAGCCTATAGCAGTGTAGATTCGAGCCTCTAAAGATGACCCCTGCAACTCAGATATTTAAATGGACAACATTTGATCCAATGAAGTCCATCAATTCAAAAGCTTCCATAGGACTCAGTGGTTCTCGGCACGAAAAAAACAAAACATAAAAAAAAACCCTTTTCTCAGAAAAGCTTAGTAAATGGGCCACTAAGAGTGTGACATCCAAGCAGTAAATGTCATTTGTTCCATATTTTGCTGTGAAGGTTAAATTTTACTTTTTATTGTTTATAAAACCAATAAATTTTTCTGCACTCTTTATGTCTCTTTTCCAAATAAACAGCAGATCATCTATATAGCATGTGTAGAAGATGATATTGTCTCTATACTTGCTGTTGGTCCAAACAAATGAAAGTCCCCAATACGCCATATAGATGTTTGCTTATTATGGAACAAACTTAAAATAAGATAAGATGAATCATCAAAAAATCCTGCAATGCAACAGAATGTTTCAGCTTCAGTTCAAGTTTCAGCTCTTAACTTTTTATGTATAGCTGCTATGTTCATTTTATGTGGGACGCTTGTATATAAGGAGGAAACATCACAGGTTACATAGTTACATAGTTACATAGGGTTGAAAAAAGACCATCAAGTTCAACCCATCCAAGCAAACCCAGCACACACAACCCTATACTTACCAATCTATACACTCACATACATAAACTATAAATACAACCACTAATACTAACTGTAGATATTAGTATCACAATAGCCTTGGATATTCTGATTGTTCAAGAACTCATCCAGGCCCCTCTTAAATGCATTAACAGAATCTGCCATTACCACATCTCTAGGAAGGGCATTCCCCAACCTCACTGCCCTCACCGTGAAAAACCACCTACTCTGCTTCAAATGGAAGCTCCGTTCCTCTAATCTAAAGGGGTGACCTCTGGTGCGTTGATTGTTTTTATGGGAAAAAATAACATCCCCCATCTGCCTATAAGCCCCTCTAATGTACTTGTACAGAGTAATCATGTCCCCTCGCAAGCACCTCTTTTCCAGAGAAAACAACCTCAACAGTCTAAACTCATAGTTAAATCTTCCATCCCCTTTACCAGTTTAGTTTTACGTCTCTGCACTCTCTCCAGCTCGTTAATATCCTTCTTAAGGACTGGAGCCCAAAACTGCACTGCATACTCAAGGTGAGGCCTTACCAAGGACCTATAAAGGGGCAAAATTATGTTCTCATCCCTTGAGTCAATGCCCTTTTTTATACAAGACAGCACTTTATTTGCTTTAGTAGCCACAGAATGACACTGCCTGGAATTAGACAACTTGTTATTTACAAAAACCCCTAGATCCTTCTCCATTAAGGATACCCCCAACACACTACCATTCAGTAGA
The DNA here is from genome assembly GCF_000004195.4 of Xenopus tropicalis. Lineage (NCBI taxonomy): Eukaryota > Metazoa > Chordata > Amphibia > Anura > Pipidae > Xenopus > Xenopus tropicalis. The sequence goes on from NC_030682.2 coordinate 67,701,044, forward strand.
TAGTTCGCGTTTATATTATTTCTACCAAAGTGCATAGCTTTGCACTTATCAACATTGAACCTCATTTTCCAGTTTGCTGCCCAGTTTTCCTATTTTGTCAAATCACTCTGCAAAGTGGCAGCATCCTGCATGGAACTTATAGTTTTGCACAATTTAGTGTCATCAGCAAAAATAGAAACAGTACTCTCTATGCCCACCTCCAGGTCATTAATAAACAAGTTAAAAAGCAAAGGACCAAGGACTGACCCCTGCGGTACTCCACTAACCACACTGGTTCCCGCATCGAGGTTCCTGCTCACCTCCTCATAAAAGGCGACTAAATTAGTCTGGCAAGATCTGTTACGCCTAAAACCATGCTGGCACAAACTTATAGTATTGTGAACTGCAATGTATTCAAGTACCCTATCCCTTATTACCCCTTCCAAAATTTTTCCTACTACTGATGTCAGACTAACAGGCCTTTTCAGGCTGAGAACGGGATTCCTTTTGAAATAACGGCATCACATTAGCAATTCGCCAGTCTCTCGGCACCATGCCAGACCTCAACAAATCCTGAAAAATTAAGTGAAGAGGTTTGGCAGTCACAGCACTAAGCTCGTTTAATACCCTGGGATGAATCCCATCCGGTCCTGGACCTTTGTTTACCTTTATATGTTCAAGTCTCTTTTGAATTTCCTTCCGAGTGACCCATGCATCAGTAGCTAAATTACTAGAACTGGGCATATTAAAAGGGAAGCCTTCATTAGCTGGCTTCTCAGATGTATAGACAGATGAAAAATAAGAGTTCAAAATTTCTGCTTTTTCCCCGTTCTCATCAACCAACTTACCCCCCCCCCCCCCCGTGATAATAAGGTTCCCACCCCTTCTTGCTTAATTTTTTTACTATTCACATAATTAAAAAATAATTTTGGATTATTTTTACTCCTAGCTGCAATATCCCTTTCCATCTCTATTTTAGCTTGCCTGATAGCTTTTTTAGGTAACCCATAAATAATCCCTTTCCCATGTAATATTACTTATCTTATTCAATAGATCTGTAGTATCCTGTATATAAAAGGCTTGCCTTCTAAACAAACTCTAAAAGATTCCTATTTAATAGATCACTCCCAGAGATTATAACACATGCACACTGACACACAGTCCAGTATATATATATATATATATATATATTATATATACTGTATATATATTTCTTTAAAATGGTGGTATAAGTGAGTTTTTAAAAAGGGAAATGCTAAATCTTACTACTAATACTTCCTGTTGTGTTCAAGATTTGAAAGGGAAACATACATGTTCTGTTAGCAAAATTAAAACTTCACAACATTTCCTGACAGTCAGGAAATTTTTTATCAATGGGAAAAAAGACCAAACTGCAGGAAATCATTCTGGATTTAATATAGTTTTCTTTGAATTTTTAACCATTAAAGGACAAGGCAACGCAAAATATAATTTTTTGCCTAATAAAAGAAAACAAAATTCTAAGCAGCTTTGCAGTATACATTTATTACAAATGTGTGAAGAAGATGGGAGTGTGAACGCTGGATTGGCGGTTCTAGGTGAGGCTGATCTCTCTAACAGCCGGGAGACCAGTTTCACTAGTAGTGGTGGGGAGGAGAGCAGAGCTAGGCCTAAACAGATGGTGGTTATAGGGGATTCGATCATTAGGAAAGTGGACAGGGTAATCTGTCAAGCGGATCGCTTCAACCGGACAGTTTGCTGTCTTCCTGGTGCCAGGGTTCGGCATGTGGTTGATCGGGTTGACACATTATTGGGAGGGGCTGGGCAAGACCCGGCTGTCTTGGTACATATCGGTACTAACGACAAAATGAACGGTAGGTGGGGGACTTTAAAGAGTGAGTTCAGGGATCTAGGCTCTAAGATTAGGCAAAGGTCCTCCAATGTCATTTTTTCGGAAATTTTGCCGGTGCCGCGTGCAAGTTTAGGGAGACAGCGGGAGCTTAGGGAGCTAAATGCGTGGCTAAAGTCTTGGTGTAGGAAGGAAGGGTTTGGGTTCCTAGAGCACTGGGCTGACTTTTCCTTGGGGTACAATCTATACAGCCCTGACGGATTGCACCTCAATGGAAGGGGGTCTGCTGTGCTAGGGGAGAGAATGGTTAAGAGGTTGGAGGAGTGTTTAAACTAGACAAGGGGGGGGTGGGTGAGCTAGAATTCCATGGGAAAATTAGTGTAGACGGGGTAGGGGGACTAGCAAAGGGTTGTGGGGGAGGAGTGAGGGGGGCATATAGTTTATCAGATAAGGAGCTTCCGTTACAAGGAAAGCAGTCTCATAATTGCCTTAGCTCTAATTCTCCCTTAGCTAATGTAAACATCAGAGGGAGAAGTAATAATCTCCGCTGCATGCTGGCTAATGCGCGTAGCTTGTCGGGTAAATTAGGGGAGCTGCAAGCTATTGCATGTATTGAAAATTATGATTTAATAGGTATCACTGAGACCTGGTGGGATGATAAATGCGACTGGGCTGTGAATTTAAATGGGTATACACTTTTTAGGAGGGACAGAGAGATTAAAAAGGGTGGAGGGGTTTGTCTTTACGTAAAGTCAGACTTAAAGCCATGTAATAAAGACATTACCAATGAAAACGTCGAATCTCTTTGGGTAGAAATTTCAGTAGGGCTGAAGGTCACAAAGAAAATGATCATTGGTGTATGTTATAAACCACCCCGTATAGATGAGGGGGATGAGGCCCAGCTATTGTTGCAAATGGAGGAGGCTTCAAAACTGGGTCAAGTTGTTGTTATGGGGGACTTTAATTATCCGGACATTGACTGGAGTAATGGGGTGGCTAAGTCAGAAAAAGCTAGTAGGTTTGTAAATATGCTAAATGACAACTTTTTATTTCAGGCAGTTCAAGAACCCACTAGGAATGACGCTATTTTGGACCTGGTGATTTCTAATAATAATGAACTTATCTCTAACATTTGTGTGGGTGAGCATTTGGGGAACAGTGATCACAACATGGTCTCCTTTGAGATAATGCTGCAGAGACAGCGCTATAAGGGAGTAACTAAAACACTCAATTTTAGACGTGCAGACTTTGCCAGTATAAGGGCATCTCTGCAATGTGTCAACTGGGAAAGGCTTTTCATGGGGTTAGACACAGAAGGAAAATGGAACATCTTTAAAACATTGCTTTGTAGGTATACGCAACAGTATATCCCCCTAGTAAGCAAGGAGAGGCATCGCAAAGCAAAACCTTTATGGCTGAATAAAAGTGTTATTGTCGAGGTTGGTAAGAAAAAACGTGCTTTTAGGGCATTCAAGTTAGCTGGGACAGCAGAAACTTTCATCAGGTACAAGGAAGCAAATAAAGCATGCAAAAAAGCTATCAGGCAAGCTAAAATAGAGATGGAAAGGGATATTGCTGCTAGGAGTAAAAAGAATCCAAAATTATTTTTTAATTATGTGAATAGTAAAAAAATGAAGCAAGAAGGGGTGGGAACTTTATTATCACGGGGGGGTACGTTGGTTGATGAAAACGGGGAAAAAGCTGAAATTTTGAACTCTTATTTTTCATCTGTCTATACATCTGAGGAGCCAGATAATGAAGGCTTCCCTTGTAATATGCCCAGTTCTAGTAATTTAGCTACTGACGCATGGGTCACTCGGGAGGAAATTCAAAAGAGACTTGAACATGTAAAGGTAAACAAAGGTCCAGGGCCGGATGGGATTCATCCCAGGGTATTAAATGAGCTGAGCGCTGTGATTGCCAAACCTCTTCACTTAATTTTTCAGGATTCATTGAGGTCTGGCATGGTGCCAAGAGACTGGCGGATTGCTAATGTGGTGCCGTTATTTAAAAAGGGATCCCGTTCTCAGCCTGAAAACTATAGGCCTGTTAGTCTGACATCAGTAGTAGGAAAACTTTTGGAAGGGGTAATAAGGGATAGGGTACTTGAATACATTGCAGTTCACAATACTATTAGTTTGTGCCAGCATGGTTTTATGCGTAACAGATCTTGCCAGACTAATTTAGTTGCCTTTTATGAGGAGGTGAGTAGGAACCTTGATGCTGGAATGGCAGTTGATGTCATCTACTTGGACTTTGCTAAAGCGTTTGATACAGTACCTCACAGAAGGTTAATGATCAAATTAAGGAATATTGGCCTAGAACATAATATTTGTAATTGGATAGAGAACTGGCTGAAGGATAGAGTACAAAGAGTGGTTGTAAATGGAACATTTTCTAATTGGACCAGTGTGGTTAGTGGAGTACCGCAGGGGTCAGTCCTTGGGCCTTTGCTGTTTAACTTGTTTATTAATGACCTGGAGGTGGGCATAGACAGTATTGTTTCTATTTTTGCTGATGACACTAAATTGTGCAAAACTATAAGTTCCATGCAGGATGCTGCCGCTTTGCAGAGCGATTTGACAAAATTAGATAACTGGGCAGCAAACTGGAAAATGAGGTTCAATGTTGATAAGTGCAAAGTTATGCACTTTGGTAGAAATAATATAAACGCAAACTATCTACTGAATGGTAGTGTGTTGGGGGTTTCCTTAATGGAGAAGGATCTAGGGGTTTTTGTTGATAACAAGTTGTCTAATTCCAGGCAGTGTCATTCTGTGGCTACTAAAGCAAATAAAGTGCTGTCTTGTATAAAAAAGGGCATTGACTCAAGGGATGAGAACATAATTTTGCCCCTTTATAGGTCCCTGGTAAGGCCTCACCTTGAGTATGCAGTGCAGTTTTGGGCTCCAGTCCTTAAGAAGGATATTAATGAGCTGGAGAGAGTGCAGAGACGTGCAACTAAACTGGTTAAGGGGATGGAAGATTTAAACTATGAGGTGAGACTGTCGAGGTTGGGGTTGTTTTCTCTGGAAAAGAGGCGCTTGCGAGGGGACATGATTACTCTGTACAAGTACATTAGAGGGGATTATAGGCAGTTGGGGGATGTTCTTTTTTCCCATAAAAACAATCAACGCACCAGAGGTCACCCCTTTAGATTAGAGGAACGGAGCTTCCATTTGAAGCAGCGTAGGTGGTTTTTCACGGTGAGGGCAGTGAGGTTATGGAATGCCCTTCCTAGTGATGTGGTAATGGCAGATTCTGTTAATGCCTTTAAGAGGGGCCTGGATGAGTTCTTGATCAATCAGAATATCCAAGGCTATTGTGATACTAATATCTACAGTTAGTACTAGTGGTTGTATTTATAGTTTATGTATGTGAGTATAGATTGGTAGGTGTGGGTTAGGTGTGCTGGGTTTACTTGGATGGGTTGAACTTGATGGACACAGGTCTTTTTTCAACCCTATGTAACTATGTAACTATGTAATGATTTTTGAGTTATTTGTATGTATAATTGCTATTAAAAGCAGTGTTTGCCTGTCCTTTTCTATTCTCTGCTCTGGTGGCTCTGACTGTTGAAACAATGTAACACAATTAATGTAAGGCAGCAGACTGACAGACCTGCCTTGCTGGAGGATCCTGACAGTTGCAACATGAACAACTACCACATTTATAGATTTACATGCAGGTTCTATAAAGCAAGCATATGTAACCCCCTGTATTTTGCAAAACTCATTTAAAAAAAATTAATAAATAAAAAAAAACAGTGGCCCTTGAGGGCTAATATCACATGGTTGCTGCTATGGCAATTACTGCAAACATGCTATTCTGCTGGTGGAGAAGACAGCAATACCTCTTTGCACAGCCCATGCAGGTAGCCATTTACTTTAATGGCATGCACCTGTCATTGCGACATGGGACAAATCTGGCCTAAAAACTCTCAATTCTGCATTTTCTGGCCAAAATTCACTCCATGTTTACTGTCAGTGGCTGCCTATATGGGCTGTTTGGAACAGTATTAGTATTCCCCACTAGCGGAGAAAAGGAGACATTAGCCTTAGCCTTTTGGATAAGTTTCATGATTCTTCTTATTCACTCTTTTCCACAAATGCATTGAATATCATAGCTGGAAGTCAAACAAAAAAGTCTAGAAAAAAACATTTATGCAATAAATAATTTCTCCTTGATAGTTTTCTTCAGTTTTCTTAATAGTTAATAGTAAACATCAATTATTACAGGCACAAACAAAAAAAGCCCTTTTGTGCCTGGAGATTATTTTTATTCATTCATTATTTTTATTGATATCAATTATACATTCAACAGATGCCTTTCTAGTTCAGCTTTTCTTCCACAAGACATAACAATGACAGATAATCAAGGTGTGACTGATAAATCAAAATCTCCTATTGTTATGAAATTGACCAGGAAAGATGCTGCATACAATATCTTCCCAAAATAAAATGTTTCTATTGATTTATATTGATTATATTGATTTTTTGTTCAGTTTTATTTGTTTTTTTCTTTACCCTTTTTTAACAAAGATACTCTTTGTCTTTTTGTGTTGCCCCAGCATTTTTATTGTCTAATTTTCTATATCACAGGTCACAGAAAAAGGCAGCAGTAGGCCCAAGCTAAAACTAATCATGCTGTGGCACATTGAAGTGGGAGTGTTGACCGCTGTGTGAATCATAAACCTCTCTGTTTGATGATCAACTGTGCAGTAAATTAATTAATCATCATTTTATGCCTCATCAAGCACTGTACTGAGATTCCCAACAGGAACAAACCCAATAAGCCAATAGAAAACAGACTGTTTTGTTTAGCTGGGTGAGCCTTCTATAAACTGGGGAGGGTTTGACAAGCTAATAAGCATGTCATTAGTCTTGTCACTTTCTGCAAACAGGCCCTACCTGTAAAGATGCAGGAGTTTTACCAACAAGATGAAGAGGACTTTCACACTAGAAATATGATTGATTGAATAAGTATCTGTATGAGGATCCTGTCCAAAATGATTAGCTACAAGATGTTCATTTTGTCCCACTTTCCAGAACTGATGTCTCACTTTGAAACCTTCCACAATCAATTACTTTTTCATAAAAATAGACAATATTTGCTGTGCCTAATCTGTAATCTATTGATTATCTGTTCTTCAGACATTTCACATGGATGCCATCTTTTGCAGTGGCAGTAAAGAAGCTTTCAGCCCTATTTGCCCATTCTATACATAAAAAAATGTAAAGTTTTAAGGATGTTGAGCAATATGTTGAGTTGGTGAATTTGTTGCAGACTAGTATTTCACAAGCTCTAGGCTGGTAAGGCAGGAGTGGCACTGCCCATGCTTATGTTTGGATAAGCGGCCTGTTAATGGTAGAGTACAACATACAAGGAATTATTTACGTTCACAAATGCAAACTGAGAAACCTGCGATTTCAAGTGCAATTTTTTCTCCAACAATGCAGAGTTTATTCCTCAGAATGCCAGCGTCATTGCAGTTGCAAGGAGGTGTTGCTCATGATGTGGTTGCGTTGTGCCTGAATTTTGCATCCGATTAGTCAAAATTAATGCAACTGTATACTTTTCAATTCATATTAGACACAGTTGCATATAAATCCATGTATCTTCATTTGCAGTGTTTAGCATGTTTACATCTGTACCTACTGTAAATCTTTAGGTGCGAGTGCATTGCTACTATTGACACTGAGCAAGAAATAAACTCTGGAGCTACCACCTGGGCAGGAGGTGGCATTCAAAGCACTGAAACACATTCACACAGGTTGACACAATAAATGACACATTGGGAAAATATCAATCTTTTGTGAGTCTTTAAAGATCCTCTAGTTTCATATTTACTAACTCTGCCCTTGAGTCTTAGATCAAGTAAAAAATATGATGTGTAAAAAGAGGTGCCCTAAATTAGTCACAAATAGCAATTTATGTTGTGCAATATACCATTTATATGAAGGGCCAAATCCCTGCTACAAAGCAAAGAAGGCCAGATTTATTTTTCAAGAAAATAAATGCTCTTACCTATTTAACCAATATTTTCGTTCCATTTCTGCTAATAGAGCTATCAATAACCTATGATTACAAACTGATAATGCTTAAGTACTGACAAGAAGAAAATAAGATTCAGTACTCAGATCACTGCTTCTTTTCTGGCTCAATTTGAAATGTATCCTTTAATTTTTACTTAAGGTTGATAGGGATTTTTACTGACTTTAGCATTTGCCTCAAGAATATATCTCTCTTCATTGAAAATGGTATAAATCACTTTGCCAGGAAGCTCAGGTTTAGTGTTCATCTGTAACCATATAATTTGTTCTCCACAATCCTGTCATACCACAGTGATCTCAGTAATGACAAGCTACTTGGCCCTTGCCCCAAACTAACTAGATGAATATAAATTCTTCTCATTCATATGGTGTTCATTGAGCTGTTTTCAATAAAACTGCAAGAACGATTTAGTTCAAGAAAGCTGCGAATTCTTTCACTAAAAGAGCATGCATAAGTAGATGTGGCTTACATTCTGTACATTCGTGGAAACTAAGATTAATCAGAAATTCTGTTCAAAACCATAAATCTAAAGTTACCACAAACTAGTGAATAATGTGAGAAAATACATTTTTTCATAGAATGGAAGAAGAAATTGCTCACCGATTATTATATCCATTTAATCCTGCTTATAAATCTGTGTCAAATACATATTTCATAATGGCTAGGCTTCATGGAAAATATTGAGGTTAGCCTATTTTTTTTTAAACTCAAGTCTTTCGGGGTTGTATAATAAAGTCAAGTATTGTTTGTTCTTAAATATATTCTTTGTTGTAGTATATATATATATATATATATATATATATATATATAAATAAAACACAGCCAGCACCAAGGGTCTTATAGTTCAAAACAATCTCAAGTGGATTGCATGTATAACCGACCCAAAAAGGGACCGAAACGTCGGTTATACATGCAATACACTTGAGATTGTTTTGAACTATAATACCCTTGGTGCTGGCTGTGTTTTATTTTTGTATTTTGTATTCCGTGCACATGGGCGGCTATTTATTAGCATTTTGGAGTGAGGTGCTGTTGAGAGAACTTTATATATATATATATATATATATATATATATATATATATATATATATATATGTTTATTAATATTGACATGCCATTTTATGCCAATATAATGTTGAGCTCTGAACTCCTAAAACTGCTCACCTTTACAAGATTATAGATAACCTATATTATGAAACTATATAATTCAAAAATGTTAGCCACGTATTTTGAGGAAACAAACTTTTTCACAGTCCCATACAAGCAAGCTGGGGTTTTTTCCTGGATTTTACACCATTTTGAAACAAAATTGGAGTTCTACTGTATACTGAAATAGTTCTACTAACCCCTTTTTCTAGTACAAGTACTTCACAATGCCCTGTGCCTCATGTTATACATAGCTGTTTTACGACTTAAAAAGGTGCAAAAGGTCATTGTGAGAGGTGTGGAAGTTCACAAATGTGTGTTGTAGCTATTTGTCTACATGAACCACACTCCTTAACACTGCAGTTGAATTGTGATAAAATCTAGTTCTGGTGAGGCAAAGAGTCATTCTAATTAACAGTAAAAATAATAATAATAACCTCAAAGGCATTTCTCATAAATCTGATAAATTGCAGCCCAGGTGCGGTAACAATTTGTCAAGATTGTAAATAGGAATACTTTAAGCGACCTGTCACAAGAAGAAAGTAAGAGTCTATCCGTTCTGACTGCAAATCACACCTGGGGTATATTGCCTTTTGCAAGCATGGGCTGGATTTACAATCCTTTAAAAGAAGTTACAAGTGATTATGATTGTGTAACTACTCTGGTTATTTGCAAGTCTACACAAGTGATCTCTTTTTCCTAGCAACATAAATTTAGTTTTTCAGCTTTCATTTGAAAATTAATTATTTGGAATGTCACATCTAAAGCAACATAAATTATTGGTTAGAGTTTTATGCAGTAGAAAAAAAAACGACCTTGGTATTCTGAACTGGAGCAGAAGCATGCATTCAAAGCAGTAATACCAAAATTCAGCAATTCAGCGTTTACAATAAACTCTTAAAGGCTTCACAGGAAATGTAAAATTGAATGTTGTATATTTGTAAGCAATTTAGCCTAAGAGGAAACAGTCAGCCAAGTTGCCAGATGTGGCTCTCTTTTGATGCTTCTTGCTCTGGTGCAGAGCTAGCTACATTTCTTCAGCATTCCAACAGCTCAGCTTGTGAAGGGGTGGGTCATAAGGCTATCTATGCTGAAACTAATCACAAATGAGTATATGTGCAGCCATCACTCAGCCATTCTCCAATTCTGGACTATAGCTGTCATCATTGCAGATAGGGAAGTGATATTTTGCAGCATAAAAAGGGATTTTTGTTTTACTTCTTGTTTATATTATGGAAAAGTGTTAAAAAGATACTGACACCAGAAATTAAACCTTTTTACATCTAATGTAACATTATATTTGCTTGTGCTTTATAAATGTGTCTTAAAAGTTTTACTTGATGATTTTACATAACCCACCTGATTTTCCAAGTCCCTGTATGAGAAGGGCTGACATATTTGCATTGCAGTAGTCTGTTAATGTTTGTGTCTGTTAGTGTTAGGAATTCTGACAGTCAGGTTTGAAACAGATTTAGGAACTTCAAGTAACAATTATTTACAAAAGGCTACCTGGCAGAGAAAAACAGTAAACTTGACTCATAGGTAACTTTCTACATGAATATTTAAAAATTTTGTTTTTTTGTGTCATTATCACTTAAAGAAGATAAAACGGAACCAGTGTATCTTATTTAGACTGATAATTCACACATTTCTTTAATTGATAGGGACTTGCTAGTAAAGGTGGCCATACACAGTAAGATCCACTCCAGTGGACCTTCTCCCTGGGGCCAAATGGATCGCATTAGAACGATGGGTATAGGCGCCGTTGGTTTGGACACTGCATCACTGAGCCAATGTGGTCCAAGATCCAACGCAAAAATCAAATCTGCCTGATCGAGATCTTGGTGATTTCAGGCCAAATGTCAGTCAGGCAGGTCCATCATTCATGCCCATACTTGGGAAGATAAGCTGCCGAATTGACCAATGTATGGCCACCTTAATACTAGTAATATCAGACAATAGAATTCTAATTCTCCAGCCTCTTCAATCTATCTTAGAGGGGGGAAACTTCCAAAAGGACAATTTGACCAATCCCTAGATCAACTTTGTGCCAACAGCAATGCTGTGGTTTTTTACCTTCTAAAAATTGCATCCAACCCTTTCTTGAAAATATCTGTTGTATTCTCTATTTAATAAATCAAAAACATAACCAATATCTGGTGCGGCAGACGCATGCACACATCTGGTGCAGCAGACATATGCACACAATAAGGTAAGAACTTAATTATACATAGTGAGACCCAAATAACATATACCCACTGATTTAAAGTGAGGTGCTTATAGTCACCAGTATAGGTTCACCACAAATAGTTTTTTCACATGTGTGTTCATAATAGATGATTCATATAATCGCATATAACTAAGCAAATGTTTCCCAATATTAAGCAATCCAGTGTTCCATGTGGTTCCCATAAAAGAAAATAAAACATTTTCCCACATATGTCATAAAAGGCACTACATTTGCCCAGGTGCAATAACCCATAGCAACAAATAAAATGTTTGCTTTTAAATTGGTGAGTAGTAAATGCTGCCTGCTGATTGGTTGTTATGGGTTAATGCACCTGGGCAAATTTTGTGTCTTTTATTATATAACCCCAAAATAATAGTACTATTTCAGTAAACTGTAATTAACTTTTAAAGTAGCATATCATTTATCCAAGTTAAGCCATTCAGACAGGCAGTGCCATTTTTATTTATATCATTTATTAATATCTCGAAATTTATCCCAGTTAAGCCATTGAGACAGACAGTGCCATTTTTATGAGTATTCAGAATAGGTACATGTAATTACTAAGACCTTAGTATAACAACTACAGGTATTGGACCCATTATTCAAAATTCTAACAGGCACATTCCATAATTTGGATCTCCATACCTTAAATCTACTAAAATTCATTTTACCATTAAATAAACCCAATTGTATTTTTTTCCTCCAATAAGGATTAATTACATGTTATTTGGGATCAGGTACAGGGTACTGTTTTATTAATACAGAGAAAAAGGAAATAATTTTTAAAAATTAAAATTATTTGATTAAAATGGAGTCTATGGGAGATGGCCTTTCCATAATTTGGAGCTTTCTGGAGAACAGGTTTCTAGATAACGGATCCCATAACTATACTTTATTGATCAATTTTATGAATTAATTTAGAACTTTGAGTGAGCCTCTGCATCTTCACAGCATTATACACAACATTAATAAATTATGAATATTGCATACATGGCTGCTATGGCTGTGGGTTGCTGTATCTAAGCAAACTTAGGGCCAGATTTCTTAAAATTTGAAATTTAGTTTTAACAAACAAAGTTTCTTCTGAAAGTCAAATTTTTGAGATTTTTTTAAGTGCAAACAAAAAACTTGAATTAAACAAAACTGCCATTTATAAGCTGGCAAGTCCATGTAGAAGTAACAGAAATTGCATTTTTAAATTTTGCGTTTTTGGAATTAATTTAAAATTTTCATGTTTTGATTTTTTTCTTAAAAAAGTACACATTAAAGATTTTGATTTGAAATTCAAATTCTTGATGATTCCTAATATGTTTTATTACATAACCTCAATACAGTGTGGAAACTTTATTAACTGGTTAAAAAATGCCATTTAGATGCTATAGAGAGATTTTTCCCCAATGGAAATGCCATTTAAAAGCACTATGTGAGACATTACAATTTAGATTATTTTGAAGGGAAATCATTAGTTTTCCTAGTGAGAAGGCCCTCTTTAAACCTCTCCTTTACATATTAGAATGTAGTTACAATGATCTTCTAGTCCACCGGGGGGGCAAGTTGCAAAGTGCTAAACATGGTTGCAAGCTGGAAATTTTTTTTTTTATTTGCAATTTTTGCAAAATTTGTACCTTGCCCTGCTGTCAGTGTCTTTAGCTGCATGTGCTTGTACTCCAAAATGGATCAGATTTTCGCCTTCTGCATTTTACAATGCTGTATTCTTGTTGGATTACCAAGGTAAAGTGTGTAGGCAACTTTATGTGCCTTCATTTTCTTGCACATGCATCAAAGGCATCTGTAAATAAGAACCCTAATCTTACATGACAAATAAAACAAAATGTCATGTTGTACATTAATAATGTGTGATTCAAATAATAACCAGTCATGTTTAATTTTTTTTTTAATCAAATATGTTCTGTTATGCAACTAGAAATAGAGGTAAACTGTTATGTAAATCTTTAGTATATCAAGATCAATTAAAACATTACAGGTAATTTGCCTTTTACAAATCCTACATGCACCAGTGAATGTAGGAAGGACAAGAGCCTTAAGGGGCACACAATTACTCCCCTTAGGACCCATCCATTGAGCATTTTGCAATGCTCTGAACCTTGCATTGGATATTAATGTAATGTTGCAAGGTGCAGAACACAATGCTGCAAGGCAGAACACAGTCGTCTTTGTTGGAAAGGCTCACTAGCATCTTCCACCTGCTGGTGTTTCCCAGTTTGCACATCTCATTAGCATGCAAGCTAGGGGCCATCCAAGGACCCCTTTATAATTATAGTGCTGCCAAATGCAGGTTCAAAGACCAGAAGGCATGATGCAAATAGTTAAAAACAGTATCACTGGCACTCATTCTCTGCACTCAGCACTGCTATTAGTAAATGAGCCCTTGTGAGAAGTTGATATACATACCTGTTACATTCTGAATAGTAAATGAAAAAAATGTGTTACATTATAAATGTTTGATATCACCATATAGGAATTTTGTTCAAGGGCCAATTAGCTGAGGCTTCAGAACTGACATAATAACAGGGTACAAACACAAGCATCTTAAGTTATTAGTGGGGTGGAGTGAATCTTGACAAGCTATAAATTACCACTGAGAAAAAAAAGCACTGTAAGTACATGCTGAAGTCTGCAAGTGAGGGGAATAATTGGAAAGCCTTCAGGTATAAGCGGATGTTTTACTTCAGTTTTATTCAGTTGCCATACTAGATATATCCACTGAGAACACACTACAACTTATTATGGTTTAAAGGAATTTCAGTACAATCACAATGTACAGTCTACAACAAATATGTGCAAAAAGGGAACCACTCCCCCCCCCACAGAATTTTTCCATTGTATGTTCATAATATCTAAACATAAGTGGTCATTTATTAACCCATGGGCACAAGAGCATGGCCCATAATGGTCACTTAAGAAGCACATCCACCCCGGGGAAAGCTGCCCCTGACTGAGGCCTTTTTTTGCACTTTTCATACTGTGTTCTGCTCCATAGGTGACCCCTATAAACTCCTGAAGCTAATAATATAAACACCTTAATTTTAATAAGAACTCTTTTCCAAAACCATAGCTTTTAACAGGTTCTTTTATATACTCTCTATAGAGTAGCGAAACCTCAATCAATCCCATGAAGAGGTCCAGTATTCCATGTATACCCAAATTAGGTGTTATCACAAAATAACTTTCATTCTGGTAATATTTGTCACCAGATTTGTATCAGATTGATATACAGTATGCCTTTTTATTGCCTCACCTACCAGTAGTACAGGTGAGCAAGATTCCTCTTCAGCACTTGACATCCAGTATGTGTCAAACATATTTACAATACTTGACTTAAATAGCCAGTTTCTTAACATGTTTTACACCTCAAATACACTTAACACCTAGGGCAATTTTATAGAGTTGCAGCTATAAATCTGACAAGTCTAAATACAGTTTGGCCAGTATGGCAATTTGTCCTACAATAAATCACCTACTGGGGTAAAAGTTTTCAAACTACAAGGAAGAATGCTAGATAACATCTTTTTTTCTTCCTTTAAATACTCTCACAATAAATATCTTTACTATCTTCCACTACTGAGCATGTTTTTGTCAAAGATATACACTGTGTTGGCAACAAAAGAGAGCCTTTTCTAAGCTTTGCTTAAAGTAAAAATATTGTGATAACACAATATTTAAATTAAGAGATTTAGGGATAAGTAAGATCAATCACTGCTCCTGCTAGTAGCAACAGAGTGTTTATACAATACAGGTATGGGATCTCTTATCCGGAAACCCATTATCCAAAAAGCTCGAAATTATGGGAAGGCCTTTTCTCATTGACTCCATTTTAATTCATAATTCACAAATAATTCTCTGTAATAATAAAACAGTACCTTGTACTTTATTCCAAGATATCATTAAGATCTAAAGATCTGAAGATACAAATTACAGAAAGATCCCTTATTACATTACATTGCATTAACATTTATTTATAAAGCGCCAACATATTCCGCAGCGCTGTACAATAAGTGGGTTACATACATTGGACATACAGAGTAACATATAAAGCAATCAATAACCGATACAAGAGGTGAATCCAAAAGACCCCGGTTTCCGAGCATTTTGGATAATAGGTACCATAGCTGTATACCATAATTTTATTGTAAATGCCTGCAATAAAGGTGCCAGATATCATGTACACATGTTCTAAAATGGGCCATTCAACGTGGTCAGTACTTATAAACCAGATACATACATATAAACAAATACTGCATGGCATGTGTATTACAGATAACAGTATAAATGCAGCCACACTGATTCAGGCATTGCATATTGCTTAATAGACATTCAGCATGTAGAATGCATAAGTATTCTAAAAGGTTACCAAATTAGGTGAAATATCAGAACACTTCAAATCAGAGCTGGACCTAGGTTATTTGACACTCTAGGCACAGGGGTCCCTTATATCTAGCCTTACCTTCACCATGTGACTTGTGCTATCCTCCCTTCCCAGCCAGAACAACATTTTTCCTTCTACTAGAATTAACTAAGCCATGACCTAAGAGAGGTGGGGGGGGGAATGTAATAGAAGTCGGTAGCGGAAAAAACAGCACTAGCTGTGACCTGTCAGTAGATGCATAATTATGACAAAGAAAAAAAGCAGCAACAGCAGTACCCCTCTAAATTTGCTCAGGCTTCTTTATGGAGAGATAGGGCGAAGACACAAAGAGTTTCTTAGTAGCAGCTACTTGTCATGGCTACTAAATGCCAAAAAATACTCTGCCTTAAGGCCCCCATACACGGGCCGATAGAAGCTGCCGATATCGGTCCCTTGGACCGACTCGGCAGCTTATCTGCCCGTGTAGGGCCAGAAACGAGCGGGCTGGCCGACCGATATCTGGCCTGAAATTGGCCAGATATCGATCGGCCAGGTTAAAAGATTCAGTCGGATCGGCTCGTTGATGCGGTCCCCGAACCGACTGCCCCATTGCCGCCTACATAATCCGGTCGTTTGGCCCCAGGGCCAAACGATCGGATTATTTTTTTTTTAAACTTCAAGCTCCCCGATATTGCCCACCCGTAGGTGGGGATATCGGGGGAAGATCCTCTCGCTTGGCGATCTCGCCAAGCGAGCGGATCTTACCCTGTATGGGGACCTTTAGACAATACTAAGAATTACCTCTGCTAAAACACATGCAGAGACAATTATCAGTAAATGATCAGAATTGTCTATTTTTGTATCTGTGACACAGTAGCTGCTACTAGTAGCTCTGTGTGTCTTCACCCATACCATGAAATAATGTGCAACATAAGTAACCCCCTAAACAAAGTGCAAGTACAAAAAAGATAAATATGTCCCTATTTTCAAAGGGGCCAGTGTAAAATACAGCCACATTTCAAAGCCTGGTGGGGCTAATTAAGAAAACTACAAGGTACAACTGTTTGTTTCATTCATTGCCCCTTTGGAGCTTAATTTTTATTGTTATTAAAGGTCTAACTCCAGCCTTTTTTCTGCCAGGCCTCTCCACTCAATACAACTGAAGCTGTCAATGCATGGTGACTTTGATGATGTAGGAATGTTCCTATCCCAGTAACTATCAGATAGACATTCAGGAATGGAAGGTGTCAGCATGCAAGAAAGGTATAATCACTGTTATTGCTTTATCCCCATATGCTATAAGTCCCAGTCCAAATACAACTGATCCTAATTTAGCACCATCTTTTCCAAAGAATTATATAAAAGTGGCCATACATGGGCCGATTGTAGCAGCCGATATCGGTCCCTTAGACCGATTCGGCAGCTTATCGCCCATGTAGGGGCAGCAACGATGGGCATGCCTGACCGATATCTGGCCTAAAAATTGCCCAGATATCGATTGGGCAGGTTAAAAGGTTTAGTCGGATCAGGGACTGCATCAGCTCGTTTGATGCGGTCCCCGAACCAACTGCGCCCATTGCCGTCGTTATAATTTGATCGTTTGGCCCTGAATTTAGCCTGAATTTGCACGCTATCGCCCACCCGTAGGTCTTCAAGATACTGAAGACCAGTCATTAAACATAAAATTAAATGTTTTATTTTAACATCAGTAGAAAATGTTACATTAGGTAAAAACTGTCTAAATGTTGTGAATGAAATCATATCCTATATCTATCCCTTAGAGATTATGTATTTTTTTATTCTCTTGATCCCACATTGATCCTCCATTATATTAATACTTATACTATAGTAAGTGTGACTTGAGCTAGTGTTCTAATCCCTTTCACCTCTTTTTTCTAAGATTAGTGTTAAGTGATTAATATCACCCTTATACTTAACCTGTTTTCAAAGGCATTTTACAGTGTAAACACAGAAATACTTTTATCTTCATAAGAGGATTATGTTTAAAGGCCCAAGAGAAAGGGTTATTTAAAAAGTTCAGACAGGTATGTCCTCAAAGAAACGAAATGGGAATTATACAAGGAAAAAAAACTGCTTGTTTCTGATTAGTTATTTTTATTACCAACACTATGTCTCATTCAAACACGGATTTGATAAACATCTCTCTATTGATTGCAATCTTCTTTGCGATAGTCTGTTTTTTATTCAGTAATGCCTGGGATGAAAACAAAGGAAATGGTATTAACTATAGGCTGATGACATGCTCTCTTGTTCCCACTCTTTATCCTTCTCCGTTTATCTCACATTAAGAAGCACTGCTGAGAAGTGCTGATTGAGTGAATAATCTGCAGGGACAGAAAAGCTGAACATTTAGGTGCTGGGGACTTTAGTGTTGCCTCTAATGCGGTACAATTCATTTTTCATTTTCTTCTTCTGAAGATTTTTTTTTTAAGTTCCTGGAATATTATGTTGACACTAAGACTTCTTCAAAGAAAGCTTAACTGTAAATTATTTGACAAGTGAATTTCCTTACATATTGTACAGATATTTTAGCTTGCTGTAACTGTCATTGGGTTAACTTAATTTGCTTTAATACAAAGACAAAAAAATCCAAAGTTGTGTCATTAAAGCTCAACCACACTAAAATCCCATGTGCCTATTTGCACTCATGTGTACTAGTGGATTGAGTCAGTTTGCCCTACCTACTTTTGGGACAAGATGCAGTTATGTTTAATGTCTCTATATGTTGCACCAGTTGATCACAGGTAACCAAAGGACATGCAAGTTTATGTGCACTGTCTTGCTGTCCTTTACCTAGAAGGCCCTAGTTATGCCCATTTGCACACAATGTGGTGCAATTTGTTGTGCCTACCATATCTGGCAAACAATTTTGCCACAGAATGCTGAAATTCTTAGAAAGAAGACTGCATTTTGGATAAAAAAAACACAAAAAGAAATTTCAGTAGTGGTGTAGTACTTTGATTAATGTTTTGTGTTTAACCAATCACCATTGTTTTTGATGCAATGAGCTTAACAAAAAAAATATTGGTATGGCCCCCTACAGCCTCACTATCACCAGCACCTTTTATTAGTACAAAAGTACAGCTCAGTGGTGCAAAAAAACAGTCTACATGCATCTTTTCATCACAATTACATAATTATTGTAAAGGAAGAAGTTAATAACTTTTGTATTGAATTATTAGTGATTAACAAGCTTGTAGAATTTTGCAGAAACTTGTAGAAGATTGGCAAACTGCATAAAATATAATAAAACCACAAAACTTCCCTGAAATGCATTAGAGTCAGTGGGGAAGGAAAAGTTGCATTGCAATCGATGTGTTTTTAGCTTGGCAATAGCATATACATTGCATACTTTGTTAGAGAAGAAATAATAACTCCAGGCACAACCTACTCTGTCGCTGTGAATAATAGCAAATGTATCTAATTTGTATTTTTTTACAGTTTTTAAATCTTATTGTAAACCTATTTTGAACCTTTGAAACTTTGTTTTATAGGAATTTACATTGTTGAAATTGTTTCACTCAACTCATTACAAGCACCTGTAATTATTCCTAAAAACAAGTTTATGATTTTCTCTTTGATTGTGACAAATATGTAAAAATAACTATTTGTTCTTTTGTGTTTGACAAGATGCTTTAACTCCTACATAAGTGAGGTGCTGGGCAGTACTTCCTGCATATCTACCTAAAGTTCCTCATCTGATGCGTTTATGGCTTTCAAAGAATGCTAAAAATGGTATAAGAGTTAATAAAACATCAAAATGACACAAGAAATGTAGTCCAGACATTCAAAATATGTTAACAGCAAGTACATAAAATGCAAATATTCTAAAAACTCCAGCATGGAGGTAAACAAAGATGCATGTTGGAGTACTGTATTAAGAATACAATAAATAAGCACATTTAGTGACTAAGTGTTCTTATTGTCTGTTTATTTTCCTGCTTTTTTAATATTAAAATGATTGCTATACACTGACAGAACTAAATCATTTTCTGTAGGTTATGGAAAATGGAAGGGGCAGTTATTGACTATATTTTTAATATATTGTAAGAGCTCAAACTTACGTCTGAATGTCCATTGTAAAGGATTGCAGGTCCAAAAAGGGGTACTAAGATTTTGTAGGGATGTGTTCACATATCCATGCTTCTATGTAGTTCTCCCTCAAAGAAAGATAAGGATGGATCCTATTACCAGGATGTTGTGTTTCAATGTGGCATGAACAATGTTAGCTCATCTAAAGATACATTTTTTTGTGGTAGAGTTCAGAGAAATGGGGGATGGTGGTTAAACAAGCAGAGATTCTGACAGTCCCTAGTGTAGGAATTTAAAAAGTTTGAGGGTAACTTCTAAGGTAGAGTTTAGAGTAACATGCAACTTGGCCTCTAGCAGTAGGTTGTAGTAGGGTCTAAGTTACTTTTAGATGTGACCAGCACTGAATAATTAGGCTGTCTCCTGTCTTACAGCATATCATTGTGGAAAATATGTAGTAGTGTGGGACTGTTCACATCCACCAGGTAGTTAAAAATATGAATATAAATTCTTTGGATGTAAACTAAAGTACTGATACTACCCATGTACTGACTGAAATTAAAGTAACTATTGAGTAACTGTGAATCTGGTGAATTGGTTACAGGTGCCACAGTGTTACACAGTGTTACACAGTGTTAAAACACAATTTATTTTGTTATTTGTTAAATAATTAGTTACAAACTTTAAATTTATGTAGTAAATATAGTTTTTGCCTCTGGCAATGCCATACATTGCAGGTTACTACATCTAGCCATTCATTTGATTCAATATATAGTTTCATCCCCTAAATTTAGCTAGTGGTTCTATAACTTATAGAATTACTGTGGGCATCCTCTAGCTAGATATGTCAATTTATACAGAGGAGGAGCATTGTTAATACATTTTGTACAATATCAGGTTTTGTGTTGCAGTGGGCTTCCATTTGATTAGTATGGTTTTACAAACAAGGCATACAGTAGTAACATTGTAACTTAGGTTGAAAAATGGCACATGCTAATTGAGTTTAGGGAGAAAATCCCACAACTTCACAACTCACACTGTAAAAAAAACCTTTTAAGACGGAATCCTCTTTTGTCCTTATTAGAATGGATGCCCTCAGGTCTGCTGGAAAGACCTATTGGTCAATAAATCATTTATTTTATGAGCCCCTGCCCCCTTTATACATAGTTATCATATCCCCCATTAGTGCCTCTTATCCACTGTAAAAAAAAAACAACTTGGCTAGTTTTTCTTTACCCTTCTCTACTTCAATAATTTCCATTTTGAGCACTGAAGACCAAAACTGCATGGCATACTCTATATGGACTTTATCAGCACGCTTCAGTCATGAAAAGACTTAGCACACCATAATAAATGGGTACCAGAATGTATGATAAGGATGGGCCTAATGAGCAGTCAGATTAGGTTTTAGAACTGTATAACCATGAGAGGGTAAACAGAACTATTCAGACAAAGAAAGATCGGCTAAACTATTTTACCAAAATAATTAATAGTTTTAGTATTATCAGAGAACTTATGCATCATCTGATGCATGTATCTTAGAGGAACATGCATATTTTTGTACCAAGCCATTTTTATTTGCAGGGTAATGAATTGTGTTAATATACCAGTTCTCTTTATTAAGAGAAGTTGGTAAGAAGACGGTGGTTTAAAAATGTTTCTCGTGATCATTATATTAACTTCTCAAAAGTCATGGCCAGTGTTAACAGGCACAATTATTGTTTAACAGGCTGTCTGGGAATCATAAACACTCTTAACACCTGCTCTGCACTAGTAAAAAGTGAATTAATGCATAATTCTTTGTTTATCCAAAAGGGTATATGCAAAAATGCATAAATGGTAAAGTGTTATGTACAGATACCCTAGTTCCACTCCAGATGAGTACATCAAAACATTTATAAGACTAAAAAAAATGCAAGCTGTTATTCTGTGTGAAGCAAACAGATCCCTTTTTGTATACAACATCCTATTCCACCAGTAACTGGGTTTCATTGTCTGTAATGGCTCACAAAGGTCTGAAACCAGGAATATTACTTTAATGTTTAAGTATAGACTGCAACTACCATGCTAAAAAAAGGCTAAATTACAGGATCCTTTAAATGTCACATGGTCATTAGCCTTCTGTTGCCAGGTCCAGCTTATTACTAATGTTTCTTTAGGGATTTGACTCGCTTTAATTCTGTGACTAATTTAAGCTTGTAGTATTTGAGAGTACCTGCTGTATCTTCTGGTATGCACTACCTCCTTAAGCTGTAGGTCTGGGGACCACATGACTAATATTACTATTATTTTGTTTTCACTTTCAGTTAAACCTACAACAATTATTTGCAAACCTAACCCCAACTAAAATCTAAGAGCCTTTATAGATCAACTGCATATGTACCTATCAGCATTCAGTTATTGGAAGATGCAGATCGTATAATAACCTATAGCAACCAATCAGCTAGCAGCATTTACTAGTGTCCTGTTTAACATATTTTGGTTAATATGGGTTACTGCACCTGGACAAACTAAATGCCATTTATTACATCTGGGGGTTAGTGTGCTATTGACTGGTGAATGGCAATTCACTAACATTTTGCACACTGACGAAGACAGACATTTTTCCATAGTGATTCTCCACCATTTTTGGCTTTGCTTTTATTTAGAAAAGTTGCTGTAAGTAGAGAAACCTATTGTGTAACTACCATTCTAGTAAATCAATTTTTATATTTTTTATAGTGACATATTTCACACTACTAATTGGCTTTAAAATAAGTTGTGTCTGATTACTGGCAGATTATTTCATAAAATGGCCAAAAAAAAGAAATGTGAAAAAAAAAACTGTCAACATGTTTAGTGAAACTAAAAAAGCCTAAAAATACCGGGAAAAAAAATATGCATGCAAAATTTTTTTTATGCCTGTGGGAAACGAGAAAAATGACACACGCATCAAAATGTTGCGCGTGATGAAAAATGTCAGAAAAGGACAGATTCGCTTATCACTAATTACAGCTTTTGAACATTGTTTAATCCATTGGCCACTACAGTGTTGTTTTCGACCAGTATTATTTTGATTTTTTCTAAAGGCATCACACCATCAAAAGGCTGAAGTCATTATAGTTAGGAGATTCTGAGCACCAGTAGTGTTAGCTTTAGACTCCATTTATGCTTTCAATTTTGGGTAAAACAGCTTTTTTCATATTTTGTCTAAACCCCTCCTTTGCTTACTGGAAATCATCAGACTGATTTACCTGATTGACCAAATTATTCAGCTATTGAATTCTATAGGCCTCATCAAAGGAATAGAGATGTAGCGAACTGTTCGCCGGCGAACGAATTCTTTGGGTTCGCCGCGTTTTTTTTTTGGCGCCGCGTTTTTTCGCCTTGGTTTTTCCGCCGCGTTTTATCGCCTATGCATATACATAGGAATAGCTTGCGGTTTTTTTTTGGCGGTTTTTTTTGGCGTTTTTTTTTTGGCGTTATTTTTTGGCGGTTTTTTTTTTGCGTTTTTTTTTACGTTTTTTTTACAAAGTATTTTTCAGAGACATTTTTGCTTGATCCCCCTCCTGCATGCCACTGTCCAGGTCGTGGCACCCTTTAAACAACTTTAAAATCAGTTTTCTGGCCAGAAATGGCTTTTCTAGGTTTTAAAGTTCGCCTTCCCATTGAAGTCTATGGGGTTCGCAAAGTTCGCGAATATTTGCGAGTTTTGGCGAAAGTCCGCGAACGGGTTCGCGAACATTTTCGGCGATGTTCACTACATCACTACAAAGGAACTATAGCATTTTAAGTTAGGAAGGTGGTTTAATGCAGCTTCACTGCTGACTAATTAGTTAATGGTGCTCATTGGGATACCCAAACAATAATAACCTGTGTCCTTTTTTAATACCTGTAATTTTATCTCTAACGTGTTTGCACTTCAGTGTGTTATATGAATTAAAATATTAAATAATATAAAATGGCTCATTTTACATACAACACAATCAAGAACTGGTCTTAGATTAATTTAGGACTAGTGGAAGGAAAAAATGGCTTAGACTCCCTCCCCTTTTTTGTATCTTCATATCACCATTCTTTTATGGTTATTTATATTCTGGCAAGCATGTGATTCTCATTTATTTATAAAGTACCTACATACCTCACCGTGCTGTACAATAAATAAAAGGATATATACGTCAAACATATAGCTTGCATACATATAACAGTTAATACAGGTGGTGAAAAAGAACTTGCTCATCAGCACTTACAACTTACTATCTGAAAAAAAGTAAACATTTGATGAGAAACATGCTAACTAGCAAAAAGATATCTCAAAAAGAGAATGATGAAATTAATATGAGTCCCAATTTAGACATTCAGGCATATAAAATCTGGTAGTGATAAGCTTGTCACACTGTGTGTAGTAAGCTTCCATTTAATTTATAGAGAACATATTACTGCCCACTTTAGCCTTCAGTTCTAGCATCTTGATAATCTGCTGAATGTAAATTCTGCTCCTGCATCAAAGCCAAGCATTTACAGTGGAAATAAATATGCAGAGTATATTAAAAAAGCAAGACATTTAACTTTTTTAATTATGTACAAAATAAAATCTTGTAACTATGATTAAAACCCTGGAGCTATGGCTGACGGTATAGATGGAAGTCATTTATAACTTACAAATTATGTTGAGCAAAATAGCAGATTGTGTTATTTATCAACTTAACAAGCAAAGTTTAAATTGACTGCATTTTAATATGAACATATTAACACCTCTAATTGCATAACATTAATATTTTCATCTCTTGTAAAAAAAATAAGCAGTCAATTCTTTTAGTAGACATTATTATGACTAATAAAGACACAAACCACATGGTAGTTGTAGCAAAAGATATGATGCTAATTTTAATACTGTTGGTTCAATGTCAAATTATGTAAACTATGTTCATAATATTTTATAGATATTTACACACAAAGTCCAATATTTTGTTGTTATTTAACAAAAATGCATACAAATCAAACTAAAGTGTCATGACTTCTTTTATATCTATTAAATAACATTTTAGAACTAAATATGAGTAAAACGATTCAGCAAATTCAAATACTTTATAGGGTTCATTTACTAGGGACAGGGGCACAAGTCCTAGGTGCAAATGAAGTACAAATGAACAATGAGCACCATGCTGACATAGCAAGCAAGTCCTATAATTAATCCCCAACTTTTTTGTACCATGGGGTTCATCGGTTTTGTTTCTTGACTTGGATCTGTAATAACATATTGATATGAGGGCTCATTTAGGACCATTATGGCAGTTTCCCTTGTACAAAAACATGCTCAGTCCCTGGATGCATTGAAAGCATTCATCAGATATCAGCATTCAAAGACACTCACTTCCCTGTAGTTGCACTTGGTGCCACTGCATTGTCCTGCCTCCTGTACTAAATCATGCACAAGTGTGTCTTTTGACGTAGGGAGCACTGGAGCTACCATCACCTTTAAAGGACACATTAAGCCTACATTTGCCTACAATGTATATCAGTTGGGCACATCTCCCCAACCCAAATTGCATCATGTGTACTGTATATATCCCCTCCGTTTGCCAGCACCATTGCATTTTCCTAAAGCAAATAGCAGCTTTCACTCGGTGGCCATTTTCCCTCTGATACATAATCAGTTACATTTAAATCTGCAAACAGCATACACACACACAGACCCTTATTCAGCACAACTGTCTCTGATAAAAGTTCTGCTTTGTTTGAGCTGAGCTTGTTTAGTAATCTAAGCTTAGAACAACTGAGCATGCCCACAAGCCAACAGCCAAAGCAAATTCCTGAGGGAGGGGGGCGAGTGGGTTACAGGAGAAGAAGCAAATCTAAGTGATTAAGGGGATGCTGTAGCCTTACTATTAACCTCTGGGCAACCAGTGTGGTAGGTATTGAAAGATTTCAAAGAGGCTGTTCGCTGATTAAATTTTTGTGTGTGGGGTTTACATGTTCTTTAAAGAGGACCTGTGTCACCCAGACATAAAAAGCTGTATAATAAAAGTCCTTTTCAAATTAAACATAAAACCCAAATTCATTTTTATTTTAACACATCCAAACCCATTATAAAGGCATTTAAAAATCACAGCTGTCAATCATATATTGCTTGCCCCGCCTCTATGCCTTAGGCATAGGGGCGGGGCAGACAATAACTTTAGCTTTCCATTCAGCACTACCTAGATGTCACTGCATATCTCACTTTTCCCCTCCCTCCTCCTCATCTAACTGTGTAGCCAGTGCATAGGCCTGGGCATCAGGTCCCCATTCTGGCACAGAAACAAGATTTTGGCATGATACAAAGCTTGCCTTCATAACAGTGTCCACAAAATGGTGCCTGCCTGCTTGCTTTGATTGAGTAATTCCAAGACGTAAGAAAACAAGATTTATATTATTTATATAGAGTAAGTAAAGTTTATTTTGCTCAACTAAAATAGAAAATAATTTGGAGTTATTTCTTAGGGTGACAGGTCCCCTTTAAGCTGGAAGAAACTTTAGGGTTCCAACTGCAGGCTGCATCAACAGATGCAGAAGCCTTGTGCCCCAAAGAGTTACTTGCAGGCATCGTTTTGAAGGTAAGCGCTGAACATGAAGCAATCCTGCCTTCTAAAATGTTCAATTTAATTGTGCATGTTTTGATGCATCACCCGCAATTGTATCAGTCATAACTCCCCCTCCTCCAAATGATGCTGAAACAATGAACATTTCACAATGTAATATTCTTCATTAGACTGCTACATTAGATCTTTTTTTTGTTACCAACTTCCATTACATTCCCCCATTAGTGTTATTCAGTTCTACATCTCTATGTTGTGTTTTGAGCATAGGGGGAAACTAACTAGAAACTGATATTTAGGTGCCCTAGTTAGTTTCATACCTTTAAAAAATGCGTAAGAAGGTTTCCATTCAATTGTCACTGTGTTTTTCAAGGCTTTGTTTTTCAAGAGTTTAATAAGCATTTTTGTGTTTTATTTTCAATTACTTTACAGTAGGCGATATCTCTGAATAAAGTTAATATTGCTATGAACACTAATTGGGAGTGGGAGTGACTGCTCATAGTGATCATGAAGTCATTGGTGAATAAATAAATGCAATGTTCATAGTGTACTACTTTATCCTTGTTATATTGATGACTTACCAGAATTATTAGATACAATTTCTGCTAACAGATTAAAGATTAATGATGAAAGTGGGCAGCACATCGTCTTCTAATGGTGAGCTTCTTCTTATACAGTGTATAGAAGAACCTGTTATTTATGCATACTGGTAGAAGCACTATAATATAAGGTGATAATTTCATGGATGCAGTAGGGAATGCAATCATTTTTAGTGTGCTTTTTATGGACCAAACTCTGATGCACCTTGTAAAAAGCTTTTCCCACATCCAAGTACAGCTGGGGTTTCTTTGTGATATGAATATTCAGGCCTGGATTTACATAGGGATATCCCCAGGCCCCTGCCCCCTCCCGTTCATCCATGCAAAGTCGTGCGCATGCGCACACTTCCATTGTTGGGCCCGGAGCACTGGAAATCAGTGCATGGGGGTGTTAATAAACTATTAGGTCTCCTGCACTTCCCCAGTGCTTCAGACCCATTTAAATGCAAATGGCCGCTTCTAAAGTCTTGCTGCCCTAGAGCCCAGGTATTTGTGGCCTTGCCACAAATCTGGGCCTCTGAATATCACACATATAACAGCCTTACTACACTAGTTACCCTTTGCTCAAACATAGCCTACATATCTTCATGTCATTCATAGGTTGCTCTGATTTCTGGCCAGTCCCATAACCATTATGGCATATTATTACATAACTCTTCTGTGGTGTATTATGGAGATTATTTTTTAAACAGAAAAAAATATATAAAAGTGATGAAAAGGTTACAGCGCTACTAGATAAGATTATAACCATAGTATAGAGTCTTTAAACTACCTAAATCATGTGTTATAGGTATAGATCATTTGTGTTACAATGCTGCAGTACCTGAGAGTTTGGAAGCAGCCCTTTTCCTGTATAGAAATATAGCATAGCAAATATAAAAACTGTAGGTTTTAGCGACCCTTTAAAATTTCTTGACTTCCTTGAATACTTTGACACCTAGGGGCACATTTACTAATCCACGAACGTCCGAAAAGCGTCCAAATGCGTTTTTTTCGTAATGATCGGTATTTTGCGATTTTTTCATAAACTTTATCGTAGCCATTACGACTTGCTCGTAAATTGTCGCGACTTTTTCGTAGCCGTCGCGCCGAGTACGAAAGTTTCAGATTCATTCAAGCTTCAGTATCGTGACTTTCCTTGGGCCAGGTTGGAGCTGCAGAGTGCCATTGAGTCCTATGGGAGACTTCCAAAATCATGCAAAGTCGCAAAGGTTTGCCCGCCATTTACGAGCGCTCAATACGAAAAAGTCGCGACAATTTACGAGCAAGTCGTAATGGCTACGAAAAAGTCGCAAAATGTTCGTTTCCAATCCGATTTTTTCCCATTCGCGATTCGGATTTGTGGATTAGTAAATCAGCCCCCTAGAATATGGTTTTGTTATTTCTAGTTGTAGCTGCAAGGATTAAGGCTATATATGCTTTAGTGCAGGGGTCGGGAACCTTTTTGGCTGAGAGAGCCATAAACACCACATATTTTAAAATGTAATTCCGTGAGATGCATACAATATGTTTGGCCTCAGATACTGCAGGGCAAGGTAGGGTGGGTCCCAAGGATGCCGGATGTGGATGCGATGCAGAGGAGGACATGGCCTGTGCTCGGCAGATAGAAGACGTGTTCTAAGGCTTAGAACACGTCTTCTATCCGCCGAGCGGAGGCCACGCCCCCCCTTATTTTTTCTATTAAAGATTTGGCAGTGAGCCAGATGCAGCCATCAAAAGAGCCACATCTGGCTCCTGAGCCATAGGTTCCCTACCCCTGCGTTAGTTAGCGGTAACACATACATTTTTTCTGACCGATGTTCAGCTGTTTAAATTTATTCATTTGGTGGTACGGATTAATTCTAACCATATCTCAGAATTCCTTAGTTCCTATCTTTCCATGGTATAAATATCTGAGTGATACAAAACACACATGACATTAGACTTAGATAATTATAGTCACCGAACACTATGAACATTTTAGCTGCTGTATTCATCCCTAACAAAAATGCATAGAACCTAAAAAGTAATAGCAAAATAAAGAGAACCTGTAAAGTACAGTGAAGCAAAAAGAAATGCATACCTTTATAATGTAAGGTACAAAAAACTGCCTTTTTACATATTTGCATTAAATGTCCTACTCGGGGGGTCTGTAAGTGGCTACTATTCTTTCAACTGATCCATCTTTTCTTCTTTTTAAAGAAAGATACTGGTCTTTCTATATTTTCATATTCCTTCCATATTAATAAGATTGGCAACAAGAACCATTTTTACTGTCAGGCAAGCAAAATAAAAGCCAGGTGGCAACTGTAATTACTGAATATGTGATAATGACTAATCGATCATTTTTAATCATAAAGGTATACCACTGTTAGGGAAAACTAGAGCTCTTAATAAGCTGCTGGAGGCGGCTTGTTTTGAGTAGGATAAGATTAATTAACAGCTCATAGTTTGTATTACCAAAAAATTTGGTTCAAGAATAGAACCAATAAGTTCCACCAAAAATAATTGCACATGGAAAATATTGCACTGTTAATAATCTGTAAACCATAATGACCCAGGCATCACTTTCCTGTGTCACTGGAATTGTGTAAGGGACAACGGTACAGAAGAAAATATCTATGGAAATGAAAGGTCCTGCATTGGGCATCAAGTTTCAAATGTTGTGTGAAACATTTTATAAAATGACAAGAATTCTTTTTTTTTTTTTTGTAAATTCTTTCACAAGTAGAAAAGCACCAATGTTTACAGAGTTTGCTATCTCCAGAATAAGCAAATAACTAATGCTGTTAGCTTATCATGTGATGTGAAAGCCCATAGGCTAGAAGCCAATTTATTCTGGCTGGTTCTTAAATTTGTCATGTGAGGGCTACAGAGAAGATCCCATCAGCACTTCTCATGCACAGGCGTCTCAGCTAATAAATCCTAGTATGCCTTGCTCAACATGGGCAATTAGCCATAGACATATCCTTCAACATTGAAATGGAGCTGGGAAGTAGCCTAGTATACAGTGCATAAAGAATATAGCAGAAACAGCCAACCCAACATGTCAAGTGTGTAGATGTTTGGGATGTTCTCATTAGAAACTAAAATTTTCCTCATTTTTTAGCTTTTTTACATTTTTATTTTCAAAGTACATAAAAACAGCATGAGATGTGTTTCATAACAAAGCAATGTATCTGATGATGTTTGCCAAACAAACATATTTTGACAATCACATGTACAGATTTCTGCAGATAACATGATATGTAATTATTCTAAAAACTGCAAGTTGCTATGCTGTGCTGGAAAATGCATGTTGCCAACTATGGTCTGTACATTAGCATGTGCATGGTTTGTTTATTGTGTCAACCTACTTTACATTTCTACAGTATCTCTGCTCCTTTATCACCTTCAAATAAATGCCATATGCATCCAACAGCTGCTTATTAGAATATCTGAACAATAAAAACTGATTGCATTTCACTGGCAGCACGATTTTGTGCCCCTAATGTTTTCAAGAACTCTCTGAATTGTTAGCTGACGGCAAAACAAGTGCTCTATCTGCAAAACCATGGACAACAAAGCTAAACAGCAGGATTACAGTCAGGTGATGTCACCCAGGTAAAACTGTACTGACAAGCTTTTAATTAAAGTTTTCCCACACATCTTTCTGCTGTTCCCCAGGAGCTATTATTCATTATGTGTCGACTGTCAGCCAATTGAGAGTCAGGAGGGAAGTGTTTTATTTTGAAAGCCCTTGCTGACAGCAAGGGAACACTTTGTTATACAATCTGTTAATTTTTTTTTACACGCGTGGTTGTTCACGCACACACACACACACTGACCATATGTCTTGCTGAAGGGGTAATGACCAAAATGGCACCTTATTTAGCAAAGTTTTATTGTTACTTAAAGTTTAGAAAGAAAGCTAACAATAAAAAAAAAATCAATATGTAAAATAAAAGGGGTTGTATACCACTATGGCTGTAGTGTTCAAAGTGCAATTTTGGCCACATCCAGGTTTTTCCCCATAATTTTAGTGTTATTGCAGCCATGGGGTAATGCTGTACCCGACACAATTGGGGGT
This sequence comes from Xenopus tropicalis, assembly GCF_000004195.4. Classification (NCBI taxonomy): domain Eukaryota; kingdom Metazoa; phylum Chordata; class Amphibia; order Anura; family Pipidae; genus Xenopus; species Xenopus tropicalis. The sequence continues at coordinate 67,731,901 of NC_030682.2, forward strand.
TAAAAACACAATTGCACATATGACTCGACTCAAGTCAGATGCAGTTGGAAAAATTTCCTGTATTTGGCATTAAAAATTACATCTGATTTCTAAGGCCCAAGTGTGTTGCATGAATTTACAGTACATCTCTGTGGAAACCTTGAAACTACTGCCACTTTCAGGGGTGGCGTTAGTTCAGTCTGCCTCCTTTTGAATGATTTGCAAGAGGAGGTTGGGTGTGTTGAGCAGGTTCATGTGCAAGTATCTGTCAAAAAAACGCAGATGAAAAAATATCTGTAAAAAATGTTTAAACGTTGTTGTTTTATATTGTATTTCACAGTCTGATTTAGCTTTGAACACTGTAACAAACTTTTTGTGATGGTCTTCTCTAGGGTAGGTACAGCAATTTTAAACAAACTGCTATCTGCTATATGAGCAGTGGGCAATTTGAGTAGACAGTGGGCTAACAAAAGTCTTTTTTACATTATTGTATTATATGTTGTGACAGAGTGAGGGATTCTGTGGGCAAGAGAAGCAATATTTCTGCCAGCCCCTCTAGGGTTAATGCTGTCAGGCAAGCATGTGTATTGGTGTTCAATTAACCTAACTACTTAGTTCTACCTCTCCCTCACTAGGGGCTTGTTAGAGGAGATGGGAGCTCTCAGTAAAACTGCTCTGACCAGAAAGCCACAGTTTACCAAACAGGTGAATACTGACTTTATGTTACTGTACGCTAGGATCAGAATAGCTGAATAGTATGTTAGAGAGGGAAAACCTTGTGTTTAGTTAGCCTCCAGACAGGAGTAGGATTTTATTTTGTTGTTTATTTTATTTTGTGTGAGCCTTAAAGAGGGAGCCTGTTGTTTGATGTACAAAACCTCCAATTAAAGCAAAGCTGAACATTCTGCTACAAGACCTGCTGTCTGGTTCCTTCACCGCCAATCAGCCACAATGTGTACATGTGGATTTTTAATATATACACTATAAAATATTAACCTGACTTTTCACTATACCACATTCAGAGAAGTTTTATGGTTTGCAAACGTGTGAATTTGCTGAATTGTTCAGTATATTGATTAACTACAATAAGTTAAGAAAATAATAATCAAAAACTGACAATGTTGAGAAATGCCTATTGGTGTATCGAATGTATAGCTAAATAACATAAGCTCTCTAGACAATAATTAGTTGTAAGCATTAACTTTATTTTGCAAAATCAGTACCAATCTCTAAAAAGTATCATAGTGTATTTCTAACCTGTTGCCAGAGGCAGATGTTAAAGTAACCAAAATATGAAATCCATTAGATATGAGTGGGCTGGTCCAATACCCATGGGAAAAGAAGGTTTACCCATGGATCCCATGGGTTTGGGCCAGCTTGATACATCTTTAGTAGGCACCATCTTTTGGGGCCAGTGACTTTTCCATGCCACAAACTGATCTGGTGGCCTCCACTCTATATATGAGTGCCTGCCTTGCTTGGCCCCTCTGGTGACATCACAGATAAGTGGATCAAGTACATACTCAATGGCGGTACCCTGGGCCAGGTAGGGTTCAAACTGGCAGTGGGCAGATTCGGGTTGGGTGCAGGTTGGCCTTTTGAAGACCCATATATTAATAATAGGGGTTTCCCTGGAAATTTTAGTTATTTCTGTGAAAAAGTTCAGCTGGTTTGTTAAATATATTTTTCCTCAAACACTGTGAAGCTGATTTATTAAAATTGGAGATGGCAATATTTTCCTGCTAAAAAAATGTGAACTCAGATTTTTTAGAATTTTTTAACTTCAGTTAAGATTTATTAATCAAATAATGTGCAGAGTTCTTTCAATTCATTGGCTAATGTAAACAGCAAGTATGAGTGTCCTTGGTTTGTTTGCATGCCCTGTGAATCCTATGAGCCAGGGGGAAGCCCGTAGCACTTAAAATTGCAATTTTTTTTTTAATATTACCCAATGGCACATACTGCTAGACAAGTATGTTTTCATGAAAATTATTTATTTAGATGAAGCAGTGTTTTACACATGGGCTGTTTTATGCAATATATTTTTATAGAGGCCTACATTGTTCAACGTTACAGTATAGTTTACCTTTAAGAAGAATTTGTTTTGCAAATGTTAAGGTTTTGGACAGTCCAGTTTTTGAAAGGGAAAAGGTGGCAACCCTTGCAAATGAATTGATTGCTGTCCAATGGAGAATGTGGCCTCTTTTCAGAATAAAATCTATTATCTATGTTTTTAACACTATGATGAATGCTGCATAAAATGTAATACAAATAATACAATTTTAATATAACCACATTTTTTTTTAACTTTGTTTTTGTTAACTAGAGGAAATGCATAATATTATATTCATATATTGACTCTGAGGCCAAAAGACACATCAGCTATAGTAACCAAGATGTGATTCAGCCTACAGTTTTGATACTGCAAAGGGGGTTGTAGAAACAAGGCCAATTATAGTAAAAGTAAGTAAAATGTGTGACTGACTTCTTCAAGTTGGCTTTAAACTTAAAAGCGAAAACTGATCATTGTACAGTCCCAGGCCCAATGTTTTATTATTAATTTAATTTGTATAAATGCATACATTTTTAAAAGGTGTTTTCAGCTACAAGTCTATGATCATAAAATTGCCAGGCCACATCATGTTAGTGGTTTAATGTTTAGGAGACAAAACAGTTAAGCAAATATACCAAGGTGATTTACTCTACTTACAGTGCAAATGTGGAATGTAAACTTAGAAGAATATTAATAGTTTCAGGTATAACTCTGAACTAGAATATTTTTTTCCACAAGGTTTCTTGTGTGTAGCCACAAAAAAAACTTTTTGCAGTCACATGCAGCTATGGAAATAAGAAGTCAAAGTTGGAATGGTTATCATATGTAATACATGTGATATATGCATAGCTTAATATCAGTTACAGATAAGGCAACTATAGTACTGCAAATATTTCTTCCCATGTTTTCACAAACATTATCTTGTGTAAGAATCTTGATAAAAATTTACCTAAGGCTTTTTACACTTATCAGATAAACTTAATTATTGTGTAATATTTGCTGGAAGCAGATATACTTTTGACAGAGTAATTTATATAGTTTGTAACTTTTTTCTCTCAGATTAATGGAGCTGAGGGCATACAGTATAGGGTGTACAGTATATGCACTTTAGAAGAAGTGTCCAGCTTGGATAAAGTATACAGTTAAATGAGATGATGGTAGCATAAATCTATAGAGTTGGAGTTAATAAATGTTGTTAAAAAGTAAGAAGCTAAGTTCTTCTTTAAACAGGACACTGATTCCAAACAAAAGACCAAAATGCCTCACAATGGCCAAATCAAAGACCCAGTCTCAGTCGGAATTATAATGTATGGCACTGTTTGACAACTACTGGTAATGGCACACTGAAGCTGGCCACACACGTGGCAATTTTCAGGGCTGAATCATCAGATATGGAGGTAGAAACAATAGGATTTCTGCCTCCTTCTGCCGATTCAGCCCAGAACATAGATTTTGCTCGGGCGCCATTGTCTTTTAACCCGCCCAATCGGCAGCCTTCTGCGATATCGGTCACCTCGCCGAGTTTCCATACACGCACCGAACCAATATAATTAGTACGTGTTGGGCCAGCTAAGGGTGAAAACTCTTGGAGCTACTAGTAGCAGCTATTTGTTGTGGCTACTAAAATAGTTTACTGATAATTGTCTCTATGAGTGTTTTAGCAGAGGCAGTTTTCAGCTTTGTCTATGGCAGGGTATTTTCTGGAGTTTAGTAGCCATGAAAAAGTAGCTGCTACTAGTAGCTGTGTGTCTTCACCCTAATGGATCCTGTATTTATATAAATTCATATGTATCTAAAGAAATTAGATTTAAGTCTTTTGTAGTGATGAGTGAATCTGTCCCATTCCGCTTTTCTGAAAAATGTACAAAAATGTGAAAAAATTCTCTAAATGGGGAAAAAAAAAACACGAAATGTGGCTATTGTGCGATATTTGATGTGTGCAACATTTTTTGACATGCCCACAACTTTTTTTTAAATCACCTGAAATACGTTTACAGAACCATTACACAAAATTTGTCAAAAGCATGTAGTTTAGATTTCCTGTAGACGACAAATAAAACTGTGCACCAAGGCCCTAAGATGCACAAGTTTAACAATAACTACCTGGAATAATCTGATGACACTGACTCACTTGAAGAGATTGCTGATAGGGGGATAATGATGAATAATTTCATTATTACAGAAACAAGACAGAGTTTTTAACTGTTTTATTTCTAAATGATACTGCTTACAAGGCAAATTATTAATTCTGCCATTAAAAATTTTATTCTTGAACCCACAATGTCACACAGGGCAGTTGTAATATTGGTGTATAGGCAGCATTGTGCCCAAGTCTGAGCTTTCAGAAGAAGCCAGTGCCACACATTAGAACTGCTTTCAGATAACCTATTTCTCCTACTCCCCATGTAACTGGAGAAGTCACAAGATGGACTTGGATTTTTTACCATTGAGTGCTATTCTCATATCTACCACTTTTAGCAATACAGGTATCAGGGAGCTGCTATCTTGCTACATTTCCCATTGTTCTGCTGATCGGCACGGGGGGGGGAAGGGAGGGAGGTGATATTACTCCATCTTGCAGCTCAGCAGTAAAGTGTGACTGAAGTTTATCAGAGCACAAATCACATGGCTGTGGCACCCTAGGAAATAAAGAACAAGGCTAGCCACATTAAAAAAACAAATTCAATGCAGGATTTTGCTGGAGAAGCTCTATTAACTGATGCCTTTTGGAAACAGTGTCCCTTTTAGTAAATGATTTACCCAGTACCTTGCATCTTCATGGAAATTTTGCATGAAATGACAAGCAATCTAAGGATTATCCAGGATACATCCAGCTTCTCTATGCCGAACATTATTCTTGGACCAAAAAAGGGGTAATATGAAAATGAATTGAGCTGCAAATATGGATGCAAATCAGCATTTTTTTTACCCATAATGCCCCACTTTCAATAGAAAAGTAGACCTAAAATACAAAGTTTTTAATGAGCTTTTTTATTAACAAGTGCTCTATTTATAACTCTATTTGATTAAGCTGTAAATTGGACACCCATTAACATTATACTAAATATTCAAAGCCCTCAAAATACTTTTGCTCTTCAACTGGGATGGTTCAAGATATGTAAACTTTTTTTTTATTTAACTCTAGCAAATATGAGGTCAAGAAGTAACCCTTTGCTTTTCAGCATTTCATAAAAACCAACTAAAAATCCTCTTATGATAAATTTGATGCAATTGCCATGCTGCAAAATTGCTTCTCTATCCAATGGTATTGTGTTAGTTTATACGTATAATACAACATGCCACTATGGTATGTTTTTCATTATGCATTCTATTTTTAATCTTGTTAGTGGTCTACTGAGCATTGATTTTTCAGCCACCAGAATAAACTCTTATTTGAACTTTCTTTGTACACACTGCGAACCACAAGAATTTCATTGCCAAATGGTTCTAACTTTTAATTCTTAAGACTAAACTACTTTACTTACAAGCCCACTACTAATTTGAATGTATTTTATACTTCTAAAATGTGTCATATTTATTGTGGTTGGTACCTACCCACAACTAAACATGGGAAAGTAAACTAAGGTCATGCAATTACTGTATTTTTTCAACTATAAATATAGTCGTGCTTTAATTAATTCTTGTAGATGTTTGTTTGGGAAAAATAAGCTTGAGAGGATTTTATACCAACAGCTATGTATTTTTTAAACTTTTATCTTTTTTTTCTAAAACAGTGGTTCTTAACCCTGTCCTCAGGCTGCAGTTGCAGAGTGCAATTTCTGCCTCTCCTCACAGCGGCACAGGTGGATCTGTCAGAATCACTCAGGCACTTATTGATCCACTTGGGCTCCCGTGGGGATATTCAGAAAATGTGCACTAAAGGAGAAAGCCTGAGGGCAATATTAACAATGACTGTTTTAAAACAATAGAAGAAATGCATTAAGGGCTAGTTTGCAAACAGTTTCCTTCAAAATCACTACAGGCCTCAAGTTCTAGCAATATGAATATTATGTATTTAACTAAAGTAAAAAATACTTAAATGCTGCACAGGCATCCCTGGGACAGAAAATAGCATAGTAAAAAGAATTGTATCATCACAATTTATTACAAATATATAAAATATACAAATCTACTAGCACCATAAGGCTTCTCCCACATAAGAGTGCCATATCCATATTATAGCATTGACAGGGCACCAAAATATAGGCAATAACAAAATTAATTACAATAAGGATTGTTTGTGTTCTCTACTAAGTCAAGAAACAGGTAGAAACAAAGGAATTCTACCCCTATCTGCTCCCAGGAGCTTACAATCTAAAAGGGTTAAGGATGCATTTAAAACAAAAGGAATAAGGAAACAGATTGATGATTTATGATACAAATGTCTGATCAATCTAGATACATTGAATATGCTTCCCTAAACAGATGGGTCTTTAGAGAGCGTTTGAAAGTTTGGAAGGCAGGAGAGAGTCTGATGGCTTGGGGCAGAAAGTTCCAGAGACAGGCAGAAGCCCAGGAGAAATCTTGCAGTTGGGAATGGAATGAAGTTATGAGATGAGAAGAAAGGCAAAGGTCAGAGGCAGAGTGTAGGTTGCATGAAGGAGTGTATTTGAGATCACAACTGAAATATAGGGAGGGGCTTTATTAATAAGGGACTTAAATTAGTGTTAATTAAGGACAATGCTAATGAAAATCTCAGAATACATACCTTTTTCATGGACATACTGTATATGCTAGTGTACTTTGTTCTTATGTCTTTTTACGTCTATATAATTGACAGAGCTCCTTTAAAATACATAAAGATGTTAATCCTGTTTGATCCTTGCAGTCTGTACTATAGTGTATATATAGCATTAAACAATGACCCATTTCCTACTTGGGTTAAAGATTATACATAAATATAATGTAACTTCCTGCACAGCATTTACTCTTTCCTGCATCCCTTTAACTAATTTTTGGTAACCAATGGGCAGCAATAATTATACAAAGTTGAACACTAATGTGTGGTTTATTCTACAGCTTTAAATGACATATAACATTGTTTAAAGAACAAAGAAGGTTGTCTGAAAAATATCAATTTTTGGTCTACTTGTGAGCCACTAAACCATATTTGACATGAGTGTCTGGATCAGAGTGCTTGCTATTGACATTGTCAATTAATAGTTCTATTCTTTAGGGAATCATTAACTTTGCAATGCAAGTTGCATCTAAATTAATTGAAAAGCATTAATTCAAAGCATATCAAATAGCGGTTTATGCCACCATACACTGGAACACTTAAAGATAATGTCACATGTAGAGTTTAGTAGCTGCTATTTTAGATGGTTACAGATTGCCTCAGTGCTTTTAAAGTGGCAATCCATATGAGCTAGCTTACTATTTGTCAAAAGGGAACAATGAGACCTATTTATAGCTATTAACAAGTAGTAGCTACAAGCCTTTACTTGTGGCATAATGACAATGACAGGCCAAGTGCCCTGTCACCCGCAGGTGATCACTCCAACAAGCGACAAGCCATCTAAAAATACCTACTAATACAGAAGAATGGGGGATAATCAAATTCAAAACACTTTACATGCAGTGATCTGGCTTGTTGATATGCCTTGATCAGCAGACACATATGAACACTTCAAACCAAATGTCAGAAAAGACAGACCACTGGTAAGTAGTATGGGAAGACTGACAAAAATATATTTTGTTCTACATAAAAGACGTACAGCAACTCTGTCATACTCTGTTGATATCTTGTATATATGTAACTTTTGTTCTGCAGCTCTCTTTGGCTTCAAATTTTAAATGTTATCTGATTGCCGCACTTTACCATCCAGGCAATGGACTGACAGAAAGACTGGAAGGTGAAGAGGAGAACAAACAGAAACATACTTGAAAAAATACACATATAACAAATACAAATCTAAACTAAGAATTAATATCAGTTGCTGAGGTCAGTGATGTCAGCTATCACATAACGTATTTCACAACGCTTTCACAATTCTGGGCTGCAGATAAGCACAACTGAAGGCACTGTTAAATATGTTGGCATCAATACATGGTAATAATAAAATAGATAACTGCACAAAATATTGACCAATGGCAAATTGTCTATAGGTATTACTGTTTATCTTATACAGAAATTCAAAATTAAAGTGAGCTTCTTCTGAATGTAAAAAAAGTGAAATTGCTTTTATAAATTGTCAACTACATGCAGTTTTTATAAACCCAAAATAGCTGAGTAACAGTGGTTAAACCACAAATATCCCTTCTGAATTACAATCACAACTGTGAAACATGGAATGCTTTTAAACTTCTACATTTTCCCTTTTGCCACATTTCATGTAATGCAACAAGGAGGCTGGTTGGGGTTCTGCTGAGCATGTAGTGACAGTGTGCCCCAAGCTGCTATTTATTTGCATTGTCTGTGACGAATAACAAGGAAAGATAGCAAGCAAAGACAAAACAGAAGAGAATCTACAAGAAATATCAAAACATAATTAACTTAATGAAACAAAGCAGATGTTTCGGTTGTCTTTCAAGATTACTTTGTGGCTTGAAGTTGTGATAATAGCTGGGTTGTTTGCTTGTTAGAGAAAAGGTTTAATCATGTTGCTTACATTTAATTTAGAAATTATTTTACTATGATTAAACAAGGCAAAATGTTTTTTCTAGCACTTGATTACATATGGAAACATCATTTTAACACAACACCCATTCTACTAAATGTTACAATTGTATTGCTTTGATTGAGGGGGTATGTGATTTTGTCTACACATGGTCCTAACTGATTATGCCTTTCCCTCAGACTCCCATGAGGACATTAGCCATTGTATGTTATGAAATATTAGTAAGCCAGCCATATTGCATCTTCTTTCTAAATGTACCCAAAACGACCCATTTGTCAACTCATTGAGACCTCTGGACAAAATCGAAGAATTCGTCTGGACCAGTTTTTTTATACGCAGTATGGCCCTAATCAAGGAATGTTTGCTGCCTAAATAACACAAGAACCATATGTATGTGGAAGCATATTCTTTAAATATACCCTATTTATTATATAAAAATAGTACTATAAGCTACTCATTTCGGCAAGCTACCAAAAAGTGAAGATGTTTGCAGCAAAAATTTGCCCACGTTTGGTTGATTTAACTGTCATCGTTTTGCTTTATTGAGAACTAACCAATACCAATTTTAGTTATAGGATTATTTATATAATTAAATAATAAAGGATTTAGTTGCCATTATTTTGTTTTGAGTGATGGGCTTGCATAATGATAAAATGAAATAACATTATAACAAAGAAGAGCGCTAACCTTGCAGAAACTGAAAAAAAGGATCCATTAATCTCATTGCATGGGTGCATGTCTGCAGCTCTCCTGGGAGCCACTCGGGTTAAATACAGTACAATAATTTATCCAGCAGTTCTTGATAGTACTGGTAACAACATACTTTTCCACTGCTATCTTTGATTCCTTTTCTGTTTCTTATATCAGTTTTTTTTAATACAGCTCAACTAAATGTTTTGTCTTACAGTACTAAAGTAAACCAAATATATTTGTTGTCATAGAAAACTGACTCTGTGGGTCAACAGGGGTCTGAGTGAAAATTCTGTTATAAATTCTTTCAGAACAGCAATTTTGACGTTAGGGAAAGGATGTAGCGTTAAGGCTGATGTCAAACTAGGACACCTTAGGGTACATACCATGTTGTATTCACTTATGTGGTTGCTGTTTGGTGCATTCCTGTGCATGGACTTATTAATTGATCCTATTTATCCCTGTAGTACTGTATCCACATAAAATGGAAAATGTTCTGGAAATACCAAAGAAAGTAAAAAATATATAGACACTGCAATGGTGAAATTTATATTTGGTGTGTTATGAATAGGTTGAAATTATGTGCAATGTTTATTACAGAATGGCATAGAAATAGTAGCCTTTTTCAGAAAAGTTTTATTGTCATAAATAGGCAAAAGAGCAAGCAATAAACTTGTGAACTTATATATATAATCTTCTGTTTAATTCTCTCATATTTGTTATTTAGAAATGGTTTAATTGGATTTATACTTTTAGGGGCCCATTTACTTACTCACGAACGGGCCGAATGCGTCCAATTGCGTTTTTTTCGTAATGATCGGTATTTTGCGATTTTTTCGGAAAATTATCGCGACTTTTTCGTTACCAATACGAATTTTTGCGGAAAAACGTGAGTTTTTCGTAGCCATTCCGAAAGTTGCGATTTTTTCGTAGCGTTAAAACTTGCGCAAAAAGTTGCGATTTTTTCGTAGTGTTAAAACTTGCGCAAAACGTTGCGCCTTTTAAGTTTTAACGCTACGAAAAAAGCGCAACTTTTCGCGCAAGTTTTAACGCTACGAAAAAATCGCAACTTTCGGAATGGCTACGAAAAACTCGCGTTTTTTTGCGCAAATCGTATTGGTAACGAAAAAGTCGCGATAATTTCCGAAAAGTCGTAAAGGCGCCGAAAAAATCACAAAAAAATACGAAAAAGTCGCAAAATGTTCGTTTTCCAATCGGAATTTTTCCAATTCGGTCGGAATTCGTGTCTTAGTAAATCAGCCCCTTAGAGTATAATTTCATAGGAAAAAATATTCTTATAATGTTTTCAGGGGGTCATGCAATTAATGTGCTTTCATATGCATAATTAGAATTTGCTTGGACCTTACACGTTACAAAAAAAAATGTATTGTGCACATGGTCTGCTATAAATTGGGAGGCAATTTTAGCTGTCATGGGCCAATGAACCTGCTCTGCAGGTCTAGACTTGGATTTAAAATAGGCCCTGGCATTTCAAGCACACGTAGGCCTAAGCAAACTTGTGGTTTTTTACAACAGTCCATCTGGCATTTGCCAGAATCCACAAATTGCCAGCCTGGGTCTGCTGCTGAGCCCCCAAAGATGCAGTCACTACATATCATAATTCCCACAAGAAAAAAGGCGAAACATCCTAGTTCTCACTGAACATTAAATATATTGATATTAAATGATTAGAATACACACAAGTAAAAGGTGCAACTATATTCCATTCAAAACATACTTCTATCCAGCAATAATACGTAATACAGACATAAAACATTACAAATAATAGAGCTCAATCATACACTAAAAAGCAGATATTACATCTACATTCATGGCATATACAGTAATCATCCACTCCTTTCACTAAAAAAGAACACATGTCCAAAATGATGGTGGAATTAAGAAGGCTCTTGTGACCTGGGGTATTCCAGATAAGGGGTGTTCTGTAAATTGGATCAAAAGTTATAGACTGTTAAAACTGAAGATGGCCCTACCTGTAATAAGCATTATTTAAAAAACTGCATATGTATGAAACGAAAGTTTTCATCAGCAGAATTAATTTTCTTTTTAGAATATTGTGCTTAATCAAATATGCTTGTTACACAATTATTGCATGGTGAATTACGGTGTTGCACTACCAAGGTGAAAATTACAACCTTAAAGGACTAATCTTCAACTGCAGAGAACAGTTGCGGTTGTCTAAAATTTTCCATCTTTTAAAGGTACAAACATTTAAAGCCATTCTCTGCTCTTCTGCATAGTTGTGCTTGAAACACATATAGTGCACTAATTGATAAAGCAAAAACCACCCACCTCCAGGGTTCCCACGACGCCCTGCATATGCATCAATGGGTTGCGTAACTAATGATTCTTTGTAAAAAAAAAAAAGAAACATGGCAATTTGTGCTTAATCTTTGGACCTTGGACACAACATTGGTGCTTAATGTGCACTTACAAACCCAAATTACCAGTTTTATTGAGAGAATATTCCAAAGCAAATAAAAGCCATCAGTCCAGAAAGCTGGCAATATGCTAAATTTGGCAACTATGTCAAATGAGTGGATCTTTCCCCAATATGCCCACCTTGAGGTGGCCCTGAGGCCTAACAATTGAATCATATTGGCAGGATGCAGGCCATTAGGGTGACGACTGCTTTAATGCACTTCTCATCCTGACGGTATTTTTAAACCTGTCGATCAACATCCAGCCAATTTTCACCCATATTCAGGAAATGGTCTACCAAGGGGAAAGGTAAGTGTGTTAGCCGTGTTGGTAATTCTATCATCCTGGTCCGGAGTAATGGAACAGGGCCAAAACATATGTTAAAAAGTCCAGGGCACCATATCTCCTCCACCAAATATTGGGATGATTAGGGAATAGGTTATGTAGTTTGTGTTTGTCATAGATAGTGTGTGGTGACATAGACCTAATCAGTCAGTTTTGATCATTTATGTACTTGTGCCTAAAATGTTCATACTCTTATTGTGTTGTTGAGGTTATCAACAGAACTATGTTCAAATTAAAAAATTGTATGTTTTTGTACACACAAATTATGCTGGCTTTAACACTACAAATGGGAATTGTTGGAGTGGCTATGAATATTAATCCTTTTGGGTGCAATATTTCTATGCTGTTGTGCCACAGTAAGGACTGCTAAATTTGCATGCAAGATATGTATAGACTGGGATTCTTCTGAGAGAACACCTATATGAGTGAGGTGAAAAAACCTCCACTAAAACATTAAAAGAAAAAATATACTGTATATATATATGTTACCAACCAATCTCCTTACATGACAACACCTTATTAACTATACAGGTGCCAACTGCTAGCCTCCATTGATCCTGTGTTGTCATATTAAACAATGTCTTTAACAAAGTGATCCAGTGTATTTACACTTTTTACACCTTTTAAATACATACAAGTGGCAACCTTTTCTACATTTCGAAATCTTATGGAAATCACCTTTAACATAGTGCACAGAGTTATTTACAAAGATAGATGTAAGTGCAGTTGACCTTACATTTTCCTATTTGATGGTAAATAAAAACGAATAAAAACGCAGAATGAATAAGAATACAAAAACTTCGAAATCCTCATTTTAACTAAGAATTTTTGTGCGCTTACAAATGAAAAAAATCCTGAAACCTCGAAACCACAAAGATTTTACAATAAGGACTGGTCCCATTGACCTTGCCAGTTTTTCAATTTGGGTTTTTATGTTTTTTACAGAAAAGTTTGTGTTTTAAAACAATTATCTAAATACAAATTTTTAAAACCAAAATGTACAATTCTGGGGAAATGAAAAAACATGAACTTTAATAAATCTGGCCCTTAGTGCTAAAAATTATGCAATCCCAAAGCTAAAAAAGTTCATCACAACTTGCACAAAAGCAGCCATGCATAATTGCATTAATTTTAATTGATGCAATCCCCACTCTCTATGCTGCTGCATTTCAGCTAGAATTCTGGGGGGGGGGGAACACAGCATTTTAGGTTTAAACAATGTCAATTTGTGTCCAAAAATTGCACCTTGCTCACTGAACTGGTTGGTAAATAAGCTGTTATTCATAATTTTAATACATGACTGCTTAAGACAAATGCCAAAACATTGGGAATAGTGTGAAAATACAAATAACATTAAAAAAAAGAACTAATATACAGCTTCAATGAGCTGCAAAACAGAGAGCTTCTGTTTAAACAACTCCACAGGCTCAGGGGACAAAATAGAATTCCTACTGTCAAGTAATGAAGCCATTTTTATTTAATCAATGTTTTAGTCAGAAGTTTTAATTTCCCATTTGTATAGCTATGCCTTTTTTAACTATGTTCCTAAGTTCCTCAAGGGAATAGATTAACTAGCAATACCCCATTGGCTAGGAGATTGAATGTGACAGCACTTGAGTGTGGAATTCATGCAGTTAACAGCCCTACACTCTCTTCACAATTTGATTTCTGACTAGGCAGCAAGATCTGTGGTGGGCTTTTATGACTTCATGCACTTTAGATTATGAAGTATAGTTTTACATATACCAGACATGAAACTTATATAAAAATCAATATAAAATAAAATATCAAGAGAATACCTACAGCATGTAGTACTTTGCATTGCCATAAACAAGATAAACCAGTTCATTAATTCATCTTTAACACAACATTTATAGCTCACAAGTCTCCCTTTAACACGTAAACCTTATTACTACTGCAACAGGGCTAATTCAACCAGTTGCATTGCAGCATGAAAAACTCACTTGAGAAGTTTGTCCAGAAGCAGTAACCAATACCAACCAATCAGCAGATAGGATTTACTCATCACCTGTTTAAAAGCAAACATCTTATTGGTTTGTTTAGGTTAAAACCTTTTGGACACTATGTAAGAAAGACAGTCAGACACTTATTAAGCATAAAGAAACTGCAATTCAGATCCCCAAGGATCAATAGGACACAGGGCAGTTGTCTCATATGGGTGTCCTGTTTTAATGAGCGTTAATTCCACTGTGCATTCTCACTCACTGCAGAGACTCTTTTCTATGCATCTATACATGTCAACATCAGTAATCCATCAAAACAAGTACTTTTCACATTTTGTTTTGCATTTTAATGCTCTGCCGTAGGATAACCACATTTTCTTTGAAACATTTTGTTAAAGAACATTTTAAATAGTTTGCAGGTTTTGAATTCCAGTAGATTGTTTCCTACATCAACCTTTTCTGTAATCTTTTCTGTGAACATATTTGTTACTGACATAGGTCTTTTAAGGGACTGATACAATATTGCCACAAAGCAAGGCTTCATTTTGCGTTGACACTAAATGAAAAATATCTATCAGTGAACATAATGATTGAAGGAAGCATTTACTATAAAAGGAATCCATCCTTTTAGTCAGCTTTACAACATATCAATTTTAGGAAGAGAGCCAGTTGAGGTCTAAATCTATGGGTGACATAGGGTGCACTGTGGACTTAGTCACACAAAAAATACAAAGGATTTTAATACGAATTGCAGAAACTCTGTCCTGTCAGCTCAAAAGTACAAATAATTTGCACTGTAGCCTCCTTGGCTAATTATCTGGGTTTTGTTCTGAGCAGGGCAAAATGTATGAAACCGGTTATTACCATTTTTGCGTCCTTTTGTTCCTTTAATATAAAAACATAGCAGTATTTTAATTGGTTTATGATTCAATTGACCCTACAATTTATATAATAGAATGACAGCAATTTTGCTAGCTATATAAGTGGGCTAATGTTAAGATTAAACCTTTTTAGTAAAGTTTAAGTGTTTAGTACTATATTAGGACTATAAAAATAATAATAATTCCATACTGTGCAAATTAGAACACAGTTTGTGTGTAACCTTTGTTAAACACCATAGCAGCCAGGAAAAAACAAGAACACAATTCAGCACAGCTTGCTAATCAGCCCGTGTTTGGGCACTACCGATGGGCCTGCCCAACCAATATTTGGTTGGGCAGGTTTTATCACCAGGCATGGATTCTCTGCGAAATTCTGCATTTCAGCATTGGCAAATTTTTTCTTGAAACTGCCGCAAAAATTTGCAGCAACAAAAATTCACTGAGTTAGGAAAAAGTCCCAATTGTGTAAAAAAGTTGCAGTGGCGGCCAAAAAGTTGCTGTTTCCTGAACTTTGCAGCACTTTCTCAAATTCACTAGCAGTCAGTGCTGTGTTGGTGAGTGGCAGGCAAAGGTAAACATGTCATTCAGAAGCACAAGTTAGAAAGGGTCAGGGGCGCAGAGTGTAATGGGGTCCTGTTCTTAACGCTTGCTCTAAGACAGGAGGTAAGGGCAGGGCTTATCTGTGTCTCCTGATGTTTGGTAATGTAAATGACCCCTACATTCCCATTAAACATTGTGTATGCTTGTTATGTGAGAGGTACTTTACACATAAATGGAAGCTGTACTGAGGCATAGAGCGATCCCTGTAAAGAACAATCTCTTATAAAGTGCTACATAATATTTAAGTATTATAGAAATAAAGGACAATAACAGTACAGAAACTGTTGGACAACTGTAATAATTGAGTTATACAGTATACATTAACCAACATGGTGGCACAATAGTTATCACTGCTACCTTGCAACACCACACTCCTAGGTTTTATTCCAGTCAGGGCACTGAAATTCATTTTTCAAAAGAGCAAACAATTAATTTATATTTAATTTTGAAATTTTGAGGCTGGACGTATTCTTAGTTTCCCAAGTGCTCTTAGTCATGTGACCCTTGCTCTGACAACATTCAGTCACTCTTTACTCCTGATAGCAAGTTGGAGTATAACCCCTTCCCCTAACCAGCAGCAAATCAGCAGAACAAAAGGCAGATAATGGGATAACAGCTCACTGACACCTCTGCTGAAGGATTCAAATGCCTAAATTGTTAGTACCTCCATGTTTCTATGCTGCTATCACTGCTCTGCTTTGGACTAATAGCATGGGCCAGTAATGTCCTCAATTTTAGCAGGTGGGTTAACAAACAAAATTGTCTATATTGCTTGATTTCAATTGACAATAACTCCAGATCCTAAATACATTGTACAGTGAGGGACAGAAGTAGTAGTACCCAAAATATATTAAATACAGTGAGAGACAGTGGGAACTTTAACCTCAAATACATTAAATATAGTAATAAGAAGTAGAAACTTTAGCCCAAAATACTTTGAAAACAGTGAAAGGCAGTGGGAACTTTAGCCCCAAATCCATTAAATACCATGAGAAGCAATGATTTCTGACCCTTCCAGAAAACAGGTTTCCTGAAGGCTTGAGAATAACACCAAAGCTGGAGAAAAACCCAAGTCCCAATTTGACTTGCAAGCTCATTGAGTAGGAGAAACTATAGCTTTTCTGAAAGCAGTTCTAATGCTGAGTTTGTATTTTTGAGGATTGTTTAAACTTTCCAATTGAATTAATAAGGCCCTTAAGGGCTCTGGCACACAAGGAGATTTGTAACCTGCGTTTTTTCCCCCAGGCGCTTTGGCGACAAGTCGCCACGACAATACCCACGAAGAGATTTCATGAGAGTTGAGCTCCAGGCGATCTGCTACCCATGGTACCACTCAACAGTTACCCCTCCCACATGTTTACTCAAGTCGCTCAGAAAAGGGTCTGTGTGCGATTTGAAACAGCAGGCGACTTGAAGTAGCCTCGTATGTTTTGACGCTGGCGATTTCCATTGGTTTAGCATTGGCGTCTTGTCGTTCATCTTGTCGCCAAATCGCTCTTTTAAAAATCACCGGCGTCAAATCTCCTCGTGTGCCAGAGCCCTAAAGCCCCAGGGCCAAATGATCGGATTATTTTTTTTTTTAAGTCCCTTGCTACCCGATATCGCCCACACGTAGGTGGGGATATCGGGTGAAGATCCGCTCGCTTGGCGACATCGCCAAGCGAGCGGATCTTATAGTGTATGGGGACCTTAAGTCTACAATGTTTATGGATTCATTTACATGATAAGGATAAACTTTGATCCAAAGGAACAAACTACAAAAAATGATGCTTTCAAGATAAGGTGCTTAATAAGGTGCTTCTAATGTGCTGGTACATTCTGAAAGTACATTGTTTTGGTTCAAGAATACAACTTTAAATGGTAAAGTTAATTTTTTGTAATGTTATTTAGTAATAAAAACTGCACCATAAAAATCACAACAGAATCTCTTTAAAGTCACTTCTTTCAATTTCTTCTGATGAGTACTCTGCATGCCAACAAAAGGTTTTGCTCAGTCAACTCACATAAGAGGTATTATTGATTTTAAGCCTTCATTGCCAAAACAAGAAGATTTGCATGATCACTATTTAAATTTGGTTCATTTTAATATATATTTTCCACTTTAAAGTTCAGGCACATGACAAAACAAAGAATTCCTTGAAGTGATTAGTAAATAACACTACCCTCAGATGTTGAAAAATCCCCAAAACATCAAAAAGACCAAATCACTGAACCAACTGGGCCCAGTCTGAATTCTATTTATGGAATAAAGCCTTGAAAGTAAAATGATGTTGCAGAATTATGCTCGGCACAACAGAGAATTGCCAAGGATTGAATTGCCTGTCTTTCCCCACCTTGTCCTCAGCCAAGTGGCAGAAAACAGCTGGCCAGAATTTTTGAGTGCCTTTAATGAAGTGAATTCTTAGTCGTTAGAATTTGTTGATTAAATGAAATAAGACTAATATTCCTGTGTGGATTTGCTGAAATGTGATTGCCTGAAAGAAACATTGGTCTCAGAGTGAGTCACATATTCTGTTAGGAGATCAAGCGCATCACGCTAGTGTATTCTTTTGATGGTATTTTCTTAATTTATTATATATTATGTAATGTAAATATATTTTTTTTAACTGAATAATTGCATTTGTACAACAAAAAGTACCTTATCTTGAAAGTGTAATTTTTTGTAGTTTGTTCCTTTGGATCAAAGTTTATCCTTATCATGTAAATGAATCCATAAACATTGTAGACTTAAGGACCTTATTAATTCAATTGGAAAGCGTAAACAATCCTCAAAAATACAAACTCAGCATCTCCCAGCTGAATTTCCTATATTCTAGATCATTTATTAATATGATAAAAAATTCAAATTACAGAAGGGAAAAAAGGATGGCACTGACAGCTTGGTAAAAGCAGCTGCCTGATGTGGCATCATTAAATAGTATTCTGAAATAATTGTACATTCAGAATAAGGGTGGAGAGAATTAAGACATACATTTTATTCATATACCTACTTAAAGCAGTTCTTACTGGGGGGGGGGGGGGTGCAAAATTTATGTACCAACAATGATACTTTATAATTAGAATTAATGAGTCAGACATGCTGCAAGTTAAGGATCTAATATCCAGAATGCTTGGAACCTGGGGCTAAGGCATCTGCTTAAATCTGCTTATATATTTAATACATTCAAAAGGATTGTTTTGCCACCAATATGAATTTGTGCAGCTTATTTAGAATCAATACATGGTGCCGTTTTAGTAAGAAATTGTAAAAAGTATAATAAATTAAAATTATTTGATTAAAATGTATTCTATTTAAGATGGCCTTCCCCTAATTTCTGGATAACAGGTTTCCATACCGATAATTGAAATTATCAGTCAGCTGGAAAGTAAATCTTCAAACAGGACAAATATGTTAATGTGTATATAATAGCTCCTTGACTCAGAGGGTTAACACTTTGAGTACTGTATCTGAGGTCAGGACTGACTACAGTTGTGAGAGGCTAAATTGTATGTAGATCCTGTTTAAAGAAAAAGGCAGAAGGGGCTTGTTAACCAATAATATATGGTTTAAGGCTCAGAGAGAAGTACTGTTGGGGACCTGAAACCCCTGTTCTTAGGCTGATGCCACACATGGCGTTTTTACGCAGCTTAAAAACGCCGCACAAGCCACACATGGCGTTTTTCAGCCTAGTACTGGTGACGTAAGCAAATTCCGTTGCCATGGTGCTAATAGTGCGAAATAGCAAAAAACACCGCGTATTTCCGCTAGGTCTGGCAGTTGCCTTTGCGTATACATAGGAATAGCTTGCTTTGCAAGTACTGGCGTATTTCGGCCTACGCTTGAAAAATCCATGCTAAGGCGTTTTCTAGCGTATTTCCGCATTGTGTGGTTTGCTTCGCGTCTTTTCAAGCTATTTCTATGGATGATGATATCGGGCGTTTTTCAGCCGCCGAGAGAATTAGAAAAAACGCAGCGTAAAAAGGCCACGTGTGGCATCAGCCTTAACAACTGTAAATGGACCCTGCCGTATATCATAAAGGTTTTTTTATGGCCGGAAAGATGTGCATTATCCTTGTGACTTGAAGTAAGGATCCCATTACTATATATTATAGGTTGGTGTGTACAATTTTTGAACAGGATAGGTTTATAACACAGTGCACCTCATTTAATAACAATAGGGTCTCATTTATTTGGACCTGGGCAGCAAACTCTGTTAAACTATCACATTTTACTTTCATTTTTCTATCTGCAATAGGTTAATAAAAGTTTATCAATGGTTTCTATGTGTTAGTGTCCAGTCACAAATTTGCCCAGCCTGTTAAGCTATCAGTTACACGTAGAAATGAAATACTTACAGTATAGCAGCCTGGCTGCTGAGACTTGTAGTCCAACCAGAGCTGGAAGGCTCCGGTTTGGTCATTCCTTAAGACATGTTACGATATGCAAAGATAAGTGACAGACATCTAAAGTTTGATATTATAAGCTGTACAACATCTTAATATAGACTGCTTCAGGGCTAACAATCATTTTCACATGTGTCAAGAACACAAAAAAATGCAGAGCAACAAGTTTAGGCCTAGATTCCAACCCCCAACACCTGAGTTAAGAAAATGAGAGAATAACAACAATTAACCAATAATGTACTATATTAATAATGTATTGGTTACATAATCATTCCCTACACAAGAAAAATGTTCTTTGTAAATTTAAAAATTTGAGAGGAAAAAGAAATTTTGAAAGTTAATGCAAAAAATAATAATGACTTGAAAAAAGATAATTAAAGAGACAAGAGAGGGGGAGAAAAAAAGGTGGAGTAGAGATCCTGTTTATAGAATGTCCCCCTTTTTTTTAAAAAAAAGTGAAGAATATCAAGTAACAGGGGGAAGAAAGGAAATATTTTCATTGTTAATAAAACGATAATGTTTAAACACAAAACATAGCAGAGAGTGGGGAATTAGGACGAAAGAAAAAGTGTACAGAAGTTGTGTGTAACATGAGCTGACTTCCAGACTTGTAGCAGCATTTCCTTGGGGAAAATAAAGAAAGAAAAAAAGAGAAAAGAAAAAGTAAGTCATCCAGGTACATTGTAGGGCTGATATTAATTTCCTGCTGATTTCCTACTCTATGGAAGCGAACACAGCAGGAACCATTTACTAGACTTGGTCTCCTCTCTCCTGATATATTTATTTTGCAATAGAAGTCAAACAGAGAACCGCATAGAAAGAATAATACACGTGACCCTTTGTGGGGCAATGCACTTTTAAAACAGTGCTGGTTGGGTGTGGGGGGATTCACTGGGAGACAAAGCTGTTAAGTATGAAAATAGAATATCTACTTGAATGTATATTATTATTTATATAGTGCTACATGTTGCTAAACTAGCAAATCTGGTCATCTCCAAACTGAAACAAAAACAATTACAGAGAATTTTACTTAACCTTCTATGTGCATAAGATTCTATGGACTGACAACCAAATATCAATGAGGATATAAACCAGATTCACTTTTGTTTTAAAAAAACAAGTACATAGAGTATCAAAATACTGACACAGAGGCTGTGATACAAATAGATTGATAGATTTATAAGGGTGTAATTTACATGATATTCATGGCTCTTGTGTATTATGTTTTTTATATGATAGCAATAGATAGACAGACAGACTGAAAGGCAGACTTGTTCAGTGCTTAAAGGAACAGTATAAAACTCTTTTCAACATAAGCTGAATGAATGGAGCTTGTGCAGAGTTTTTCCCCTTTTGTTTTACTTAAGAAAAATGGTTTCTGGTAGGATATGAAACCAGTTTTACTTTAGTGCTTCCCGTCAATTCTGGTCCCAAAGAACCTCAAAGGAGCTAATGAAAATAATAATAATAATAATGAAAGAGAAGCCCCTGATAATGACCTACTCAAAGGCTGCTGCTTCGATAAGAGAGGGGTTTGTTTGTTTTTAATATTCTTTATTTTATTTTCCAACACAGCTAGGAAGGGGGGAAAAGAGAAAATCTATGACATTTGTAAGTATCAGTGACAAGTCATGACAACAAGTTTATTCCTATTACAAGCAATAGATCTTACAAGAAGTTTAAGTCAGGTCTCTGTTTGTACTACACATTTCACTAATGGGATATTGCTAATCCTGGAGCTGGGAGTTTGACTTTAAGGACATGAGCCATGGATCCCAGATTATCCAGTATAACCTGCTTGTGTTGTGTGATTTCTTCCATTTACCTGATATCTTCTACCAGGTACATCCATTCTTTGTATGATGGGGGGAAAGTAGTTTTCCAGCAACGGGGAATCATCGCTTTAGCCACACAGCGTAAGGTTAGGGTGAGTGTGTCAGACAGAACAATATTTTTTCTGGGATGGTATTTAGAAGAATTAATCATGTATCTGTCTCCTTGATTGTAATTTGGGTAATATTGGATATATCCTGAATGAACCTTACCCAGAATTGTTTTAATAAGGAGCATGTATATCAAATATGAACATGTGTACCTCTTTCTGTTCCACATCTCCAGCATAAATCTGAGCTGTTAATAAACATTTTTTTTCTTTCGTTTTAGGGGTTTGGTTTTTTATTTGTTTGATAGGTAGAATGCAATTTTAACACAAGTCCTGTTTAATGTGTTAATTGTTAGGTGTATACTGCCCCTTTAAAGGAGAAAGAAAGATACAATTGCTGGGGGATGCCAAAATGTTAGGCACCCCCAGTGATTGTATTCACTTACTTGATATCATGATCTGTTTGCAGAAAACTGCATTGGGCCAGAGTACCTGCAAGTGAGTCATTCTCTTCCCTCTTAATTTCTTCGCACAATTTGTGCATGTGCTGTTGAGTGAAAAGTCAAACTTTAACAAAAAAAAAGTTGGCTTTGTAACTCTACTGCGCATGCATTGGCCCCAGGATTGCAAAGAAAGTAGACAGAAGAGGAACGGTTGCTCGCAGGTACCGCAGGCCAGCTTATCAGGTAAGTGATTATAACCATTGGGGGAGCCTAACATTTGACACCCCCAGTGATCTACCTTTCCTTTCCCTTTCCTCATTAACTTTATTCATGAAAAAATACACACAATTTAAATACCACATTTTGGGCAGGCTCTCTGTGTAAATTAGCCCCTCGCCTCCCCCCCCCCCCCCCCCCCCCCAGGATAATTGTCATTCACACTGTGTTATTAAATAGGATGAATACATTCCTGCCTCAGGGACTCTGCAACACCGTTCTCATGTCCAATTCCCCTTTGCACGTAAAGTGCTTGTGTTTCTGTGATGGCTAAATATGTAGGACAACTGGTGTTTCTTTCCCTCTGTCCCTTTCTTAAGTGTTGAGTGTTGGGAGGTGATTAAATTTGCCTTGTTGAGCCTTGTAAAAACCTGACTTAATCATGTAAACTTCTATGTAAGCAAAATAGAAGAAACTTCAAAGGGTCCAAACTCCTTTAGGGATTTATGTTGAGACGCCAGCAAAAGATACTAATCTGCCTCCAGAATTCTGTCTATAAGTGGCCAAGCAGCATGTACCAGGCAGACTTCTGGAGGAGAGATAGCGGGTTAATTCAGCTTCTGTCCCCTGGAGAGTATTGGATTTGGTAGCCTCAATGCAGGGCTTTAACGCTAGAGGATCCATGCTGGCCCAATATGCTCACAAAATGAGGTAATTTGAGATAATGACTTTGCAACAGACTTGGGCAGACCTTGGGCAGGAGAAGTGAGAGATGTTATCACCCCGCATTCCACTTAAAATGCAGTTTTCCCCTTGTTTATTTCCAGTTAGTCAAAGCTACATTAACATTCCATGCAGGCCTGCTAAACAGAATCTTAATTAGTCCTGATGCTGTTGTGCAAGGGGTTTATTCATTGCACTCTTAACTAATGCTTGCTGTCAGGATATTTTTTTCTCTGCTCTTTGGGGATATCGTGTTCCACTGCAAAGCATGACAGAAATGTAATGTGTAAGGCAAAAAAGGAGCAGATAGGAAAGTGGAGGCCTAGACAGACTCTGCAGTCATGTCTAATGGAGAGATGATTAGTGCTAATGAGAGTAACATACAAAATAGCCTGACTCCAATACTCAGCATCTTCTGCCTTTCACTTCCCTGGCACTAATCAGCACAATGGGAAAAATCAATTTCAACTCAGTTTTATGTACAATACAGTGAGGAGCTTGCCTGTGGCACTCCTGCTGTTGCTGAACTACAAATTCCAACATTCCACCCTGTGTTGAAGAGCAAGGGGGTGATGGGGGTTATAGTTTCATAACTTCATGTTGCCTGTGCCCATGTCAACCTATAAAAAATGTGTCAATATTGTTGTTCTTTTGGAGAAATCATCTTTTCATTGGCAAATAGAATATCTAAATAATATTGGCTCTAAAAATCTATACTTTGACCCTTATTTCTATGGGATCAACAGGATTCTGATTATGACTTCTGATTTTCATGAATGATTTCATCTAAATCAGTGTTGTTATGTAGGTTATTTTTTAATGTTACATATAGTTACATAGTTACATAGTTACATAGGGTTGAAAAAGACCATTGTCCATCAAGTTCAACCCATCCGAGTAAACCCAGCACACAACCTATACTAACCAATCTATACACTCACATACATAAACTATATATATACAACCAGTAATACTAACTGTAGATATTAGTATCACAATAGCCTTGGATATTTATATTACAAATATGTATAAATATGTATAAATACTTATGCATATATATTTGCTTCCATTTATAGCTCAAATGTAAAAAAAAGGAAGGTTTTAATTCCAGACAATTAATTACTGTAATTACTAAAGTGCATACTTACTTCCTGTTTTTTAACACCATATTAAAGGGGCTAGTTGAGAATTCCAACCTCTCTTATCTATCTTTACGATTTTATTGTGTGTTAAATGATATTGTATTTCAGCAGGAGAAGCAGTTAAAATTATAAAGTATTATATATGCTTTTGTGTGGGTGTGTAGTCTGTCTTTGTGTCTGCATGTGTGTGAAGGTAGTCGGTGTGCATTTATGTAGCCTGTATTGTGTATGCCTGTGTGTGTGTGTGTGTGTGTGTGTTTATGAAAGTGTGTAGTCTGTGCTTTATTGTGTAGGGTGTGTACAGTGTGTGGTATAATTTGTGTGTACCTATGAAGTAGTCCCTCTGTATTTGTGTAATGGATGTGTATGCACTCCTTCTTTGTGTAGTTTGTATAGTTTATGTGTTTTGTGTATAGTCTGTTACATTTGTGTAGTCTGTATACAGTGTATAGACTGTGTGTGTGATATTACCAGTCAGAACCTGCAACATACAGAATGAAGCCATACTAAGCTGCTGCAGAAAGTGGCAGGGCAAGGAGCTGTGGGCAGCTCAGAAATCTGTGGGTGAGATCTGGAAGCTCTGATTCACCATTCGTTACCAATTAGGCTGCGCTTTTGACCTGTTAACTGTTTGTTTTTGTGTTTTCGCCTCTGCGCGCTTTGATGTGACAAATTGTATATAATCTGCAAACGACTTTCATTTGTGTGAAATATTCACTCGGTGATGTCACAGCTGTCAAACTCGGTTATCCTGCCTATAGTGCTTCTCTGGTACTAGCCAGCAGAGTAAGGAATGCCACGGCTTGTTAAAGGGAAGGATCCCCAACTATCAGAAAGTAATATTGAAAAATCCTTCATTTTTTTTATTCGGGCTCCAAATGCTGTATACGCTACACTGAATATATGAGTATATACAAATTGTACCAAAGCGGTTTCAGGCATAGTATATATATATAATATATTGGTTATTATCGCTGCCTCCTGATTAACCCCTGTGGTCACCGGCGCAATCCTAATTCTGCTTTTAAGCGCAAACTGTATAAAAGAAATCGTAACATAGTTTATGTCAGTGTGTTTGAACAGAGCAGCATTATCTGTGCCTCACGGCAATACTTAGACCAACTTATTCTGTAAACTTCATATAATATTAATGGCCATAGGTATCTCTAGTAAAATGCATCTCTTTACTAACTATAGGATTTTGTATAGCAAGCTTCACACGTTATCATTCTATACAAAGGTATGCGAGAGTGTGTCTGAGAGTGTGCGCGATTGACAAATATTAACTAACAAACGTAATTAAATAACATCTTCATGGGGCAGAATCGTGCGTGGGATTTAAGTATATAATAAATATGCCTGTTTGCTTTCTAGGGGTAAATGGAACCCAGGACACAAAAGAGAGTTGGCAATGATCCCGCCCACAAACCCCCTGTGCCCCTTGTAAATGTCTTTACTCTCTCATTCAGTAATCTCATAAGGAGCCTGAGTTCTAAACTTTGCATTATACTGTAATTCCTCCCATGTTACTATGTAATTATGTTGTTTGTGTTTCTTTCTTTGCTTCTGTAGTGTGTGATTACAGAATGAGTCCATGTGGGCGCTATTAGCACTCAATTACTCTGTACTTTCTGAGCATTAGTGATCATGTCTCCTTTGTGCTGCCCTGTGTTGGAATGACTGGTAGCAGCACATACAATGGGAGGCTTTCATTTGTGCCTTAAACCTTGCAAGGCTAAATTATCTGCAGGGTATTAGCAGCAGCCCAAAGAGAAACCCTTTCTCCCTTCAGTAAAAAATGTCAGAGGTTAAAATGTTTCTGTTGCCCTTCCTCTTGATCAGGGCAGAAAATATGCAACTGTTGCTGACATCTTTATGGATCCTGAACCCGGTGCTCGGGAGCTCACCTCAGCACCCTGTGCATCAATCATGTGTATCCGCCTAGTCTGAGTAGAGGGGGCTCTTTAAACCTGTTTGCTTTCCCTTGAACACATGCCTTGCACACTGAATAAAAACTCAATTTAGCTCATCCTGATTGCAGATCAGAAGAGGAATAACCAGAACGAAACCATCTGCAGTGTCTTAACGCTATGGGCGAAAGATAGGGCAGGAAAAAATATGTTTAAATAAAGTGGAAAACTGGGTAATAAAAATTATATCATTGTTGACAGCACCAATTAACGAATTATATGGAGTTGCACAGAATGCATTGTTAATTTGCGTTTAAATGCATGCCTGTGTTTTATTGGGACTGTAAAAATGATTAGATTAGATCGGATACTTTTATATGAAAATGGTATATTTTTAAACAAGGCTAGAGTATAAAGATGCGTCAGTTATTACATCCCTCTGTTTTGCCCTCTATGTATCATCGCGTTATCTATCATCTAGTATCTATCTGTCTGTCTATCATCTATCTATGAATCTATCTATCTATCTATCTATCTATCTAGCTAGCTAGCTAGCTAGCTAGCTAGCTATCTATATCTATCTATCTATCTATCATCTATTGTCTGTGTTTATATGTAACTATATAATAAATAATATTGATAAATAGGCAAAAGTGACCTACTGTCCCATTAAGTATTGCATAATGTTTAGGTCTATTTAGATTTGTCTCTGGGTGTTAGGTGGGTGCATTTGTGAGGTAGATTTCAGTGGGCTAACTTGTACTGAGCTGAGATCATTATAATGTAGGGGGTTTAAATAGAACTTTGTCTTTGTATTGTCTTAAGGCCATGTTTTGCTTCATTTCAGGTAGAAAGAGATCTGCTAACGCCTACATTCAATTCAAGGAAGGATTCTTTACATTTTCAAGAGACCAATCTTGCAATCAAGGCCTCTGTGCCAATATGTCGATTTAGAAAATATTTGGCACAATGTTATGAACAATATTTCTTTCAGCTATTCTAATAATATTTGAAGTTCTGGATCATTTACAGCATTGCTGTCAGTTTGATTGTGCATTAAAGGGAAGCTTAACCATTTGATGAAAACTAAATATGCAACACACACATAAGTGGATACACATTTACACTTAAACAATAACACACATTCAGAAATACGTTTTTCTTCTCTGCCCTGCACAGTGGAAATGTTTGTGGCCCTTTGTGATATGCTCAGCATTACAAAATTTAGGTTTTAGTGGCCCTAGCAATAAAAAGTCTCTTGTAGTGCGATCTCCAGTACTCTCCTGTACTGTCAGATGGTTTCCCTGCACACATCCTAATCCCAAATAGGTATATACACCCTATAAATGAAACATACACGCAAACATACAATCTTAAAAACATGTGTTCGATACACCTGCTTAGTCAAGCATTCACAGACGAAGTATAGCATAATATCCACAAATAAAACATTTTTGTACAATTGTATCTTACTTACAAAACACACATATGCATATACATCGTACAAACGGTGACATAAAAAAAAATACATACACACATACATTTACACACATACATACAAACACACATGCACATCCTTAAAATTGACGTTCCACGCAGACATCGGACCCCTGTCATACTGAACATTGCTACTATTTTGGTTCTTGTGACCCTGCAATAACTGGGCTCCTTGCAGCTGTATGAACCCTACCCTGCAGATGGAAGAACTATACTATATATCATAAATAAATATATACAGGTACACAATCACACAAAATATTTTGCTGCCCTCCAGTTAGAGCTGATGTTCCTTATTTTGAATGCTACCTAGGAACCTATTATAAGACTGTCCACCAATAATTGGCCTTTCCTCACGACACTGCGGTAAAGCTTCAATGCTAAAACAGTCTGATCTCATAGTCCCAGCTATTGTGCCCTCAGACGTATCATGACCCATAGCCCCCTCCTACCATTATCCAACAATTCTACCAAGTTTAGCTGCACGGCTAGAGACAGTTAAGTTCATCCATATTTAAATGTCTTCGTTCAGACAAAGGTGGGATGTTTTCAGGTTTCAGAGGCAACCGGTGCGCAGCTTTACTCAAACAATAGATCTTTTTTAGAGGACAAAAGCTGCAATGAGATGGGGGCACAGGAATCCCAATGTACATTGTCAATTGCTGCTAAAGGGAGGCAGCAATTGGTCCTTTCTGCGCTACTTGTTTAAGAATCACACCTGATAAACGGGTCCCCGAGGGCCCCAGACTTGTAAACCCAAAGTGGGAAAAACATTATTTGTTTACCTGATACAAAACTTGCAAACTACGCACTAAATTATGATATGATGAGTTCGATATAATTGTTGTTTAAAAGACATGATAGATATTTGCAAAAATGAGCGTGCGTGTGCTTGTGTGTGTGAGAAGAGTGAGGGGCATATTACACAGCACATTCAGATAGCTTATAGAAACGGAAATTATTTGTATACTTAAGCTAGCCTAACCCATCAATGCGTTTTATTTTTTAATGTAACCAGATAAAACGGTAAAACATATTGCAAATGACTAAAATAAACATTGTCTGTTCGAGATGTGTTTTGGCCATTTTGAATTTGCTTATTTCAGGTGTTTGTCACGGTCTAATACCATAAATGATAGATAAAACCGTTTGTGCTAGGCTAGATAGTGGATATAGATAGGTAAGAAGATGACAGATAATGAAGAAGAAAAAGAAAGAAAGAAAAAAGAAAGAAAGAAGTAAAGAAAGAAAGAACACTCAATGAAAATTACTATGAAAGCAGAAAGTATCAAAAAACAATAGAATCGTTTAGAGATTTGCAAATAATTATGCTCTGTTGGGCTTCATTACGGAAAATCATATTCTAAAACAGGAATCAGTTTTGTTTTCTCGGGAACCATTTAGAAAGAAATTAGTGATGTAATGACAACAATCAAGGAATGTCATTAAAAGTCATTTGTTAACATATAAAGTCAATAAATCCTATTCCCCACTAGAATTTAGACACAGTAGAAAATGTCTTTTCTGAACCTTGACCAAAAGGCTTTTTATCCTGTTAAAAATACGATGGCCTGGCAGCAGAAGTCTGAAATATCGCCATCAAATGCCCTTTGTAACAAGACTGGAGCAAGCAGGCCACTTATTTTCACTGCACTGAAGTCACTGTCGAGAGATCCGTTTGTCAATATCAACTGGCCTAGCAATTTCCCATCTTCACACTCATCGTCCTATCTAAACTGGCAGATGTTTGGACAAGATTTTATAAATTGTTCAATATCAGCCCATAATGAACCCCAACTGACCATTCCAAAGGAACTAAAAGCATACAGGATCTCCCCTGCTGGGCTGTAATAATGACCGCATGGTGGAACAATATTAATCATGGAATAAAATTGATGAGGTTCTTGAAAAAAAATAAGTGTATGATTGATTAAAGGCCAATCTAAGAGGCTATTATTCTTGTTGTATTGCGGCATGCAATATTCACTCAATTTATCTTTGTGGGAAACAAATGATTGCTCTCTTTTTGCTTTTAACGACACATTACCACTGTTAGCTACCTTGCGATTTCACAGAATGAGAGAACGCCCTTAATTATGGGGTCTCTGCCAGAATCTTACTTTATGAGCAACTTAAAATTCGTTTGCCAAAACTGCTACGGTAATACGATCCATGTATATTCAATATATGGAATAATTTCCTTTGCAAACATAATTGCTCTTTGTTAAAATGGTTTTGTATGCGTATAAAATACATATGTCTGTGTTTATGAGTGTCACACGCAGAAAAGTATAAAATCAAATATTGCACAGGAGAGACTGTAGTACAGAAACATCTTTTTGCAGACTAATTTCTTTTTATTTACAATAAGCGATATAAATTAGGTAGGAATTCTCGGCGACAACCAAAGAAATAGATAGCTGTCATATTTTGTTTTCAAATAAAAACCAGGCAACATTTATTTACAAAAACAAGTTTGGGAATTTCTTTGCAATACAACTTGCATAAATTACTATAAGCTTTAATATCATCATTACAAAAATAAATATCAAATCTGTGTTTTTTCTTTACACTTTTTTGTTTCCTTTTAACCCGATATTTTAAGTACTCCAGTTCCTCATTTAGGAATTATGGTCTCTATTGTATACATCTTTCACAAATATTTTCTTCTCTCCATTCTTCACAATTTATTCTATCACACCTATTGAATACATGTCGTGGCAATGAAGTGATCAAGTCAAGATATCCTGAGAAAACAGATCATTGTTTGCAGAGAGTCACAAGATCGGGGTAACTATACTATACCAAGAATTTCACATATGTCCAAGGGAGATCTCTTTGTATTAAAAATATATGGAGCTTTAATAGTGTTCTGTTGATCTTCGTTTCTACAGTGGCACAGAGTGTGATCCGGATTTAGATATTTGTAATACTTATTAGCAGGGGAAGAGGTGATGGCTTGCTGACTTTTTTCAAACCAATTGTGACATCTACCTGTGAATCAAGGAATAAACCAAATCACTGAAAATCCTTTAGTCACACAATTCAGTTAATGTCCCATAAAATAAATAAAACATTCACTCTGTCTACCTAACATACAGCAATTGTAACTGTGTAACTGAATAAAATTGGTAAAATTAAAATTTTGTACAGAGGTCATCTGTCAAAACCAGCCAACGATAATATATTGGTCCTGGAACAGCTATAACAACTACAGTTTTTATATCTGTCTATAAAAAAAAGACCGAAAAAATTGTGGATCTTCATTTTAACTATGGAATTATATAACAAGGTAACTAACAATGGGGGCGTTGATAAATGTCTAATAAATCTTGGACCAAGTCCCACATGATCAAGGCAATAGATGATGGTTTCACTTACTTGCATTGCTGTCTGACTGCACATCTATGGGTATGGTTGTACTCCTACTGTGCAGACTTCACTGGGATCTGTCAAAATATAACCGTCAGTTAGTCACAGGACACAGGCAGCTAACTAGATTATGTGTTCCAATTCTCAAATGAGCTAAATTCACAGCCAGGAGGTATCAAGGCTGCATTAAATACTAAGGTTTTGATAATAGACCTACAACATAAAGCCAACACGCTGGGTCGTGTTATAAAATAATAACTATGGTTTTGTAAACATTTTAGCTTCATTTAGTTTTGCATCATGCTCTATGCATTTTAAAACATAAAGATAAATGTGTATGTTTGATAATTTAACAAATATATAATGTTGTATAAAACAAAGATTTCACAATTAACCCTCTTTTACCCATTCACTTTCTCATGTATGCCACAGAGCCTGTGAGTTTGCAGGCCTCCCTGCAATCTGAAGTGTTGACCCCCCCCCCCCCCCCCCCCCCCTTGCACTTGGCAGCTAAGGGAATAAAACGGTGGCATTGAAGAATGAGCCTACCTTTTTTAGATTCGAAGTTTGTGGGCCTGTAGTGCTGATCTAGCTGGTTGCTGGCTGTTCTTACAGAGTCACTGGTGTGTTTGTGCATGGAGCTGGTGCTTAGTACAGTCTGGTTTAGTCCTTCATTAGCAGTCACTGCTGCGGAACTATACCGCAGAATCCCTTGGCTTTGGAGAGCATTGAAATTCCCATAGTTCGTATAATTGCTATAAAAAGGCGATGTATAATATATGTGCCTCCCTAGGAGTGAAGAGGAGGGGTAGCTGGGATTGTGAGCTGCGGAAGAAGTGGCAGAAGATAAGACAGAACCCAGGTTAGAATGCTTGTGATCCGAGGTGGCTATTTCAGCTAGTGACCACAGTTTTGGTTTGCTGGCTGGTGTCTGCGAACTTGGAGACATTCCATTGTCCAAACTTGTCTTATTTGAGTTTCTTGGGCTTCCGTCCTGTTGGTGATTTAGAATTGGTGCTTCCACACCTGTGAGTGGGGATGAGGTTGCAGGTTTAACTGGGAGCACTCTGTCTTCTTCATCACCTTCCTCTTCGTCTTCATCGTCGTCATATTTCTCTTTAGATTCGGACCCCGATTCGCAAAGATGGTCGGTGGCCCTACAAGGCAACTTCTCTCCATCGGAATCAGCCGAACAAGAATGATCTGTCAGGGAGTCAACGTGCAGACTGATACCTAAAAATTCATAAGAGGGGAAAAAAGAGAAAGAAATTATTATACTATTTTTAATAGGCCACAAAAAAATCCAAAATAACACCTGCCATAATCATAATATTCAACACATGGACCTATGGAACTCTCATTAAATATAATATATACCTGTGTGAAGGCACACCTTTCTTTATCTATGGCGGAGTAGTTCATATGATAATAGGATATAAGGATATATGCATGTGTGAATATAAATATATATATATATATATATTAATATAAAAATCATCCATCAAGTTCAAATTTGATGTATTTTCACAGCACAAAATAAATATACACGTTATTTAAATCAGTGTTATATACAACACTGTGCATGTGTTTGTTAAAAAGATTTCTTTGCATTTGTTTGATATATGGCTGCAGAGAACACTACTCAGAATAAATAGCACTTTACACGTGATTAATAGGGTCAGACCAATAAGTGTACATCGGGCACCATTTAGTGTATGTGGGGCCGTGGCCTACTCTGTACAGAGATCATCACAGATTTCTTTAGGACTCACCTTCGTCCTCTGCTGAAGTCTCATTGCAGTCTTGGGCCTTTTCCGATTGTTCTTCTTTAACCCTTTCCCCATCGCCTTCATCATCATCTTCGTCTTCGCTTTTATTCCTGGGAGCCCAGGTCATCTTATTCTCCTTCTTTAGTCTCCTTCTGGCATTGGCAAACCACGTTGAGACCTGGGTTAAGGTCATCTTGGTGATTATGGCCAGCATGATCTTCTCCCCCTTGGTGGGGTAAGGGTTCTTCCTGTGCTCCTGCAGCCAGGCTTTTAGGGTGGCGGTAGCGTCCCTGGTAGCGTTTTTCCTGTATGCAGGATCATTAAGTTGGTAGGGATAAGCTGCACTTCCATAGGGGTGATAGCTGAGGGCCCCAGTCATGCCAGTTGTGTGCGCATCGTAAGGCGATCCCTTTAGACAAATAAAAGGAAAAGCTTGATTATAGGCATGCTATCAAAGAAATATTTTTATTTCTAATTGCATCTAATATTTCTTGATATAAGACTGAAATTTTCTTCAAACCCCCAACATCACATACAACTGTGTTCTTTAAGAACATATTATTTCATTAGTATTATCATCATCACCATCATCATTACCATTATCATCACCTAGTTCTATTGATGACTTCTGACTACCCAGGGCACAGCTGTTGTCATTGTGTTAAATTTAACCAACTCCCCGGTTCTAATAATGCTAGTGTCTGAATGGTGCCTTTTAAAAATAAAAGATAATTAGATCACATATTCTATTTTCTATTTGGATCTACAGGTAGTAGTATAGCCTTTTTTTTTTTTTACTAGTATTAAATCTTTAAGCTCAGATCAGAGGGAAGAACTCTTTTATTCCTGGCTGGTAAATAAAACAATAGCAGCTCTGAGCAATTCACCGATCTAATGCATTGTAAATCCAATTTGCAAATCAGAAGATATGCATGACTTCGGATTGTTCAAATGCCATGCAATTTGCATTTTAATTCGCTATTTAACGTTTAAATTGCCTTTATTTAAGCCTGCATAATGGAGGAAAGTTAAAGATACCCTGTAAGTAACTCGATAAGTTGCAAAAGCCTGAAGAGATCTCACCCCATTTGTTATTATCATAATGTACTTAAACTGTTAAGTATCCCACTGCAACGTGTGGAAATAACTAGAGCAATTGCTATGTCCGCAGCGTAGTTTGTACAGTAGGTAGGTGTGTGTGTATATATATATATATATTTGCGATTTTTTTTTTATATATATTTATTTTTCAACAATAACCACTGAATTATTTTTCAGAAAGATTACAGATCGACTCTCTGTAAAAAAACAATGAAATGTTTTCTTGTCTAGATACTTTGATACATACTTTACTATACAAAATAACATGCCCAAACAAAATATAAAACCATTACGCACTCTACACCATACAAACCATACGCTCGAATTTTTACAACGATAATAATATAGATATATAATATTTGCCAGAGCTTCCTATGATTCTAAAAGTCAGAATGGCAAGATAATACTGTACGTGGATCGCTCATGGGCAGAGATGTGGGGGAGACATGGCATCCTCAGGGAGGGTGGGAAATGCTGACAAAAATACTGAGAAATCGGCGATACAGGACTTGAGAGGGAAGAGTTACAGAAAGGAGACCACGAACACAAAGGGAGACTGCCAAGTTAAATGCACTCAGATTGGGCAGCGGGAAAGTTGTAATGTTGGGGCACAGGAGAAAATGCATAAATGAAGGAAAAGGCAAGGGAGCTGGCAGGGAAGTTGGGGGAAAGGTCCCACAGGACAGTGGGCTCTTACCATGTAAGAAGGGAATCCGGCCGGGTCGCTGGAGTACTGCAGGGGGCTACTGAAGCCCGTGGCCGCTTGGGCAGTGAAGGCAGCCGATCCCGGGTAGGGGCTGAAGGCGGAGCCGGACGATGACCTGGCCAGCTCCTCGCTCCTGGGGGCGGCCAGCGCTGAAGCCCCGTACGCCGGGCAGGAGTAGAGCGCTAGGGAGCCGGGAGGCTGGTAGAGGTAACCCTGAGGATAGGACATGGCAGCTCCGGGTGCAGAAGCAGAGAATCACCGAGCTGACTGAGTTACACGGATCAGGGTGAAAAGGGGAGGGGGCAGGTCAATAACGACAGTGTTTTCTGCCCTTATTCTCGCTCAGCTGTGCCTTCTCGCTTCTGTCCTCACTCATGCAAGGAAATAAAAGTGTCCTGCCTCCACCCCTCCCCTCTGGGGCACCCACCAGCCGCAGATCAATCTGCTCTCTGTGTGATCATGGATAGGTAGAAATCCAATCAGAGAATAAGCGCAGAGGGGTGATGGAGGGGAGAAGCAGATCATGAGCTGGAGAGAGGCTCACAGGAAGGAGAAGCAGAGCAGAGTGATCAAGGTGCTCAACAAAGTGGCTGCTGCATATGGAGCTCCCACAGCCAGCCAGCTCCCCCAGCGCCTGCTGCCAGGATGGACTTTTTTTCTGGCAGGGAGGAGTTCGCTGCTTATTGGGTGGGACAGGGGTGTATAAAGTGGGAGAAGCCGGTAGCAGAGGGAAGAAGCAAAGCCGGAGTTTTCAGAGTCGCATTGGAAAGCCCTGCTGTCCATCATCGCTACCTCTTCTGCATATCCTGGCGGCCCCGCCCTTTCCCCCGCCCCATCCCTACTTGTAAGCTGCAGGCTTCTGTAATGTAAGTAATTCTCCTGGCTGTGCATTAGCCGGGGATCGCTAGCAGGGGAAGGATCGCACTTGTTCAACTTGCTGCTCGCCCTATGCACTTGTACAGCTATTGCTACACACAGCACGGATTTCTCTGCATCTATAGACCTGTCTGTTACCTACAGTCTGTCTTCCTGCCTAGTCATCACTATATATCTGCTTATTGTTTCAGTTAGAACAGGCTCGAGTTATTGGTATTAAATTTATAGCGTCTGTCCCCTTCTCAGTCTGTATAAATGGCAGTCACATATACACCTAGTATCAGCTCTTATATACTTCGGTTATACAGTGTGTATATATACAGTACATACACTTAAACTTAAAATTCCTACTAGTTATATTATTTATTCTTATCCTCACTGCGACCAACTTCTGTGTATATGAAGCACAAGTCTAAAAGGAGTTAGTGTTTGGCGTATGGTAAAGCTTGGCTTGATTTAGAGGTACAGCTTAAGTGATATTTGCATATTATGCGGAACCGAGTGAATAAAATTTAAAATTTTAAAATTTAGTTTCACATGTAATATTTTTTCAAAAGGGATAAATTAATATGTCTCACTTCTGATATTTATAAATAGCATTGGCTGTGCCTATGCAGAAGGAGTAATTATGTAGGTGATACTGAGCTATCATCATTTAAATTATCGACAACCCCAATTAGCTAGAATCATAAGAGACTGTTTTCTCTTCAGTGCAATTTCACAATGCACAAAAAGAAACACACAAGGCGCCTACGAATATTTCCTCCCATGCAGACAGGTTTCTACAAGACTGATCTGCAATTTGACCTGTAGGGGGCACACTGTTCTAAAAATAGGAGTCCATGGGGACCTATACTTCCAGCAAATATGACCCTATTTGCCAGCACAGTATCACCAAGAAATGGGAATTCGGGTGGAGATAATTAGTACAAAAGTACTAACAATACAACTAACAATAACGATAATTATCATCATACCCTGGACCAGTCATAGTTATTATAGTCATTCTGTGATTAGATCAGTATTGCCCATATTATCTGACCAACAATCCTGGTTGTCACCAAGTTGTATCTAATAATATATTTTTCCCCTGTTCCTCGCAAAGTTAATTGTTAATGACAGGTAAATCAGTTCAGGAAAATAAAGAAATCATCTTGCATTCTACAGCTAGGGGAAATTAGCATTTAGCATAGCCATTATTTTAAATGTAAAATACGAAACTCTTTAGAAAAGTAATGGTGAGTAATTTTCCGGGAGCTTGAGTTACCAGCCGTACCTCCTCTTTAATAATTCGTGGTGCAGCCCATGGTTTTGTTTACATTATGTCAGTAAGTGTACTGTATGTAATTAGGGAAAAGCTACTGTCACAAGGTGTCTGGGAATCACTTTAATCTCATTCTGACTCACAGTCCCACACTCTACAGAATATTTGTTTCTTTGTTTTCAGTGTTCTAAAACTAATAGAGAAAGATTTATAGATGACTAGACAGATAATCAGAATATAAAGGATAGATGATAGATAAATATGCTTATTGACCATTTATATGTAGTCAACAGTAAAGTGAGACAGACGCTTGGAATATAAGAATCACTTTGTACTATAACATAGGCTGAATCTTGTGTACAAGTTTGAATCTGTTTAATAATTTAGGGGTGAAATTTTAGATGTAAAAAATGAAGGACAAAATATTTTATTTTTTTTGTGTATTACAGCCAGTTCCCAGTACAAAAATCAATGGTGCACCATACAGCATTAGTATACGAATAACAGTTATATTGTACAATACATTTCTCAGTCATATTGTATAGTAATGTATCTTATATGTATCCAGTATGCGGATCTTTCGCTGAATTATTTTGTTACTTAGCCCTTCACTGAATTTTTATTGAATGTATTCATTAAATATATATCTTCTGAGTAAAATAAGGGCGCTTGGTGATTTTTTTTCCCTTTAAAACATAGTTAAGGAATATTGTATTGATTCGACTTGTATTTCTGCAAAGTTTCGAATTTAGGAAATAATGGTATTAATAAAGGTTCAGATAAGCTAGGTAAGACACATAATTATTATTAAATATGCAATCACTATAGTGAATGAGCAGTGGGGCACAGATAATGTGACGATGCCATATTATACTAATGTCCCGTTGCAGGATATCATGCTTTACATAAAAGGATATTAAAGAACGATTAATTCTGCAAATGAACAGGTTTCTCAGTAGTAGTATACACGTGCAATAAACAATGTATCTGAAACATTAGACTTATTTCTTATTCAGCCGACCCTAAATACATAGTTTTACAGCAGACTATTAATCACTTGAAGCGTCTGCTTCCATCCATGCGCTATCGCTCGCTATGCCAAGGATTTGGGCGGCTGAAATTTAGTTTTAATGTTTTAAATATGGATTGCTGTCAACCTAAATTCACGTATAATTCTCCAATGCCTTTATTTTAAAGTTACGTTCCCATATCTTTATTATGAAACGACAGCCCTATGTAGTAAGGATTTTAGGGTCTAACCTGCACACCGCACCAAAACATTAAAAAATGTCATTTGTCATTTGTGGCACAGCAATTTAGAAAACCAATCTAATTAGGGGAGAAGCTGTTTGTGTTTAGAAATGAAGCGAGCCGCCCCGATATCATAGGGACCTGCACAAATTGTCCGACTCAGTAAACTTCCATCCCTAGTCTGAGAGAGGGCGCTGTGGCAATGGGATTTGCTCGTATCTTCCATGCACAGCGCTGCAATTCTGCACAATTACTTTTCCTTATTCACTGTCTTCGTTCATTCATGTTTTTCGGGAGATTACAACTCCTGGAACAGAGTTGAGCAATCAGTAAATCCGTAATCTGCCAAATGTGTATTTGCATTTACATTTATATTTACACATATATATACATATCAAATATCTTACATAAAGTTTATTTCTTTAATAAATAATATCTTGTATAATTGTATTATTTAAGAAGACTATGGCTGCTCTAGAAAATGTAGTAACTAAATTCCTCTCTTGTAAAAGTTTTAGGAAACATGGCTTGTGGACTAGGTAAAGTCATTTAATGGAGGTCAGTGCAGAGTAATTTATATAGTGCTAGAGTGAATGCTCATATCATTGTTCCTGTGTGAAATAAAATAGGATTTTTGATATAAACTGGCATGTTGTTATTTATTGCTAGATTGGTGAGGGAAAATTTGTTAAGATAATGCCTCTATAAGTAGTACAAGTCTAAAGTATTAAAAATAAATAATATACATAAATCACTGTACTCAATAGTGGAGTTCTCTTGTTAATATGCCTTTTTGTTTTTGAATTAAAAAGCAACTAGTTTGTATAGAGTATCTTATTTAGCTTTAAAAAATGTCTTGGAGTGTGAAAATAAATGAACATTTTTATTATTTGCTCATGATATTTGAATGTTTTGTGTAAACTTTATTCTATTTTGCTGTGTCTGGCTCATTAAATGCTGGCTATGAAACCCATGGACAAAAGGCAAAGCATTGCTGCAGTTATTTGAATGAAAATAAAGGAACATGCAGTAATATCAATGATTGTTTTGGTGGTTCTTTTACTTTAATCGAAGGATATAGTGTATCTAATCTAATGTATTTAATGTTATCTAACTCTGTAACTATATTTGGGGAGATAGGTAGGTGCTTATTTTATTATCACTAAATGTAAAAATCTCTTCAGGCTCCCCAATGTACATTTATCTTGTCATTCAGTATATATATATATATATATATATATATATATATATATATATATTTATAGTGGGAAGTAACATTGTCAGACAGCTGTCCTGTCTGAGATCTCTTTTCAACACCTTTGACACAAGGGTGCACCTGTTGCATAGAGACTTCTCCAGAGACAGATTATTTTCTTTAAGGAGGGCACCAACAAGAAGAGCCTGTTGCCTTGTCTGCTTTGGAAGTGTGTCCTCTACTCTTAATTGGATGATGAAGAACAGGAACGTGAAAATAAAAATGCAAACAAGCAATGGACACCTATAAAAATGTATTCTATATGTTCAGTGGACAGAAATATTGATCTACAGCATAGTCAAACAATCCTGCTGTCATCGCAGTCTCAGTACAGCAAAAATGTATCTCTATCAATATTATTGTGATCTACTTGTATCATAATCCAATGTGTTACTCACACAGACACAGTTATGACAACTACATATTTTTTTCAAACTGTAATATTAATAAATATATAAAGATAGCCTGAGTAATAGCCGCTATTTTGCTTCTTATAAAATAAGACATTTTGTAACATAATTGTGTTTGCAGGGAGATTCCTATTGATTTCAAATCCTATGATTTTATATCATAAAAGTGTAAAAACCGTAAAATGTGTATAAAGCATTAAACTTAGGTGTGCTCAGCAAAGTTATTTCTATCTGTAGAGTCATTAAGAAGCACATCCCACAGCCTTTATGGTGCATATAATTTGTAGAACAATAGTGTTTGTCTGTGTAGCAGATTTTAACAGACATGCATGGCACAGCTATTGAATACTTGTCAGGAAACTGTAAAATGAATAAACTGACCTACTTTTTCAAAATATTCCTTCCTATATTTGGTGCTGGATAACCCTTTCCTAACAGAATTCTTTCCTAGACGGAAAAAGCAATTTTGCTAGAGGAAAAAAGCAAAAAAGTGAAAATGCTACCACTGTATCTGAAGTCTCCAGTAATTAGATACTGTATATGGGATGTGTTATCGGGAAACCTATTATCTAAAAAGCCCTGAAATTCAGTTATTTGTCATAGTGTCATATTTAAACAAATAATTCTTTACTTCTGGCTGAGTTGCTGCAGTATCCAGAAAGCTACAAATTACAGGCAGTCCACCACAACAGTCCATTTTAAGCAAATAATTCAAATTCAAAATGATTTTCTTTTTCTGTGTAATAATAAAACAGTACCTTGTACTTGTACTAAGCTATTGTCAATCCTTACTGGAATTTTAATTGACATGCAGCTGCAATGTATGCAGTGTATTTTGGCTATCAAAAGTCAAAACATTAACTTTTTAACAAATGTGCACTAATTGAATGATTTTATTACTAATTCCACCTAAAAGACATGTTTTAATGCTTACTTAATAGAGTTTAATGAATTGTGAGTTATTATCCCACATTTTTAAGTTCTTAAGCAAGGTGTGATTTTACCCAGTGTTTAGTGAATCAGAACCCTGTATGCAACCTGTGTATTTGGCCATCTGATGGGCCTGCCTGTACAATATCTGGCTGAAAATCAACCATATATCGGGCAGGTTTAAAAATCAGCTTGTTGATGTGGTGTTTGTCAGGATGGCCTGCATTTACTACTGTTGTGATCCAATCTTTTGGCACAAGGTGGTGGGCCTATGAGAGGAAAAGGCAATCTCGCCAAACTAGCGGATCCTATAGGGGCAGATTTATCAAAATGGGAGTTTAGAGCTTAATAAAATAAACATCTAATTTTTTTGAAAATTAGTACAGGCATTTA
Source organism: Xenopus tropicalis (assembly GCF_000004195.4). Taxonomy (NCBI): domain Eukaryota; kingdom Metazoa; phylum Chordata; class Amphibia; order Anura; family Pipidae; genus Xenopus; species Xenopus tropicalis. The sequence continues at coordinate 67,772,998 of NC_030682.2, forward strand.
AGCAGCAAAGCAGGGGTTGCTTACAAAGACCCTGGATAAAAGTGCAAGAGCACTAAAGGGTGCATAGCGCTCATATATAGAGCATTTCTGTTCTGGATCGGGCTGCACTCAGCAGACCTTTCCATACTTCCTGCCCTAGGGACGGCTTTAAAGGAATAGTGTAGTGTAAAAATGAAACTGGGTAAAATAGATAGACTGACCAAAATAAAAAATGCTTTCAATATAGTTTGTTAGACAAAAATGTAATCCATAAAGGCTGGAGTGGGCAGATGTATAACATAATGACCAGAACACTACTTCCTCTTTTACAGCTCTTAAACTGTTAAGAGTCAGTAACTAATCATTGACTTGAGGGTGACCCTATGAGACATAACTGTTTAGTTAATTTGCTTTTGAATTTGACCTGCATGCTCACAAACTAAACAGTTATGTCCCATGTTCCCCCCAAAGTCACAGACTAACTAAGAGGTTAGAGAGCTGAAAGCAGGAAGTAGATTTCTGGCTATTATGTTAGATATCTGCTTACTCCAGCCTTTATAGATTATTTTTGCCTAACTAACTATATTACAAATAATTTTATTTTTGCGCAGTTTACCCAGTTTCATTTTTACACTGGACTGTTATTTTAACTACAGGGTCCTGTTGAGGCCTACATCACCAACACTTCCTAACCTGCATGTCTCCATATACCAGGGGAAGGTAGAGTATACAAGAGGGGTCATATGCCTCCCTACCTCTCTCATAAACACAGTGATGTTTTTACCACTTTGCTCCTTGCCTTCAATTCATAAATGAGCTCTTGTGTCCTAAGAGATATGTTCTAATATTCTAATGTGGTGATGACATTAAATTGCAAAGTTTGCTGCAGGTCTAATCACCTATACCAACCAATTAACACCTAATTCGCTGCTGTGGGTTATTAAACCTGCACATTACTGCATTATCCACTAAGTTAATATAGTTTATTAAAGCTACAGGTCCAAATTCGAGAGAACTAAAAGAGCCTAGTGCTTTGAGCTCAGTGGAGTCCTGCTCAAAGGCAAAAGGTAAGTAAGAGGCCCACTGCTTGTTGAGCCTAGCTTTCAGGTCTAAATAACTCACAATCTCAGGAGATTCTAATATGGTGGTCCAATCTGCAATGTAGCACTGCCTAATGCAGGAAGTGGATCCGGAGTAACTAACAAGTGCCACTGGAGAAACACCTGGTGCTGCTCAGAATCTAGGGCAAAGTGGTCAACAACTGAATAGGTAATAGAAGACATAAAGTTGTCAATCAGACAGATTCTTGTTTTCAAAACATAAAGTGAAATTATTCATCAGTTAGGGTGTCCCATGCAGCAGTCCCAGGCCCCCTATATTTATACCCCTGAATATCATTGTAATATTACAATCTGCCCATATATATGTGTGTTTCACAAATTTCATTTTACTTAACCTTTCTGGCTACTGAACTGTACTGAATTATTTGATCACCCAAAGACTGGCCAGTGTATGGGAATTACTGTATGGGAATTACTGTATGGGAATTACTACTCTCGAGTGTAGATACTTGTGGGTGGTCCTGTTTCTAGATGTAGGGCCACTTTACAATAATATAATATACTTCAAGGAAAACACTTCACCACTTATTGCTGTGCAATGATTGTTTTATTGTTCCATTTTTACAACACAAGGAGCAACATTTGGGAGGCCAACCTGACAAAGGGAGGTGTAGGTTCTATGATAAAACAGGCACAATAAAACAAGCATTGCTCAGCAAGAAGTGGTGAAGTACTATGACTTTCCTTGAAGTATATTACAGTTAGTGATGAATACATTCATTCGGGGGCCTGGATTCGTGATAAAATTCCGCATTTCACCATCTGTGAATTCTTTCACAAAACTGCCACAAAAATTCACTGTGAAAAAGAATTCACTGAAAATAACACTGGACTTCAATGAAACTGGGTAAAATGGATAGACTGCACAAAATAAAAAATATTTCTGATATAGTTAGTTAGGCAAAAATGTAATCTATAAAAGTCTAACACACAATATCCAGAACACTACTTCCTGCTTTCAGCTCTCTAACCTCTGAGTTAGTCAGTGACTTTAGGGCGGCCACATGGAACTTAACTGTTCAGTTAATTTGTGAGCACGCAGGTCAGATTCAAATGCAAACTAACTGAACAGTTATGTCCTATATAGCCCTCCCTCAAGCCACTGATTGGCTACTGACTGCTAACAGCTTAGAGAGCTGTAAAAGAGTGTTCTGGCTATTATGAAAGAAATCTGTTCACTCCAGCCTTTATAGATTATATTTTTGGCTAACTAACTATATTAAAAATATTTTTATTTGCGCAGTCTATCTATTTTACCCAGTTTGATTTTTACACTGAAGTGTTCCTTTAATGCATTTGGAGTGAGAAAAAACTTGAAAAAAACACCTATAGGAGTAAGAAAAAAAGTTATGTGCATAAAAATGTCACATGCATAAAAAAAAAGTTGCACAAAAAACATCTTGATCAGCAGATTTGCTGACTCAAATATGCCGATGTCTTATAAAAGACAAATGGCCATTATGTTCCTCCCATCTAGATTGTAAGTTCTATGGGGCAGGGACCTCCATCCTCTTGTATCTTTGACTCTTAACTTATTGCAACTGTATTTATCTTGTATCTATCTGTATTTATTGTTGTACTTTGTATTTATCTATTATTATCTTAATAATCCTCTGTTTATATTTATGTATTCTACTGTACAGCGCTGCGTACATAAGTAGCACTTTATAAATTAAGATATACATACATACATGTTCAGCCTGTGTTACAACATCATAGAGGAAGATAAACTCAAATTTAAAAACATAGATCCATTTGTTTAGATTTAAAAATTTGCAAAACGGAGGAAAATTCAAGTAATGTGGCTACCACATGACTTTTTTTGAAGCGCACAACTTGCAGATTTTTTGGCACAGCAAATTTTTATGGCAGTTTCCCCCAGAAATTAGCCAATGCCAAAATGTGGAATTTCCCAGAAAATCCATACCTGGCAAGAAAGGGTAAGGGTTTCTCAACAAACCCAATTCAAACAATAGTTTTTATGGACCTATCTTAGGGAAACCAAGGCTGATGATCCATGCGAAGATTAGTCACCCATGATAAATCTTTGCTATCGTGGGAGGCTTATCTCCCTAAAATAGGCAGTTTTCTTTCATCGCAAAAGAAACTTTGATGGATATGCCTTCCTGTCAGCAGTTCATATTATTGCTGGTGGGAAGGCATTTCTGGGAGATTAGTTATCCGCGGTAGCAGAGATTTATTCGGACAACTAGTCTTCCTGTGCAGAAAAATTATCAGTCTCAGTGCACAAGGCCAGGCCGAGTATCAGGTGCTCCCAAGGCAAAGCCTTCTCTCTCCTCATCCCCCTCAGGTGACAAGCTGGGTTGGGACCCTGATATTATTAATACTACTATACTACTGTAATACTATGCACTTCTATTTTTATACAAAAATATTTAAACAGAACAATAACCAATGCAAAAGAGATAAAGAGGGCCTTGTCCAAAAGAGGTTACAGTCTAAAAGGAGGAGGGAATAAGACAGACGACAGTGTGGGGATGGACAATATCAGTAGGAGATGTGGAACTAAGCATTTTATTTAGCATATAATTCACACTCAAGCTATGCTGAGGGTAAGCTTCACCAAGAAAATGTCTTTTAAAAAAATCTTTTGAAGGCTAAGGGATTGTGAGAAAGTCATACAAAACATGGGAGACAATATTAGAAAAGGGCGACAGCTTGGCTGCAAGTGTGATAGAGGTGTTCAGGAGAAGGTCAATTATCTTTAGAATAGTTCAG